>NC_083818.1:12568149-12910649 GCF_015708825.2 Lethenteron reissneri | reverse complement strand
ACCACCACCACCACCACTAGCACCACCACCACCAGCACCACCAGCAGCACCACCACCAGCACCACCACCACCAGCACCACCACCACCAGCAGCACCAGCACCACCACCACTAGCACCACCACCAGCACCACCACCACCACCACTAGCACCACCACCACCAGCACCACCAGCAGCACCTCACGCGAGAGCGCGCGTGCTCATCTCGTGTGCACGCGCGGCGATCAATTAAAACGTCGATTGCAAATTCGCGTCGCTGCGGCGAATATAAGTACCTACATTAATTCAGCCGACACTCTTCCTCTTCTCCCATATCTGTCCCTACACATAAACGACGTATTTTGTACACATCCCATCAGCCACGTGGCCTTCTCGGATTCATCAACTTCAGCAGCACAACTCTGGACCGGGTTCAACGTTCACTGTCTCATCAGCATCGCTTCAATCACGCGCTTCCAGAAGCCTGCTGCGCGGCTGATGAGATGTGTCAAAGAAGTATGTTTTTTACGTGGATAAACATATATGGAAAGGATATTGTCTGCTTATTTATTTGGTTTTTTTTTGTAAACATCCTAAATGTGTAACCCTGGCGCCGTGGTCACGCAGGCCGGGCCGGCGGTCGGTCACGCTGAGATTCCCGCAGAGACGAGGCATCGCATCCTCGCGTGTGGCGGCGCTCCTGTTGCTAGGTAGCGGCTCTGGTGGCCATGGAAACCCGTTAGTGTTTTAGACATTTTCAAATCACCAAAAAGCCACGTGTTTCACACACACACACCTTTACATGCAGAGCGCAGCCTGTCGTATTGACGGAAATCAACGCGGCATTGAGTAGATGGTCAATGGTTAGAGCTTCAATTACCCACTCCATTTCTAGGGGATACGTAACGATGTAAGTGTCAATTGGGAATGATTGATCAGTGGAATCGCAAGTGTCTTGAGACGATGAATAAAAAACACAGTTTGGATACGAGCCTGTCATGCTCTTACTATGCCTTTTAAAGTCTGCACATTTTGCAATATAAATGAAACCATGAATTTTATCTCTTGCCAGATGGCAATCATGAGTGTGTTATGGGATGGCTTAGAGTTTGTACAAAAGTACGAGTGGGTTCCCAATTACAGTAGAGACAAAAACAGCGGTAGAGAAACCCTCAAAGACTCTTGTTCTATGAGCTCCCGAGGTTAATCTCCTTCTGAACCCTAAACGAACGAACATCAGTCGAATACAAAAAGTGGACAGCGATAGACAAAGTCAATTTTATGTCGGGTGAAAGGTGACGCAGGGAGAAAACAATTGAAGTCTGAGCTATGTAAGCAGACTATGTCCCCACGTGCGTTTCCCTTCGCATAAAACATAACCCGTCTTCTCTACTCCTCCCGCCAACCACGCGGCCTTCTGAGAAGACGAATTTTAACAGCACGATTTCAACACGTGGAAACTGGACCCGTTTCGATGTACAGTGTCTCATCAGCAGAGTCAGACATCAGCGGACAGATATATGAAGTCGATCTGTTGTCTGCTAATTAATGTTGTTATTTGTATTCTCCACTACGACACCAATGATGATTGTAATTTGGTGACGATCGTCCATTGACCCGGTGTGTATGTGACTTCAACAACAGTCAATAATGGATGTGGATGTTTCAGTGATGAGCCATTTATTGGTGGCCACGGAGAAACATAATGTTACATCGTGTGAGGACCCTAATTTAAATGTAATTGCTGTCACGAGTTATTATCGCATGTGTCATGTTAACATTTAAACAGGAATATCGCCTTATTCCGAGTTGGTCGCAATATGTGAATACGTGCTCAGTGGTGGGGCTGCGTGAGGAGTCGCGTGCGGCGAGTGTCACTGGCAACTCGGCTCCACCGCGTTCTCTCTTCGTGCGTCCCGCTTGCCCGAGACGAGCCGCATTGCACGGAGCTTCAGGGGAAGAGTCATCACACCACTCGCTACGCGTCCACTGTTTACCCAGGAGGGCCTCACCGAGTCTCGCCACCATTTTTCAGACGGGTTCTGCTAAGTGTTTCGCAGGAGGGGCGATGTTGCGATGTTTTTTTTCCATTCAAGCAATACGTGGTGTATTTTTTGTATTTATTTGGTAAATTCGGACCGTGACGCCGGCACACAATGGCCTACTCTTCATCGAATGACGCCGCGGGATCTTTAATATGTCTGCAAAAGTCTGAAGATCTCAAGAACGCCAAGGCTACGTTCTTAGGTTGTGCCATATGTCTGTGCAGATCAGAGTCCCTGGTGCATGCCGGGGGCAGCTACCCAAGACCCCGTGGCACCTCTGAGCTCCAATATTCTCAGCTCTGGCTCTGATTCACCATTGCGCAGGCTACGCCTCAGCCAGCCAGGCATCTTTGAGTCTCATGTGCGGAATCTTACATATTTGTTATCTTACAATTATGGAATGCTACATCATGTAATGCTCCATCATTGTGCTGTTCGCCTTTTGGCGTCCTCTGGTCTAACTCTGTTTGAGACGAGGCTCTAAAGAAAGCTGTCTCTGGTGTGGACTAATCAGTTTCAAAGACAATGCACCATATACTGTCAGAGCGTGTTGTTTTGTTTGCATGTTCACCACAAGTATATGCGGTTAATGCAGACATGGTTCCTTGCAAAGGTTTCAGTTTGGTGTTTTAACATCTTAACACCTGTTTTATTGCCAGAAAGGGGGAAAACCTATTATCATATGCAATGCTAATTATATTATGTAATAATAGAAAGTGTGCATTCGCGTCAATGTGAACAATTTGAAATAACGATATAATGTCTCAATCACATATGTCCACGTGAAGAAACATCCCAAAAGCCACACAGCCACCAGAAGGCCGTGTGGCTGATAGGATACGTAAACATGACTTAGTTGTGTGTTTAACGTGCATGGAGGGACAGACACAGGAAGGACGCGTAATGTCTGCCGCTTTATTTTGTTAGAACTGTGTTTTACAGCTATGCAGGAGTCGTCAGTCCGCGGAGAAGGTGGTGAGGGGAGGGCGATCCGTGACAATTGTTCCAGGACCCGGCAGTTAGAATCTTTCAATCAGCTCCACATGACAAGCGAACATACGGACTACTCTAGCGACATCATAAAGCAGAGGGGACGGAACGCTGATCTCGGAGTGCTTCACGCCATTAACTTCAGCACGACGACATCTTTCTTTAAATCAAGCGGCTGCCCGATTGGGCAGCCGCACGTGGTGGTGGTGGTGGTGGTAGAGACGCACGTGGTGGTGGGGAGACGCACGTGGTGGTGGTGGTGGTGGGAGAGACGCACGTGGTGGTGGTGGTGGTGGGAGAGACGCACGTGGTGGTGGTGGTGGGAGAGACGCACATGGTGGTGGTGGTGGGAGAGACGCACGTGGTGGTGGTGGGAGAGACGCACGTGGTGGTGGTGGGAGAGACGCACGTGGTGGTGGTGGTGGTGGGAGAGACGCACGTGGTGGTGGTGGGGAGACGCACGTGGTGGTGGTGGTGGTGGGAGAGACGCACGTGGTGGTGGTGGTGGTGGGAGAGACGCACGTGGTGGTGGTGGTGGGAGAGACGCACATGGTGGTGGTGGTGGGAGAGACGCACGTGGTGGTGGTGGGAGAGACGCACGTGGTGGTGGTGGGAGAGACGCACGTGGTGGTGGTGGTGGTGGGAGAGACGCACGTGGTGGTGGTGGGAGAGACGCACGTGGTGGTGGTGGGAGAGACGCACGTGGTGGTGGTGGTGGTGGGAGAGACGCACGTCCACTCTGGCTGACTGCCAGCAACGGGGGCCATCACCACGCGGCTAGGGGCCCAACAACACGCGGGCTATTCACCTCCTTCACGTAAAACATTACATATATATAAAAGTACGTTTTAATCACATCCCCATCAGTCGAGGACTGCATCATGCTTAGTTCCACACAGACAGACTGTGGGCCGGAAGTGTCTCATCAGTCGAGTCGGGCTTGCATGAGCCAATGCGGGTGAACTGCCAGATGTTTACAGGTTAGATGACCTCTGTTAGAAATGGGTCTCACCTCGACGCAAAACTGATCAACACGTGACACAAAATAAGAATTCGCGTCGCTGTGTAGACGATGTTACAACATCGCTTGCCGACGTTTACATTTATTTGTGTGCAGTGAAGAGCCACTTGCATCGTGACAGACGGACACTGCACACACCTGCATCGTCACAGATGGACACTGCACACACCTGCATCGTGACAGATGGGCACTGCACACACCTGCATCGTCACAGATGGATACTGCACACACCTGCATCGTCACAGATGGACACTGCACACACCTGCATCGTCACAGATGGACACTGCACACACCTGCATCGTCACAAATGGACACTGCACACACCTGCATCGACACAGATGGACACTGCACACCCCTGTATCGTCACAGATGGACACTGCACACACCTGCATCGTCACAGATGGACACTGCACACACCTGCATCGTCACAGATGGACACTGCAAACACCTGCATCGTGACAGACGGACACTGCACACACCTGCAGCGTCACAGATGGACACTGCACACACCTGCATCGTCACAGATGGACACTGCACACACCTGCATCGTCACAGATGGACACTGCACACACCTGCATCGTCACAGATGGACACTGCACACACCTGCATCGTCACAGATGGGCACTGCACACACCTGCATCGTCACAGATGGACACTGCACACACCTGCATCGTCACAGATGGGCACTGCACACACCTGCATCGTCACAGATGGACACTGCACACACCTGCATCGTCACAGATGGGCACTGCACACACCTGCATCGTCACAGATGGACACTGCACACACCTGCATCGTCACAGATGGACACTGCACACACCTGCATCGTCACAAATGGACACTGCACACACCTGCAGCGTCACAGATGGACACTGCACACACCTGCATCGTCACAGATGGACACTGCACACACCTGCATCGTCACAGATGGACACTGCACACACCTGCAGCGTGTGCGAGCTGCTCATGAGCCACACGCGGGCCCAGGTGAGCTGTGACGGGTGCCGAGTTCTGGTGCGTTGGCCCCGTGTATGGCAGCCTGCCGCCCAGTGCAAGACAACAGCTGACCGCCTCTGCCTGGCCAAGGAACGCGTCCTGCCGAACCGACAAGAAACCAGCAACGAAATTCGAACTTGTAAACTCCGAGTTAACGCGTTTTATTTTATTTGAGCAAAGTGATAAGAGCTTGGGGGAAACGCCAAGAGGCCAGCAACAAACAGCAACACTGGCGGTGTAATAAATAAGCCAACACGTGTCTTGAATTCAGCAAGGCTATTGTAAGAGGTGGAGTAAAAACAGACGACGGGAGGGAATTCTGAAGGGGAACAGAGCGAGACAAGAAGCAGGGAGAGAGAATGGAGGCGACTTGCAGCGTGGTGATTGGTTGAGGAGGGAGTTGTGTGGCCAGCAGTCGGCTGGTGGAACACAGTCCGGCTGAAACATCCAGTCGGGTTGGAGGAGTTAACGAGTGAAGGTCACGGAAGCAATCGCCATGGTAGGAGCGACACACAGTGACCAGGAGGCGATTGATCGTCGTCAGACTGCAGCAGTGGGTCAGCACAGCGAGCAGGTCTGCAAGGAACGTCACTGCTGGCTCTGCTCATCAACTGGGGGGTAGGAAACATGCCGTGGCTGGTGAGGAGCTCATGATCCGTGGGGAACGACTGTGTGATTGAGAAATAAGTGAAACCCAGGAGATACTTTGATCTCTGACTAGAAGAGACCTCGGCCACTTGAGGTTTTGGGCCTATGGTCAGCACCCGTGTTTAAAACAAAACCGATGGGCGGGGATGGGAAGGAAGGCTTTAACTGTGCAGTAGATTTCATGAAGGAGAGGACGAAGTGGTGGCAACATGTTATCCACATGTGCTGATGAAGTCGGTGCAATAAAAGCCGAAATAAATTCTGAGTGTCTCGTGAGCTGCAAACAGCGGAGCCCCTTGTTAAATACAACGCGCGCTTGTGTCCTGTCATTGGAGACAGACACGCATCATCACAGCCTTGTGGTCAGTTCAACCAGCCGACACACACACTGACGTGGGCATGTGGGGATTATGCAAGCCGAGTCGCTCCAACTTGCAGTCGTGGTGCGTCGCTGTGTGTGCTGTGTGTGTGCTGTGTGCGCTGTGTGTGCTGTGTGTGTGCTGTGTGTGTGCTGTGTGCGTTGTGTGTGTGCTGTGTGTGTGCTGCGTGTGCTGCGTGCGCTGTGTGTGCGCTGTGTGTGCTGCGTGTGCTGCGTGCGCTGTGTGTGTGCTGTGTGTGTGCTGTGTGTGCTGTGTGCGCTGTGTGTGCTGCGTGTGCTGCGTGCGCTGTGTGTGTGCTGTGTGTGCTGTGTGCGCTGTGTGCGCTGTGTGTACTGTGTGCGCTGTGTGCGCTGTGTGGGTGCTGTGTGCGCTGTGTGGGTGCTGTGTGTGCTGTGTGCGCTGTGTGTGTGCTGTGTGCGCTGTGTGTGTGCTGTGTGTGTGCTGTGTGCGCTGTGCTGTGTGTTCTGTGCGTGCTGTGTGTGCTCTATGTGTGCTGTGTGTGCTGTGTGCTCTATGTGTGCTGTGTGTGCTGTGTGCTCTATGTGTGCTGTGTGTGTGCTGTGTGCGCTGTGTGTGTGCTGTGTGTGCTGTGTGCGCTGTGTGCGCTGTGTGTGTGCTGTGTGCGCTGTGTGTGCTGTGTGTGTGCTGTGTGTGCTGTGTGTGTGCTGTGTGTGCTGTGTGTGCGCTGTGTGTGCGCTGTGTGTGCTGTGTGCGCTGTGTGTGTGCTGTGTGTGTGCTGTGTGCGCTGTGTGTGATGTGTGCGCTGTGTGTGCTGTGTGCGCTGTGTGTGTGCTGTGTGTGCTGTGTGTGTGCTGTGTGTGCTGTGTGTGTGCGCTGTGTGTGCTGTGTGCGCTGTGTGTGCTGTGTGCGCTGTGTGTGCTGTGTGCGCTGTGTGTGTGCTGTGTGTGCTGTGTGTGTGCGCTGTGTGTGCTGTGTGCGCTGTGTGCTGTGTGTGTGCTGTGTGTGTGCTGTGTGTGTGCTGTGTGTGCTGTGTGTGTGCTGTGTGTGCTGTGTGTGTGCTGTGTGTGTGCGCTGTGTGTGCTGTGTGCTGTGTGTGTGCTGTGTGTGTGCTGTGTGTGTGCTGTGTGAAGTCCGTGCAGGTTCGTGGTGGACGCAGTCGCCCTCACGGCAACAGCGGAGGAGGAGTAGGAGGGGCGCCGGGCGGCGCAGTAGAGAGCACAGTTGTTGCATCTGCCAGTCATCTCAGATATCATCGTCAACTCATTATTACACCCGAGTCTGTGCCTTGACTTCCTGCCAGCAGCGAGCCTTCCACACGTCACGTGATTGCCTCAAAGTGCACCTAGCCTGACACGAGAACCGTGGCGACTTTACCGCCACTTAGTGGCGGTTGTTGTTGTTGCTGCTGCTGCTGTGTGTATGTTTAAGTGGATATGTGTTACTATACGTGTCATGATGTATATACACAGTATACCGCAGCCTGCCGTAATAAATAATTTCCTTTGATCACCACCTTTTTCCCTTGATCGCTGGCGCATGTAAATAAGTTACAGCTACTAAAATAGGCTTACAGTTGGCGTATTTGTGACCGTCGGCACAACGCCAGGAGTAGACAACACGATCAATAGGATTAGCCCCTTTTGCCGATTGTTCAAGTTTATGTTGGTGAACCACGTGGGGAGAACTCTAGAGACCAGGAGAGAGCCTCATTTACAACATGACAGAAGCAACATGATTAATTAGAGTACAGCGATGAAGCGAATACAGTATAAATCTGAACAAAAACTGTCACATGATAAATAGAAATATTGCATGAACATAACTCAATGTTACATCAGAATTAAATATTTAATTCCCTGCAGTGCCAGCTGGCTCGCGATGATTGTCTTCCGACGGATCATAGTATGATTACAAAAATTCAGTTACAGAAATATACAACAGATTCATGGTGACGATAGTACAGATATCTAAGCAGACGATGATATACTAGTCAAATGAAATTGCATGTGAAGTTATTAGAAATAAACGACAGCATCAGATGTGATTTAGCTGGGAGACAGTTTAGTGACACTTCAAACAGAATTGTTCCCAACAGGAGTTTGCTGAGATATCTGGGCCCAACCAGTCCTGCTATTTCTAACTCTCTGGGAAGACAGCTATAGTGTCATGTGATGTATTCATAACACAAAATCATCATTATGTATGATTTAGTTTTGCATTGAACTAGGCCCCTTATCATATAAAGAGGACCATTGGCTAGACCAGGAGGGGTCTGCAACCTTTTAAAGAAGAAGAGCCATGTTTTTGTTTTTGTCTTTGACCAAAATAGTTCGAGAGCCGCATCACACGCAGAGCTACTTGTCCACATGCACAAACACAGCAGCAGGTATACAGCAAGTGACAAACAAATTATGACTAAAATAAACAAAATAGGGGATGGAATAAACGGCGTCTATTTAGTTTTGTTTCCACCTTCGCTATTCTTTAACAATACCTATTGACTATACATTTGGTTGTCAACAAAGACATTCCATAGTGACCCACTCCCTGCCATATTTGATCAATTATCTTTACGTTAAATTGTGTTTACGTTTGTTTAAAGACGGCTGCCCGCAAGAGTGCAGCCAAAGAGCCACATGCGGCTCTGGAGCCGCAGGTTGCGGACCCCTGACCGAGACAGCTCTTAAAAGTTGTAAGTAACGAGAGGCCCTATCACAACAGAAAACATTGCAATGCACATATTTGCGTGTCGCTACATCTATCCGGCCGTTCACCAGCATTGGTTCAAGCATGCTGGTTCAAGCTGCTGATGAGACACTGAAGGTCAAAACGGGCCCAGAGCTTGCTTGTGCAGAACTCATGGTGCTGAGACGATGCACTTCCAGTAGCCCCTGTGGCTGATGTGATGTCTAAATAAACTGCCGAGCGTTCACGTGAAGAGACAGATATGAGACAGAGGCGAATGTGATTGCATTTAGATGCTTAATACATCCAATCTGCCTTGTGTTGCATCGACTGACATGTATGCACGTACACACACACATACACAAATCCTCGTGTGAAAACGCTCACAAATAATATTACACAGTACAGAATAAGACAAATTCATTTTGATTATCATGCAAAGCAACTGTTTCATATTGCTCAGCAGCATCCAGTATTTCATTTCATTGCTAAAGCCTGAAAAGGGCATGTGAAAGATGTGTTGTTTTATATTTTTCAGTGTCTATTTTGTGATTGTTTACATGGGACATAAAATATGCATATGTTTAATTCACAATAATAAACCGCATAGAATATCGGCATGCTACATTGCAATATGTATGGTATATTTCCAGCTATTTGAAAGCAGGACTGCCATGCAAGCTTCATATCTCATAACATAGTGCAATGTAATCAGCTTGCTGCGTGGTGTTTCTAAACATTAAAAAACAAAAATATAATAGCACATGCGAAACCATGAGAAGCTAAGAAATTGCCATGAATACGTTGCTCACCCGATCTGCTTCTCACTGTGATGAACAGCGGAATGATCGCAAGCCCCATCGCGAGCCCTCCCGTCAGTACTGGTGGCAATGCCTATTCCTCTTTGCCTGCCAGCTCCTGATTCACGGATGTTTTTTTACACATTTGCTAAGCACAGGCTCAAAGGTCCAAAGTGGCAAGCGGTCAGTGACAAACGGCACAATCAAAATTGTAAAAGGGCAGAGTTACGATTTTGTTTTAATTGAGCAACGTTATTATCTTGGGGAAAAGAGACGATGGGAAAGAATTACAAGTCTAGCCGGGTGAGGGAAAAGCAAAAATGCATTTGTTGTGACCTGACATGTATGTACTGTATGTATGTTGAACTTCTTACGCATCGTACATAGCCAATCGTGCTCATCGACACAGCGAGAGCGTATTCGTTATTTGTTGGATAGATTCGCGGTTCGACGGCGCCAGGCGGCTCTGGTTAATACAACAATGTGTAATAGCCATGCAACACGAGGTGCCACAGGGCACAGTGGACATTACCGATCCCGTGACGTTGTGTGCCAGTGTCACAGTCCGTGCCAAACTTAAAAAATGTAAATGTACTTGATTGGGAAAAACGTAGCAATCATTGTCCTTTACTGCAAAAACTTAGCATGACCCTCCTGAAAAAAGATTCTTGAGACTCAGTGAGGCTCTCTGTGGGTAAACAAATGTAAATAATAAATGCGAGAGCAGTGTGGGGCATTGATCAGCAGTGGATCTCGCTTAGACTCGTACACAGACAACCACGGTGGCACATTGAAGTTCGGATTGAACCGTCCAGAGCTCAGACCATGAGTCAGTATGTCAGCACAGTCAATATCAGATATTAGGCATAAACAGTGATGCCTTTCAAAGCGCTCTCTCACATTGTAGTTGACAACAGTGCTGTCATCCTGTGCTGGACAAATTAACTCTACACGTCAATGCAAATCAAGCCTCTGTGCCCTTCAAACACACTCAGAATGGTGCATTGTATGGTGCAGTCGACTTCATTTACAGTATTCTGCCAACATGTTTATGAACAAAATAAATAAGCAGACAATAACCCTCCTTGTCATGTCTGTCTGTCCACGTAAAATATAAATCATTGTACACATCCCATTGGCAATACGGCCTTCTGGGAGTGACCCCCCCCCTCAGCATTGGTTGAACACAAGCAAATTCTGGATGGGTTTCGATATTCGGTGTCTCGTCAGCAGCAAGGCTTGCTTGCAGCAATGCTGAAGCTTCAAATCTAGAAGCAATGCTGAAGCAATGCTGAAGCTTCACATCTAGAAGCAATGCTGATGAAACAGTCACTTGCCAGAGGTCATGTGGCACAACGGGGTGTACAACAATTACGTAATTATTTAATATGGACAACTATTGAAAGGATATGCATGTAGTCTGTTTATTATGTTATTGGGTAAATAGATGTGCGGTGGTTTAGGAAATCTTCACCTCTCGTGTCAGGTTACACAACCTCGCACCCTCGGTGGACGCCGCTATGTGGGGGGCTTCGCCACTGGTTGCCAAGGCTCACGGCTTTAATCCAGCGGCCAGTTATTTGTCTCATCAGTGTCAGAGATAAGGGGAGACACGGATACCCGAAATGTGGCCCAGTTGTAAGTACACAGGTAACGTGATCACTGAAGAGCAATGCCAGGTGCATGATCGCATGTAGTGGGCTGTTCCGTGAGTTTACAGCCACATCGTATGCACTTGTAGCAAGTTCTGGGTCTTAAAATAAAAGTGTATCAACTTCGTTAACCAAAATAGCCACAACCATCTCCTTCAAGTGCACAGATAGGCGTTCCACAGAAGCGTGCTTGGCTGGAAAATCTCCAGATATAACTGGATACGTTGAATTATGCTGTAATGTGACCGCCAGCCACGTGTTATCCACTGCTGGCTGAGGGTCTCGCCATCGCCATCCTTTGATGTAACGATCCGTCTCGCTGCAGTCTCCAACTCGTGGGCGCGTTCCCTCCTTTTGCTGCCATTCCACAACCGGTCTCGGCCATCCGCCATCGCCCCCCCCCCCGCTAGTGTCCCGGCCGAATTCGCTTCTCCTCACAGCTGCTGAGACCAGGCCCAAACTATAAAGCGGCCAGCAATAAACAGCACGATCGAAGTTGTAATACTGTATATAATGGTGTCTTGCTGTATTGAGCAGGGTTATAACATAACAGCTTGGTGAGTTAGTGAGGGTGTGGTGACAGAGTGGGAGGGCTGGTGAGGGGCTGGGAATAGTGAAGTGGTGAGGGTTTCGTAACACTGAGAGGTTGGTGAGTAACGGGAACGGCGTGTTTCTTGAACCCCATCGCTACCTATCAATTACAAACCATTCAGCCGCCACACAATGGCGCAAGGAAAGTGCCATTCCCCCCGCGCGCACAGTGCGCACGGGGGGGCTGCACGGCGCCAACAGACACGATGGACGCTCCCACCACGGCGCAGGTTCCACCCCCGCGCGTGTCGGCGAGATGGTCTCGCCGGTCGCCGGGGCGACGCGCCCCGCTGTCTGCGCACCCCTCCCCCCCTCCGCCCGCCCACGAGATGGTTTCGCCCACAGCCCCGAGATGCGGGGACAGCGGCGCGGGGACAACACGGACTTGGTCCCGCGTCACGGACCCCGCCGACCTCGACTCGGTCCCCTTGCTACGGAGCCCAAGACCAGGACCCGGGACTTTCGCTCCGGATCCCGAGACCTGGTCCCGCATCACGGACCCCGGACCTGGTCCCCGCCCCCCCCCCCCTCGTCCCCTCGCCACGGACCCCAGGATTCAACGTGGTCATCATTGACTCTCACGTCTGAGATCTCGGACCCCGGACTCGGAGGCCCTGGGCCCTGGGCCCGGGACTTGGTCGTAGGTGTCTTGCCCAAGACGCGGTCCTGCTTCTGATCGCTGCCTGCTTATCGGCCCGTGTCGTGGACTTGGGACGTCTCCCTGCGGGTTTCCCACGGCGACTCCGCTGCTCGCTGTTCGCTCGTTCCCCGGAGTCGTGGTCGAGACCGCCCGCCCGCCCCGGACTCCGTCTCGGACCCCTCGGCCTCGGTCCCCGTCCCGTCCCCATGCGCGGGCCCCGCCATGTCCGCGCAGTACTCGGGGCTACAGGCGCTGCCCGGGGGGGACCTCGGGGACGGAGCGCGGCTGCGGGGTGCGGCCTCCTCGGCCTCGGTGTCGCGCCGGGAAGTGCGGGACGGAGGCGGCGGCGGCGGAGACAGGGGACAGATGTGCGACAGGGGCCCCCTCGCCAGGGAAGGTGAGACACGGGGGGCAGGCGTGATACCAGGGGCCTCATGGCCCCATGGCCGGGGAAGGTGAGACACGGGAGACAGGCGTGATACCAGGGGCCCCCTCGCCAGGGAAGGTGAGACACGGGGGAGACACGGGAGGCGGGGGACAGGCGTGATACCAGGAGAGTTGGACGACAGGGCCCCCTCGCCAGGGAAGGTGGGACGCTCGGGCAGAAGAGCTGAGATAGACGTGGGATGGAGCTGCGGGAAATGGGAAATCACAGGAGACCTGGGAGATGAAGCTGAGAGAAGAGATGGGAGGAGGAGGAGGGTGCACACGAGCGGATAGCAGGGAGGGGGTGGTGGCGAGACAGACGTGATGAGAGCACGACGCGAGGCTGCTGGGACCGTGCCCCCCCCCCCCCACGCATGCCGCCTTCACCGCTCCTGCACACGTAGCATGGGTGGCAGAGCAGCCGTTTTTTGGGGATGTGTGTGTGTGGATCACCACGGGGCCGTGTCGGCGCAGGAGCTGGTGCGGCTCGGGATGCTGGCAAAGCAGCCACAGGTGTGGGGGCGAGTGTGCGGCAAATGATGGCGCGGGGCAGGCCATTGTCACCTCGCCAATGCTGCTTTCTGCGAGGCACACACGGTGACAGCTTAGGCAAAATCCAATCTGGTTGATGTTGAGAGTGGCCTAGAGTATTGAATATCGGTAACGGTATACCCTAACCCTACCTGATTGAAAGCGCGGCATGCAGTGTGAGTTGGGTGTTATCTGACGTTTGGCAATAACACGCGTTTGGCTTTTGGTGTAATTTGGCACCGGTAACTCCATTTGGCAATGTGTGCTCATTTTTTATGGGGACCTGGTTCCACAATAGAAACCGGGTGTGGCGCTCACAAAGGGGGTGGTTTCGCTGAGATGCCGCCGTGGTGGTGGTGCTGGTGGTGGTGGTGGTGCTGGTGGTGGTGCTGGTGGTGGTGCTGGTGGTGGTGGTGGTTGTGGTGCTGGTGGTGGTGGTGCTGCTGGTGGTGGTGGTGCTGCTGGTGGTGGTTGTGGTGCTGGTGGTGGTTGTGGTGCTGGTGGTGGTGGTGGTGCTGGTGGTGGTGGTGGTGCTGCTGGTGGTGGTGGTGGTGCTGGTGGTGCTGCTGGTGGTGGTTGTGGTGCTGGTGGTGGTGGTGCTTGGTGGTGGTGGTGGTGCTGCTGGTGGTGGTGGTGCTGGTGGTGGTGGTGGCTCGCAGGTCTCGGGCTGTTCGGTCTCCTCACGGCGCGCGCCGCTGCTGGGTTCGTGTGGCAGACAGCGGCCTTGTCACGCAATCTGCAGGCCCTCTACGGTGGCACATTTTCATTTGGCTTTTCTGCCGCTGTCAGATGTTTTTCTGTCATCACATTGGCCGCAATAACTGCGGGATCATGCCAAAGCCTCGGTGTTTTTTGTGTGGAGTGGAAGCCTGAGGGAGGCTGCTGATCGTGGTGTTTGGACATTGTTGATTGCATTTCAGAGAAACTGCCCTGGGTGCTCATAACGACACAGTAGTTTATTCGTTACAATATTTAATCTGGAAATTCCCTTGAGGCATATCATCTCGTTTACATGACTGTCCAAGGTGTCGAGTGACACACACATAGCACACATGAAGCCACATATACACAAACATTTTCAATCAACAGTATAACTTATACCGTTTGCATTTCTAGAACGAATCTCTCATCAAGTGAAATACATAAATATGTACAGATACGTAATTTGATGGAGCACACCGCCGGTCGAATGATGCACTCGAGTTGTGTTATAAGAGTTGTGCGAGTGAGTTTGAATTAGAGATTGAAATGAGATGAGACTGTTGCCATCGTCTCCATGTTGGTGAGTCTGGTAGATGGTTTCATGCTGAAGCAGCTCTGCGTCTGAATGAGAGTATTGAGCTGTTCACGGAGTTGTTGTTGTTGGGACTAAAACTGGGAGTTGCCCAGTTCAGGAGTGGGTGGGGGGAGCATTTACATGTTTAGATTGGCATATAATGGACACCCAGTGAGCATGCATTGCTCGAGTTCTCCAACCCCCAGCACTTGTTTGCACAAACCATGTGACCATTCTCACAAGCCCTCCTGTGTTAACGATAAGCCCGACTGTTAACGAGATACGCACGCTTCCGAGCAGAGGTAACATCACCCAGAGCGGGTGAAGCAATTCCCTTGTCCTTTAAAGGGCCTACCCGGAGTCTTTGCGCACAAGTACACATTCATTGTGTTTGCTTGATGCATTATTTATTTGGACAACTATGTGCAGCACTTACACACAAACCCTCGCCGTCTGTTGGTTTTGCTGCCCAGCGTGTTTGTGTTTAAATGATGCATGTTGCTCCGGTTTTTATGAAGGAATGATGGACCTTCTAGGATGATGGGTTACTGCCATCTGCCTAATTGCTACCAACGTGCAGTCTGCATAACAGCTCTTGTTGTAAATGCGTATACTCGATGACTTTTTCAGCAATGTGGGTAACAAGTTGTGTACACGGGTAGGTAGAGGTTTTAAATTGAAATGCATTTTAAATTGCCGCATTAGCCGTGTTGCAGTTTAGGCGAGCGGCTTGATGTGATTAATTGTAATGTGGTGTCGTGACAGTAATGGATGCTGTTTAGAACTCGCACTGTAATACACATGCATTATGCAGACCACAGCTGTTTGGGTGTTTACCTTTGCGTTGGTCTATCCTACTGTATGTGTTGGTAAAATGTGGTCAATTATTTATCATTCACCAAAATGCATGTGATTATTCTTTTGGAGCCCGATTTTAAATTCTCCCATCACTTTAATTAACCCCTTGTTTTCCAGCTATCGCAGACAGGCAATGGGGGTTGGCCATGTGGTGCTGCTTGTGCTTTTCCTTCACGAGTTGTACATCTGAACATTTCCGGACCCCATTGGTTTCATGGCAAATCCGGCATACGCTCTAAATCTTGGCTTTCAAGCAGTCCTCGGCTCACAGTGATTATGACGCAAGTATTTTTCAGGCTTAGTGATTGTCCCTTAACATGGATGGGTTAAACACGCGGTGGTCGTGGTCACACGTGGCATCTGGCGAGCAGTGATTGCCTCTGCTGCATTGCACTATAAAACGGTAACACAGCTGACATTCACAATACAGTATAAAGTTTTGTGTTTTGAAGTGTAATTTACATTTGCCTTCAGTGGAAAATGGCAGTTTCTCTCATTGGAAACGGGGCATCTTCTATCCAACAGTGCACAGGAAAGGCTATTATTATTATGTAGTGCACCGGTGTATATTTAAATGCGTGGGTAAACTCAAAACACAGTTCCATGTGCGAATTCATGGCAGCAATGTACATGTGTACAACGAGGACCCATACCTAACAGAAAGAAAGGATCCTTGGCCAAAACATCTGGTAGTTCACCAGCATTGGTTCAGGCGAGCCTGACTGCTGATGAGGCACTGAATGTCCAAACCAGTCTTTACACAAAACATCTGGTAGTTCACCACCATTGGTTCAAGCGAGCCTGACTGCTGATGAGGCACTGAATGTCCAAACCAGTCTTTACATAAAACATCTGGCAGTTCACCAGCATTGGTTTAAACAAGTCTGACTGCTGTTGAGGCACCGGATGTGAAACTAGCCCAGACTTGGCTTGTGTTGAACCAATGCTGCTATCATGTAAAACATACTTATTTCTTTATACCCTCTGCTTCTTTCGGTAAAGTCACGTAGATAAAAAAAAATAATAAAAGAAAACACGACGTTTCGGTCGCAACACAAGCGTCCGTCTTATCTCGAGGGATAAGATATCAAAATTAAATTATTATTATAAGTATTTTACATTTCACTATTTAGAGTATTTTATATGCTGAACTTGAGCATAACAATAAATATTTTCTTGCAAAATCACGGTTATGCTCAGTTTCACTGGTGTGCCCATGAGCACTATTATCAGCTGGGATGATCTCATCAGTAATGTTTCCCATATTTCGATGCCTTTTCTGTTATCCATGGAAATGAAGACGACAAGATTGCTACAAATGAGATATCATTCTTCATGTTATCTACAGCAGACCCTGGAGCAAGTTTTACACTAAATATATATCTTGCACTGTGCTGCCAATCGGCCAGTTATAAGCCAAGAGCTAGTTTGCAGAGCTTTATTTTCCTTGTGCACACATCGACCTCAACATCCTCCAGTATTCGCTGTCCCGAGAAGGCCCAAGAGTCTGGCATAGTATTTTTTGTCAAGGTTAGGGTCACTATCGGAGCAAGGTCCACAGGATTTGTCACTCCACCTCCACTGCCCACCCTCATTCTTCTCTGGTCACCGCATTGCGAATCCGCTACTTCGTTTGCTGCTTGTTGCAGATGATCACGGTGCTAATTCGGCAGGGCACCCTGCTTAATACTCTGCGGAAGTATGAACAATAAAAATACTACTGGCTGTCTGCTTCACAGTGGATGTTAAAGATCCTATGATGTCATTCAAAGAATGGTAGGCCATTGTCTGCGAAACAAAGCAATCGTCACCCCCCCTACTCAGTAAGACTTTCCTGGGTAAACAAGTCAAATAATAATAATGCTTGCTCTGCTCCAGCAACCAATGCCTCCTCTCTCGAGGCCCAGCAGGATAATCTCTTCCATGTGTACTCTCTTCTCTCCTGCTCCCACGCTGCTAATCGCCTCTCCACATTAAAATCCAATCTCAAGACCCACCCACTTGCAACTGCTTGTGGGTGATTCTTGACTCAGTTCATATGCTAACTACCCACTCTACATGCCACTGTACATATAAACTAGGGTTATTAAAAGCATTGTTTTGCATTGTCAGTGTTCATAAAAAACTCCGGTAAAAAAACGGCTAAACGTTTGCCACAAATGTATAAATGATTAGAGCAATAAACGTTAAATGTCTAAATTTGTGACTGGTGAATAAAAGGGAGATGATGCCATAGTGGTGTAATTGTCAACACTGGAATTGGAAGCCAGAGGTCACGGTTTCAATAGTATCTCCCGATGGGGCAGTTGAAACAAAGGGGAAAATTCTTAATTCCCTTCCCACCAACTCTGACCACGCAGCAGTGTAATTTGGTTCTCTGCAGTCTGATCGGCAGGTGGATGCGTGGTGGAGTAAAGTGTGAGTATACTGACCTATTTCAAGACGTGTGGTCAGCATGGAAGAGTAGACAAATACCCTCTATAGCTCCCTCTAGTGGAGGCCCTTTCTCAGGCAGTGGCGTGAGTGAGCAATTGCAGGGTTGCACCTCTACCTGGTAACTGATAAATTCGGGCAAACGAGCCACGACATTGGCCTAGGCTGGCACACCGTTTGTACATTCGCGCAAGCCTATCCCTCCATTTGTCACGTTCCACTGGAAACGGTCACCAGTTCCTGACTTTCGGAACCAGTCATCAATTGGGGAAAACGGATACCGGTTTACTGGCAATTGTTTAATAGCTCTCATGTGGACCCACCATGCCATGATTCTTTGTATGCCATGACCGGCCATTTTTCCGCTTTCGCGTGTTTATCCTGTTTACCTCATTTGACCGTGACTGCTCTTACATATGTTTGCTCGATGGCTTCTTAAAATGTTAGTACATTTAATTCTGCATGTAAATATCCACTCAAATAATACATTAACGTAGTTCCTTACCAAGGAAAAGGTGTTTTCACTCTGCTAAGTGATGATAAATGGTGTTATTGCACTTTTGTCCCACCTTAGAGATACTTATTTGCGTGACTAATAATTATTTAAGTGTTGCCGATGAATGGTAGTCATAATGCCGTATGTGAATACAGGTCACCAATGAGCTCGTTAAAATGTACACGCAGGGCTCTGTTATTGCAAGGCTACGTATGTGACTGAACGGCTTTGCAGTCGGCGGCCTCACCCCCGAGGCAGCTTGTGTGCGGATGGCTGTCCGATGTATGCTGCCAACTGGTCATCTATATATTTTTTAAACATGTTTGTTGAGCACAGACTCCAAGGCACACATCGTCAAACTGCCAACAACACGCATCATGATCAAAGTTTGAAATGATGACGGTTAATACGTTTCTTGTATTAAGCTGTGGAAAAGAGACGATGGCAGGGCATTCTTAAGTGGAGCAGGGCGAGAGAAGAAGTGGAAGGAGAAGTGTTGTGATCTGCGGTGTGGTAAATTAGTTAGTCGGTGGGTGAGTGAGTGAATGAATGAATGAGTGGTTGAGTGAGCGAAAGTGTTGATTGTTGAACAGAATGTGGATGAGACGAAACAGCCATTCTGGTAGACGACCCCTCTGAATGTGTTGAGTCATCAAGGGGTAACTGTGGTCGTAGTAACCAATGTAGTAGCTATATACGAGTGATACAGAGGCGACAAATCACCAGTGAGCAAATGACTGGAGTGAATTAGCGAGTGATGCTCAATTCATCTGACTGCTCTACGTTGTATCGTGGTCCTGTGTCACTTTAACAATGCCTGCCTGCATAACCTGCCCACTCACGTTGGGGTCAGAGACCAAAGACAAGTTGCTATTGAGTATTTTCTTTTCTGTTATTTCCACTTTAAATGTGGCTGATTTCCCCTTCCTAAGCTCCTGTCTCCTTGACTTAAATATTTCGTGACTGCAGGAATTCATACTCGATTGTTTGTGTTGCGATCGAAACGTCGTGATTTTTTAAATTATTTTTCTATCTATGTGACTTTACCCAAAGACCCAAAGAGCATGAACTCCTGTTTCACAGGTTGCTGATAAACCTCAGTTGTGTTGTGAAATCCATGGTGGTGGATGTAGGCTTCTGGTACATGTGATTAGACCTGGTACAACAGTCTTATCTGAACTGTCATGGAATGGCTGTGTTTCTAATCTGGTTAAGGATGCATCGAAGAAGCTTACTTTTCTTTTCAGAATTTAGAGTAAATTAGCACTTACTATTTTACTTCAGTCACTCGCTCACTTGTGGCCAGTGGCCTCCTCATCTTCTTTCATTAATGCCATAGATACTATTGACCAGACCGTTTCGTCTCGCTGCTCTTTCTGCTTCTTCCTTCGCAATGCTCCAACTTGGGATTCTATCCGATCGTCTCTTTACCCAAGTTCTTGCAACTTAGCTCAATTCAAGAAACGTATTCACTTTTAATTATTGCAGCTGTGATAGTGCCATTTGTTGCTGGCCGCTTGATATTTTGGGCCTTTGGGCCTAAGCTCAGCAATTAACAGTTTGTTTAGAAACCCCATAGCTGTAATGTGGAAATGAATACGTGGTGGTGTTCTAGTGCAGCTGGTACGTGCTGTTAGCATTGTGGCATCTTCTAAATTAAACTCCAACATAAACCATTCTTTTGTCAGCTTCGCCGTTCCCCATTCAGTAGCCAAGTCAAACAATGTCCGTTTAAAAGCACATTTTTTAATTGCATGCTTTTGGTAACAGAATGTGTTGCCAGGATGACCTCCGTATTAAATTACATTTTAGAGTTAATTTCTTCGATGAGCAACGAATGAATGAGAACCGATTTAGAAAGCGCTGGCAACAATTTTCTTTGCACCAGCTTTTTTACGTTTTATAAAAAAAAACAAGTGCTCACTTTGCGAAAGACTTAAATGAAATGCGTGGCTTATATTATACATTCGAAAGAAAGCTCTGAAGCGAACATTTGAAAGCAGCGGTGTGTGCTGAGCGTGCGTTCGTTGTGGATAGTGCATTGTTTCTTTTGTACTAGCAATGGCAAACTCTTTTGTCTTCCGTGGGACATGACGTATCTCTGTGTTCATGCAGCATTGACCTCCTGGGGACCGCACTCTTTGTCATGCCTCCTAATGTCAGCACGGTAATTGTCATGCCCGTTTTTTGTTTGAGCCAAAACCAGCTGGACTGCACTATGCATAGATCGTAAATCCTTCTACTGGCTTGTGCGAGCATTGCGCTCGGTAGCTTGGATAACGTTCAGTCTTCACAGGAGATTGTTTCAAGCATGGAATGTTTGGAAGTAATTTTTCTGCAATGTTTACTTGGATTTTTTTCACAGTTGTTGAGGACAGGCCAAAAGGCTCAATGTCAAGTGGCCAGCGGAAAACAGCACCATCAAGTTGTAACAGATACGATTTCACAGCGTATGAATGTGTCTCGGTAACTTGCCGGGATACACACGATGAACTAGAGAAGAGAGCATTAGCAGGACCAGAGTAGATTTTGAACTTGACAATAACAAGCAACATCATATCAATGAGGCTTTAGAAAACATTAATCAGTGCATATTATCTGTTATGACATGGATTTGAAACTTAGCAAATAAAAACTCGGCAAAATTACAAAAATATACCAAGAAGCGTGGAGAGATGCATGATGGTAATTACATTGAAAGACAGAAATATGAGTACATGGATCAGAGTACATGTGCAAATTCAACATTTTTACTATGAGGAAAAGTGGGCCTGGGTGAGACACATTGCTATAAATGATGGTAGCCGTTGGATAAGACCGGTGACAGAATGGCAATGCATGGATGGAACATGCCGGACGCGATGACCACCGTAGAGATGGAGAAATGAGATGAGGTCATGTGGAGGAGCGAGATGGATTATGACATCATAGGACTATGAGCAATGGTGACGGCACGGGGAGGCCTTAATCCAGCAGTAGATAATTGATGTTTGATGATGATGATTGAATAATAGTAAAAATTACAATTTATTAATTTTGATGACATCTGAACAGGAAAATGCCCACAGACTCAGAAATGACGGTTACATTCTCATAAGGTTCTGGAATGTCATTGATGATGTGTGTCAGTCTTGTACAGTCATGCATCAGTCATCCGGCCAGACATCGGTTCTCAAACAATCCCATTGACCTAAATGCTGTAAAATCATAACAGCAAATGACCCAGAAGTTGCAAGTGCTGCTTTGCCAATGTGGTGAGCAGGGATGTAACTTATATTTCCACTGCTAGACAGACAATGGTAAACAGAGCAAAGTGTGTATATAGATATATCATATTAAGAGTCAGCACTTTGTTATGTAAAGTTTAACTTCACCTTCAGGTAAGCCTGTACTTTCGAACCATATTCTGGTAGCTGTTCAATTATCAATATAAAATCAATATAAAATATGTTGCTAGTTTAGCAAAGCTGGTGCAATGGACTTCATGCATCACATCACGTCACCTCGGTGTGAAACATTGCTGACTTCAGCCTCACGGCTCAACCTTCTTGGATGGATTCTCAGACGTGTTGGTGTTTAAATAAGTTAACAATTGCACTCCTAGGTCAATCTACTGCTGGATGAAGGCCTCCTCACACCGTGTCAGTCGTGGGGGGTTTGTCTGACCATACATTGCCATCCTGGTCAATATGTGGAGGGAGGTCCGGCCGGGAATTGAACGCAATGCACCCTCCTCCTTGCAGCCTTCTGTGGAACACAACACAACACTGTACATATGGGACCAAGACTGGAAACAATATCGCAGCGATATGCTACCGATTAGCAAAACCTGAACGGAGTAGCTAGGCGGTGCGGGGTGATGGAGGGGGCCCCGAATTGGATGGGACGTCACACACTGCTGTTGTTAGCCATGGGCAGGAGCTCAGGTCGCGGTATTTGTAGGACAGTATGCTAACCACCGTGTAACCGCTCCACCCCACAATTAAATATACACTATGTAATTCAATGCTCTCGGTCTTGCCATCTGTGCCAATTATACCTGTTAAAAATGATATCCTGCCAACAATTTATTTAGTTCAGATTTTTTTTTGTAAATGACTTGTTTTTCTCAAATTCATCATTAGTGCAAATAAACAACAGCTGTTGGATCAAAATGAGCAGCAGATCTCGAATATTACTTTGTTATAACGATCCCTCGTTTATAACGAGCGTACCTGCAGGAACCTGTTCTCTTGTGTCGATTTTATACCTGCGTGCAGCGGTCGTGTTGCGTCAGCCACCCCGCATATAACGATCATACGTGTTGCGAAGCATCCACAGTGTACTTGCTACACAGCACCGTGAACTATGCTGTACAGACTATTGTGCACTACTATAATATACAGTGTATAGTGAAGACTACACGTGTACCTGTGTGTAATGTTCAAATTTTGCATGTGACTATGAGACCTGTACATATCGTCAAAGATCCCTGGTATAGCCTTAACAGACTCTTGGGGCAAATCCTGTTTAGCATCACCTGAAGGTCGGCACAGCACGTGAGGGGATGGGTGGCCAGCACCGCGCCTGGCTGCCTTTGTCTCCCAAGTGCTGATGCACCAGGTACTCATTTCAGGCTGAGTGGACGTCTCGGAGTTCTCGATCGAACAATGCGTCATAAACTATGTATTATAAATTGTGTTTATGATTTATTTTGTTTATTCCAACTGATTTTGAAGAGTTGCGGGCACATTCGAGTCTCATCACACACACGTGCATTGTCAATGAGCTCAGAGAGGACCGGATAATGGGCAATTTCGACGCCAACAAACCTTGCGAAGTGGATTTAGAAACAGTTATTTACAATTGGTCACATACATTCCATCAGCAAGGTTATAAAGAATACAAATGTTCATCAAATATTATTGTGCCTAACCTTTGTAGACTATGAAAGGCATTTGGTTCAGTGGAGACTAATGCAGTCAACCAAGCTCTCACAAGCAGTGTGGCGAGTGAGTGGGTGGTGTTGTTGTGGCCAACAGTGTGGTGGTTTATCGCAGTGTGGATGAAATGACAGTCGGTTTGGTAGCGACCAAGTCCGCAACATGGGTGGCGGAATGAATGAGTGAAGTTCATGGGAACAGTAGCCATGGTAGTATAAGCAAAGGAGTAATAAGGAGGTGACACCACCGCTGAGCGAGTGAATCCGTGAGTGCTGCTTCATCAGTAACTCTGTGACTGCTTTATGTTGAATTCTTCAATTTCAGAGAGGTAGGAACTGGTAATGCCACCCTAACTTAGACAAGACAGCAGCAGCAGCACGATTCCAGCTGAGGTCGAACCTGTGCTCTGTACAGCAACAGTGATAACTGCTTTGAGTTAAAGAGGCTTTGGCATGGAAAAGAAAACCAAGGTTCTTCGATTCCTCCTGAGCCAGATGAGGAAAGCAGAAATTCCCCATGAGATTGTTGTGATAAGCAGACTTATGCAAGTCCCATCTCTGTATGCGTGTGAAATCGCTTGAAATGTGTAATATTCCAAAAATAAATCTGTTAAATAATGCTAGATATGTAGAGCACTTCATTTGCAATTATGTTCATCAGAAGGAACCGAGGTAGACAGCGTAAGCCCACAAGCACATTGCATCAGTCATCACAGAAACATCACACACTAATACGCTTCAGCATTCCCAATTGTTTCTGCCTGAGGCAATTACCAAACAATTACAATAGCTCTTACTGTGTTTTTCATTTCCCATTCAAAAATAACAAATGCCAATTGGGAAAATCTTTAGAGCAAACGTACTTAGAACCTATGCCTCCATAATCGCCTGAGATGACTACTTGCTTTAGCAGTGCTGGAAGCAGTAAGTGTGGCATTTATCTTAAATACCACATAAACAAGCAGGCATCACACCTCCACACATTTGTCCCTAAAATTATGCTGAGAGAGCATAATTTTAGCAGCATTGGTTCAACACAAGCAAACTCTGCACCGGCCTCAACATTCAGCGTCTTAACGGCAGTGGGGCTTTCCTTAACCAACGTCACCACGCAGATATGCGTGGCGACATCACTGCCACGCATTTGCACTTAGAAGCACGGTACCCAGCCAGGCAGGAATCCACCCAGGTCATCGAACCACATAACTTTTCTGTCATATACTACGAGTATAACCTTATCCACAACGACACTGATCAATATCCTGTGCTCGTAACGGTTGCACGAGGTCGTCATAAGCACACTCTATGAGCGCATGCACGTACAAATACATCGGCCGTTCCACATGCGTGATCCTGGAAGCCATGGTGGACTGGTGAAGACCCATGTATGGGGTGTCGTGGTCAAAACCACACGTGCACTGTCTTTGGTCGGAAAGAATGTCCAGAATCCAAATCAACTACCCAAGACGGTATCTGCTTGTGTTTCACCTGCCCAAAACTGGCTGTTGCAAGTAAAAGATAACAATTTTACCAAGGAGAGAAACATACTCGAAAATCTGTGTGCTCGGTGACGAAGTAGTGCTGTGCTACGATGTTATTTGGTAGCGAAGTGTTATTTTGGTGTAACCCAGGTTGCCCTCGCAAGAGAGGCAATGCCGTTTCATGTGTCTCAATCGGTGTTTTTCACCTCCTGGTCAATTGAAGCATCCTGACTGACAGTGAATTAGTTTAAAAGTCACAAAAGCACTACATTTCACGTACATTACTACCTGTGAAACCTCTTCGATTTGTTTGTTTGTTTTTAATCAATCGTTGATGATGCTCTGATTCTAGTTATGGCCCAGTGCTGTGCGCGCTGCTGCTTGGCAGTTGGCACAGTGGACTCACCATCCAGAGCCCCAGCGGTCAATTTCATCTCCCGACGCAGCAGCTGAGATAATGGTGCAAGTTTCTTAACCCCCCCATCACCACCACCTCTGCCCACCAGGCAGCATACCTAGATACACCACCACAGTTACTTTGTTGGCAGGCCGTGTGTGGTGGGGTAGAGTGTGGGTACTCCCACCCCTTCCATGATGTTTGTCCAGCGTGGAAGAGTCGACTTAGCGTACACTCTAGAGGGGCTCTCTCTGCCGCCATTGGTGCGAGCAAGACATATCAGGGCTGCGCTTGTATCATTCCCACCTCCAGCGCTGCGCAGTGCTTTCTATTTCATGTATGTGTGTTTTAAGCACTCGGTTTGGTTTGATTATTTACCAGGCCTTACCAGAAGATGTGAAATTGGACTTGCTGAACCTGTGCAGGCTTTGATGATGGTGAGCCAAACCCCTTGGCTCACCAACAGCACCATAAATATGATAAACCACGGATAGAATATCATCACAGCTTATCCTCCCCAGGCGTGTGTGTGCGTGTCCACCCTTGTAGCTGCTCATGAACCTTGTTCTGAAATTGCCGATTGACGTTTCTGAGCTCTTTAAGATAAACATGTATTCCGTTTCACAACTGCAGAACGACATTCTCAATGTGTCTTTCAATTACTGCACGTGAAAATGTTTGAATAACTTCCTAAAACCAATTCAATTGTAGTTCGACAGTAGTCGCATGACACGAACTAAGCATTAGCACTGTTGTGGAGAATATAAGTAACAATCATTAGGCAGCATATTCCCATACGTGTCCTTCCACATAAAAAAACAAGAGTGATTTATTACAACATCCCATTAGCAACGTGGTCTTCTTTAAGTGAATGATTTAATCAGAATTGGTTCAAAACAAGCATATGCTGAACCAGTTTCGATATTCAGTCTCATACGTAACCTATAAGGCTTTAAAAGGGTTCACCCCTCATTACTTTCAGGAACTAATACATTTATATATTCCGTCAAGGTCCTTAAGATCTTCTGATGTCCAACTGCTCACCACTCCCAGGTCTAGGTGGCGCTTTTTTGGTGCTTTTGTTAGCGTGGCACCCAGGCTGTGGAATGCCTTGCCACTTGAAGTCGGGCAATCCGAGTCAGTAGGTATATTTAAGTCTGCTTTGAAAACCCATCTCTTTAAAGTGACCTTCCCTCTTTCGTTTGGTCGGTTGCCCTGGTTCTGTTTTAGCTTCCTGCTTTTCATGCATTGTGCATTGGGATCCTAGAATGGAATGTGCATTATGCATTTTAATAAGTAGAGATCGGCTTGTTTGAACCGATAATGAATTAAAGACTTTCACATCTATGACAGCAGCAGATTGTGTGGGCGGAGAAGCATGTAACCCTCATAATCCAGCTTTAAACATGTGCTCTAAGCGCACAATTAAACTTACGGACACAATCCTTTATGGAGTTCTCACCCATGTTATTTTTTCCGTAAATGCTCAAGGATCTACGGTAGACAGGAACCGGATGCACTGGCTGATTGGGAGGGACTGGGGCCACAGCTGGAACAAATTGGCTTATTGTTTAAAGCTCAGCTCAATGGCTCTCAGCCATAGTGCACTTTTCTATCCTTCTAGACCCAAAGGCGGAAATCAACACTTCATATCCTGTTTTGCATAATTTGCATTGATGACGTGTATTGTGGAGGTAGTTTTAGCTCCCATGTGATAAAGACAAAAGAAAACCATGTGGCTCTTTTAATCCATAGGCCCAGACCAAATGTTGTTGGTACCACCTGAGCCCCCAACACACGAGTTGTACCACCATCTTACAATTGCCAATACAAGTAAATTATGCAACAACCTTATTTATCTGGCAGTTCACCAGCATTGCTTTCGGCATGCCTGGCTCTGCTGGTGAGACATTGAATGTCGAAACCGGTCGTGTGTTTGCTAGTATTATGCACTCCCAGAAGGCCTTGTGGCTGATGGGATGTGAAAGGTACTTTTGTTATTTGTGCGAGGGAACAGACATGTAAAGGAGGTTTTTGCTTATTTATTTTATGTATTCCTCCGTGGCAATGCTATAGATTATTGAATATGTTTGGTATCACGATGCACTTGTATTTGCCATACATGCAAGCTGGTATCGCTAAATATGTTTCACCTCAAGCTGCACAGAATTCTGCTCGGGCACACAGACCTCTCCTGCTGGTACAGTGATGGGATAATGGGAGCTCCTGCACATTTGGGTTTGGCGTCAGCGGCGGGTTTTTGCTCTTTGAAGGCCTGTCGGCACACGAGGCATGCCTCAGACAGGGTGGGAGGCTTGAACAAAAACCACTTTGCAAGTTACGAGTTGTGCATTGAACAGGAGGTGACTGCGTGGGCCAATCAGTGACAGTAATAACCCCTCAGGGCAACAAATTCAAATGTATTATTTGCTTTATATCCAGGTAAGAATTCAAGAGACCAGGATGAAAAAGATTACCGGTTCCTGACTTTCAGAACCGGTAATCGCTTCTGAGATTGCCTGCTGGTTACCAAGCCGCCAGGCCTTAGCTTGCGCTCACCTTTCTTGAGAGCCACTGTGCGTTGTAGGGGTTGTAGTTTTTTCAAGGTCAATTCACAAATGACAAGCTCAATGTTACTACTGTATCCAAACAAAATACATCCGAAGAAATTTTACAGTTGAAACATTTCAACAAAGAAATAAAATGGCGCCTATGTATGTATGCCTTTCGTGTTTGGTTTGTTATCCTCCAATTAGCGCGGTTGGCTACATACGGTGCGAAAGAAGTTCACCGTATGTAGCCTTTGTGAAGGCAGGGTCATTTTTAACAATACAGTGTAACAAAGACAACATTTGACCTTGTCATGAAGATTCTGGTGTCAGGAGAAAGGTGACCCTCCAGGACTCTTGCCAACGAGATTTTCCATCCCCAAGGGATTTTCCAGGTGAAATATTTCAACAAGTAAATAAATAAAAAGGTCGCCAATTCAGGGATTTTGGGAGGGCAGGATGGCACAGTGGTTCTACTTGAGCCTCTCACAGCAAGAACTTCCTGAGCTCGATTCCCAACTCGGACGCCATTCTGCGTTGAGTGTATATATCCTCCCTCTGTTCTGTATGGTTCACTCTGGGTTCTCGCGTTTTCTCCCACAACTAAAAAACACATTGATATCGTAACTTGATTCGGCCAAACATCCAAATGCTTTAATGCTACCTGCAAATTACTCAGTTGGGATTATATTTAGCAACATTACCCCCTACTGTGAAAACTTGGCATGACCCTCCTAAAATCAAGTCTTGAGACTCCGTAAGGCTTCATATTCTTAGGTTTTTTCGGTAAAGTCACGTAGGTAAAAAATTAAAATTAATAAAAGTTAAATAAAAAATAAAATAAAAATCACGACGTTTCCGAGACAACACAAGCTTCCGTCTTCATTGAGATGGGTTTGGAAAGGCTGGGCAGTCACTGCTATCTGTTCATGTGCCTGAACACCCATACAGTACTTCCATTTAGGAGCTGTATATGAATCTGTTATGTTAGAGCACTCGAGTTGTTACCATAAACAGACGTCTGTGTGCTCATGATGCAGAGGAAGCACACCTGTTGTGTGATGGGAGAGGCCATACATGGGTGTGATTGGACAAGAGATTGGCCTTTGTACTTACTGATGTGTGGTCGCATGACCCACGGCGATGGCAGTGGGCAAGTGAATGATTATCATAATCAGCCATGATTTATCCACTGCTGGCCTCACGGTGCAGCGATCCATCCTGATGTCATTGTTGTGACGGGCCACTGTCATCTCTTCTCGCGACATATCCTGCCAGACCACTTACTCTTCTCAGGAGTCAACCTTACGTGTCTCACCTACGCGTGACATTTTGAGCCTTTGGTTCTGGTGCTCAGCAACTGTGTTAAAGAAATCAGATTCTGATAAGGACCTCATGAATATCAAATAGGAGTAGTATGTCTGGCCTTTGTAGACATCAGCATTGCCTCAGTGGACATTGATGCAGTCATCCAAGTGATTGTCGAGGTCATGTGAGTGGTTATCTCTCCAGCCCCGTTTTAGCCGGACAGTCTGGGAATTAGCATCTGTGTGTGTCAGGTGGCGGGAATTTATTTCAACTGACGCCTGGTACCGTCTTGTGTTGAACTTTATTGGTGTTTACGGGTTTGATAATAGACCAAGGCTGACGGGAAAATGTGTCCTTGTTTGGTCCCCTGTGCAAAAGGTGGCAACCCTCAGGTAAGGGTCAGCCACGTCCAAGTGATGGAGTTGGCCCCTACAGTCAGTAAGTACGGCAAGCCGTTGACATTACCTACAAGGTGAAACCAAGAGTTGATATTAAATATTTTTTACTCTGTATGGCTTCTTGAATTTTCTGTTGAGGACAAGTCTAAAAATAGGCAATGACTTCATGCTTACTGTACAGACAGCTTGCGGTATATGGCTGCAGTGACTCACCGCGCCGTTAGCTCCTGTCTTGAATCCGACTTCGGGGTTGCTGTGGAGCGTCCTCAATGCAGGTAGATGCTTACAACCCCATGTCCACTGGCCAGATGTTCAACATTTCATTCATATTTCGGTGTAGGAAGCGACAAAATAAATAAGCAGATGGTACATGCATCCTTCCCTTATTTGTAATTCCACGTGAAAATGTTTTTTGCGCATGCCATTAGTGACACTTCCTTCAGGGAGTGGGTAATTTTAGCAGCGTTGGTTAAAGGGGAGCAATCTCTGGCCCCAGGTGGGGTGGGTTACAGAGATCATTGGCACATAGGTTCCAGAACACGTTGCTGATAAGGCTGATCCATGATTAAGTACAGGTCACCTGATCGTTGTGGATGATGCAAGTTCTAAGTTGCTTAACTGTTGTCTATCACGTGATATTTTTTTAAAGTTAAAAAATATATATTTATATAGCTGGGCACGGTTGCATTTGCGTATAATCCATCGCTTCAAAAGAGAGTTTCTGGATTAACAGATTTCGTTATCATTCTTTCTCGTGCTGTTTGTTGCTGGCCACTTGACGCTTTGCACCTTTGGTGCTCTGTTCAGCAGGATGTAAAGTGGCCAAGAAAGTGAGCGTACAGCAAGTGGGTTTGCAGACCCATCTGTGCAGACAGAATCAGAATCTGTTTTTAGACTGGAGGAATCCGATGAGCTATGAAGCTCATTTTCACAAACGTCCAGTAGGCCTTTGCCTTTTTACATCTTACAATCGTACAGCTCACTAGCATTGGTTTAAGCAAGCCTCACTGCTCATGAGACACACTGTCAAAACAGGCCCAGAGATTCCTTGTGTCGAACCAGTGCTGCTGACGAAATGATGCACTCCCAGAAGGCTGTGTGGCTGGTGTGGTGTAAACTATACTTACGTGGAGGATTAGATATATGAAGAAGGCAAATTGTGTGTTTATTTATGTTAAGTATATTAGCCACAACGAGGCAGGTGATTATTCTGTGTGGACCTTCGAGCGTTGCTCCTCTGTGAGCTTGTGGGGGCTACTCCAGTCGCTTTGGCCTCCAGTGCGCGCACACACACACACGTGTACATACACACACGCACACGTGTACGTGCACACGTGTACGCGTGCACGCGCACAGGTGCACACGCGCACACGCGCACACACGTGCACACGCGTACACACACGTGCACACGCGTACACACACGTGCACACACTCACACGTGTACATCCACACACACGTGTACACCCACACACACGTGTACACACTCACACACGTGTACACACCCACACACACACAAAGATCCCCCTTATAGCCTTAACAGACTGTAGGGGCAAGTGCTGTTAGCGAGCACCTATGAAGGCCGGAACAGTACACGAGGGGGTGGGTGGGCCAGCACCACGCCCGACCGCCTTTGTCTCCCCAGTGGCGATGTTTACACATAGCACCAGGTACTCATTTCAGGCTGAGTCGACCTAGGGGAGGCCCAGGACTGGTTCAGATAATCGTCACTGGTGTTGGCCGTGAGCGGGAATCGAACCCGGGTCGCCAGGTTCATAGCGTAGCGCGCTAACCGCTACACCACCGCTCCCCACCCACACACACGTGCACATCCACACACACACGTGCACACACACACACGTGCACATCCACACACGTGTACACACACTCACGTGAGTATACACACACACGTGCACATACACACACGTGTACACACGCACGAGGGAAATTTGCCCAACAGCCCAATTCAGAATCCTTCTAAGAGGTGCTTAACTCAACGAGACTCTTCTCTATAAAGAAATGAAATAATAACACAAATTATAATAATATATAATTAAATTACTGCACTGCTCACAATGTCGGTGCTTCCTTGCCTGCGTTGCATTTTAAACACCTGCAGATTGTCTTCTCCGCAGTAAAACTAAATTCTGGTTCTTTATTTCATTCAAAAGTAAATTAGTGTTTAAGCCTGTAAATATTAATGTAGTCCAATTTGATCATTACAATGTTAATGAATCATTTTGAATAAGAGTGTATTCATATTCCTTAATAATGTATAAGCACCTCGTCTATGACTGGGCGTGTAAATGAAGTGCCGTTGACCTCTGGACCCCGAGCAGTGCATGTGTAAGCACTGTACGCTGGGCATGTAATCAAGTACAGTACAGTGTTCACTTTCTTCAGGGTTTATCCTGAGCCTGTTTGGGTTACTCACCGTGCAGTAGTTTCAGTGTACATTCCTGTCGTGCTGAACGCAGACATATCGCTAAAGCAATGGTGGAACTGTGAATGTACAGCCGACGTTCACTGTCATTTATCTCTGCAGAGACACGCAGTGTGGGAACAGAAGAAGCGGTGTGAACATTTACGTTGACCGTGTTTGGCATTCCAGCGTAAACGGGCTTCTTTCCACCGCTGTCTGGATGACACAGACGTGATGGTATTTTGTATCAAGGCGAACATAAAAAACGAGATAATGTAAACCACTGAGCCTTCTCTCGTGTGGCACGTTGTGTGGGTAGGCAACTCCACAAATCTCTCCGGCGGCTTTCCCCGCTCCAGGGCGCTCTGCACGGTACTCTGTGGTGCGGTGCACGGTACTCTGTGGTGCGATGCACGGTACTCTGTGGTGCGGTGCACGGTACTCTGTGGTGCGGTGCACGGTACTCTGTGGTGCGGTGCGGCGCGTGTGCAGTGCGTGGGCAGTGAAATGTGGTGCGGTGCGTAAAAACATCGCCACTGGGGAGACAAAGGCGGCCGGGCGTGGTGCTGGCCACCCACCCCCTTGTGTACCGTGCCGGCCTTCATAGGTGCTCGCTAACAGCACTTGCCCTACAGTCTGTACTAGGAATCTTTGTTTAGTCTTTGTGTGGGGCGTGCGTGGCCTGATGCTGGTGTGGTGCGTATGGGGAACCACCCCGGCATGTTACGTACGGGTGGTGACATGGCAGAGCTGTAGCTTCTTCGCCTCTCGTTTCAGGGGTTTGTGATTTGAATCTGGCAGGCTGCCCTGGTTATTACTGTAGGTGGATAAAAAAAAATTGTCTGCTCATTTATAAGAGTTACCATTTAAGAGTTTTTGTAGAAGTCTTTATTTTAATATTTTACCTGGCTAATCCCTTGAGGTGGGATGCCTCGTTGGTAAGGGCGGCCCGGGTGTAGTAACGCACACCTCGCAAACACAGAACGCAGTGCGGGAGGCTGCACGAGAGCGTGGCAGGTGGTGGTGAGTGCTGTCGGTAGCACCCCGTGATGGGCCGACTGCCGACACGGGCATTGGAACGGTCTCCACGAGTCCGGCGACCAAGGGGAAGAGAAGACCTCAGAGTGGACGGTGGGAGACGGTCGGGGAAGAGCTTGGAGGTCACGTGTCTTGGCTGTGCAGCAGCAGCAGCAGCTGTGGGATCTGGCAGAGGGAAGGAAGCTTTGGCGAGGTGCGGTGGCAGCGGCGACGATGACATCTCGGTCTCGAATCTGAACGAGCAGTCGAATGTCGTTGTTGTGAAATCCCCGGCCTCCAGTGCGCTTCGTGGGTTCTCCCGGTGTTTCACCACCTGCTGCATTCACCTAACAGGATGTAGGCTAAACTCTGGGTTGCAGAGTCAATAAAGTGTATTTTAGCCAGGATGCTCATCTCATATTTACACAGGTCTGTACAAATATATTACTGAAACTCAAATTTCTCAGTGGATTCACCGAGCCTGTCAAAAAGCAATCACCGAGCTGGTGCTCATCTCCCGTTTTTAGCCCTGAGCCGGTGCTGGAAATTCCACATTTCTGTGGTGGGGGTGGGTCTCCTCCGTAAGACAGCCACTGTTGACTTCCCACAAAGTGGTACCTATTTTAGCAAGCCCAGAGGGATGGTGGGCTGAGTCAACCCCCAACCAGGATTGATGGCTGTCATAAGTCTTAGGCTTCTGATTATGGATGAATTGCCAAAAGCTGCATGTAACTTTGTAATGACAGCAGTAATATTGAAAATGTAGCTGGTCTAGCTCGATCAGGCTGCATAATTTAGGTGATATGAAATTAGCCTTTCATATGCACCTTGAGGCATTTTAATCTGTTGCTTCTCGTTAGTTTGAAATAAGCTATGTGCTACCCAAAATGTTGTTGCTAAAACAATATATCGTGGTTTTTGCCTGTAACTTACTTTGTCCTCTCTGTGGTTTTATTCCAGTGCAACTTGCATGGCACCAGTCCATGATCGCTTCCTGTGTTGAATTTGTGGAGGCCAGAGACGGCTCTGACCATCTGAGAGTTGTACATTTTTGCTTTATTTATTAAAATATTCATTGTTTGCAAGGGTGTCCTGGGTGCCAATTGGCACACGTAGAAAACATGCAATGCCGCGCGCGTGCACACATTTTACATGTGTGGGATTTGCATTGCCACAAGACAAAGTCAAACACATAAATGCACAAATCATTAAGTCGTGCACCGCGCCAGTTCACAGAGGATGTCCTCTGGAGCTGGCACTCGTTGGTCTCGGAGACCCAGCCAACTTTCAGATTTGTAAAGTTTGAATGGTAACGCTGGCACACGATGGCCTACTCGTCTTCAAATGGCATTACGGGATCCTCAGTGGCCACCGTGAAACAGATGGTGTGTATATTATGGTGAATACACTCAGTATTAGCCAGGGCAGCCTGCCGGATTCCAACCATGAAACTCGATTGTGGTACTGCTAGGCCATGCCATCTTTTAATGCATTTATCCTTATTTAGAAGTTAATTTCCCCATACGTTTGTTTTACATCCTCATATTTGTGGTTTGTGGCTGCACCATACATTTTGATTTTTTACAACTTGTAGTGTTTCAAGAGCCTTAATCTAAGCTAAGAAACGATGTGATTGACACTTGAATCCGTGATTTTGGTTTTAATAAAGTTATAGAGCACGGGCCCAAAGGCCCAGAATGGCAAGCGGCCAGCAACAGACAGCACTGTCGGAGCTGCAGGAAGATAAGAGGGAGATGTTGCCATGCACAACACTCTTAGCAGTTTGCGTGAGGGCACGGAATGTGGTGCAGAGGGAGACGTTTCAGTTGGGCGCTATGTGCCCACCTCTGCCGCTTCACTCCACCCAACATGCTCCCTCACCCAGACCTGATGCAGGGAGAGAGACAGCCATCCTGGCTAGAGTTAGAAAACGTTTAAAAAAATACTGATCTGCTCAAGGGAAGGTGCAAAACTTTTTAAAATATATATTTTCCTCATTCTGGTACTGCATTCTTTTTTGCTTCTAAAAGTCAAAAAGTAGCTTGTTCAGCACGACACGGTCTGGAGGTGACTGCACGACTGCGCATTATTCTAAATCTCGGGTTTACAACAGTATTGTCAGCTTCTTGCTGGCGCAACATTGCTGAATGCTCATTGCCGCCGCGAGGCAATGAGCATTGCACAAAGTAGGAAGGAGATGGAGCAGTGAAATCAGCTCGTATGCAGAAGTCAAGGTGGATCGTTGTATCGCGAGACAGTGGGATTGCGACATCCTGGGGAGGCCTCATCCAGCAGTGGCTCGATCATCGTCCGTGGCTTTAGGCACGCAATTAAAACGTCGTTTTCGCTACTGCTGCATTAGCATTGGGATACAATGGTGGTGGAATGGGAGGGAGATGAATGACGCTGGCTACTACACGGAGCCGGCTCCGCGGATGCCGCTGCCCGAGCACGTGCCGCGTTTACTAATTCACCACCACTGTAATTTGAGTCATTTTCTGAGTCTCTGCCAACATTTAGCTGCAGGCTTGGTTATTGTTCCGGCAGTCAAAGGTTAAGTAAATGCAACCTGTTAGCACATTCTTCGTGTTTCATCTCTTGCATTAATGTGTCATCTCCCGGAATGTGTGTTGCGTGCTTTGGTGAAGTTGCCATTTATGATCCGAGTGATTTACTTCTCAAATAAGCATTGAGGAGGTGCTCATCTCCTGTTTAGAATCCTGAGCCAGGGGTGGAAATTCCACGTTCTTATGGCAGGGGCTGGTCTGTCCATAGGAGCGCCGTTGTTAACTTCCCCAAAAAATTGGCATTCATGTTATCGACCCTGGAGGGATGATGGGCTGTCCACTCACAACCAGGAATTGAACTCGCAATCTCCCAATTGCGGGCCGCTCTTCAAATACGACACTTTAACGCTGGTTTCCGCCACATCAGTTCTTCACCATCACCCGTGCTGTAATGGTCAAAGTTAAACCAAGGATGCCTCTATTTTTTTATTCTGCAATCCTTGCTTTCAAAAAACGGTAAGGCAAATACAGAGTTTGTGTAAACTTCAGTACATCTGCTTCAGTGGCGTCGCACTTTTCTGATAAAGAGCAAATACCCCAACAGTCCTGAGTGGCTTGTCACTCATTCATGATGGGCCTTCAATTGTGTAAACAGTGTAGTTGACTGATGACTGTGGTGTATACACAGTGTATTCCACCTGAAGACGGAGGCTTGTGTTGCCTCCAAAACGTCGTGATTTTTACTTTTATTAATTTTAATTTTTTACCTACGTGACTTTACCGAAAAAACGTAAGAATATGTATACACAGAGCAAAATAAGTAGGCAGACAATACGCCTCCTTCACATTTTTGTCTATTCGCAAAAGAAATCGTGTTTTTTACACAACCCGTCAGCCACACGACTTTTAGGAGTGCACAATTTTCTGCAGGATTTATTCACCACAAGCAAACTGGACCGGTTTTGACATTCGCTGTCTCATCAGCAGAGTCGGGCCTGCTTAACCCAGTGTTGGTGAACCGCCAGATGTTTATCGGAAACGCAATTTATCTGCTGACATTTGCAGATAAAGTGTGGGGGAGGAAAATATTGAACATAAGGCAAACGATTATCTTGAGCAGAGCGATGAGGCTCACAGTTGCATGTATGCAGGGAGAGCCGCTCGCTCGTCCCAGTCTCGTGACCGCGTTACGACAGTGGTGGCCTCAAGGTAATTGTGCCGAGTCTGTAAAGCCACTGCTTGGCTTGTACGTACGACTGCCACTGGCTGGAAAATGTGTCCCCAATAGAGTCCAGAAAGTGAATCAAAATATGAGGTGTGTGTGTGTTGGGAGCTTACACTCTTTGACTTTAGATGGCCTTGGTACTATTAGACACTGAAAGTAAGACCTTTGTCTGATCTCCAGTTGCTATCAACTATTCCATTACCATAATTGACAACAATTGAGTAAACCTACATGCAACATTGGTATGTTGCTTTTTATTAATCTGCAACAATCCATCCATCATCTGGACATTAACTGATGTCACCACTCCATTGCCTTGCTGGAGGTTTACTCGGACGAATTACATTCCTTGGCTGTCACGCCTTCATTTTTCTTGACCGCCGTGTGTTCCTGTGCATCTCTGAGTGTTACCTGTATTCGTGTCCGTGTGTGTCTGTGAGTGTTACCTGTTTTCGTGTCCGTGTGTGTCTGTGAGTGTTACCTGTATTCGTGTCCGTGTGTGTCTGTGAGTGTTAACTGTATTCGTGTCCGTGTGTGCCTCTGTGATTATCGCCTGCAGTGTGTGATCGAAGCATGTAACTTGGAACTTGCTGATCTGCCTCTACTGACATCTGTGAAGAAGTGCTTCTTAGCTTTAGGATAAATATAGATTCTGATTCAAGTGCTACCCGTGCATCTGCGATGATAACTGTGAATTGTTTAAGAAAATAATTTGGGTAAAAACATACATAATCATGTGCATATGCCATGCGACTTGCCTTGCCCAATAAAAATTCAAGGATAATAAGTTCAAGTTAATTTATTAGGTATAGCCCTGTGAGCCATTCGGCTCTTGAATCGGGTGCCACCGCAACAAACAAAAACAAGAAAACATCTTAAAGTGAATATGTGACTAAGTGCAAACAGAAAATCCAAGAAAAGACAGCAAAATATTGCAAAATAAACACCGTACACCAACGCTGTGTGCAAAAATACCAATGGGATGCAAGTCAAACAACAACAACCACAAGATAACTTCCATTAAGGCCATCAGTCTTACTCCGTACTACAACAAACAAACATGGCCAAACCAATACACTTTTCGAAATCACCAAAATAAAGCCATGAAAGCAATGAAACAGTGATCATAAGAACTGATGGAATTTTCACAATAAACGACATAAACAACATGTACTACCAAAACCCTGCAGCCATAGCTGGCTGCATGAGTCATTCCACAACAGCAGGAGCATCAATCGGAGTATTATAAATTTTCAATGCACCTTTAAGATCAGCACACAATCAAAACACAGGTCATACTTTGCAGCGATCATCCGGAGCGAAACATTTTATTTTAGGCCACTGCATAGCACTGGCAACTAGGGGTGTACAACTCCTCTAGAGCAGTTTTGAGTAAAGATCTCATAGGTAGTGACTCAAGTTGAAATTTATTGGCAATAGCATTCCAGACCCTGGGAGCATCAATAGCAAAGGCCCTTCCTCCAGTATATGTACGGCAATAGGGAATATGAAGTTAGTAAATGAGTGTAGACCTTAGGTCAAATTTGTTCTTTGAAACAGACAGGAGATCCAGCAGGTAATCTGCGGATTTTTTTGCAAGTACATCATGAATAAATAAGATCTGGTGCACTAGCCGTCGAACATTCAGAGATGTTAAGTTTGACCCAATGTAGAGATCACAGTGGTGAGTCCTATATGGGCAGTTCAATGCAAATCTTAAGGCCGAGTGATACATTGAGTCAAGCTTCTTCAGTACAGTACTTGGGGCTGATTTATACACGATGTCACAGTAATCAAGTAGAGGCAGTATGGGAGCTTTTATCAATTTCAAACGGAACATAGGGGGGAAGCAGTGCTTGTGTCGATACAGAAAACCAATTTAATTTTTTGTCTTTTTCCCAATATAATCAATGTGATCTTCAAAATTCAGTTTTGAATCCAGGATGTTTTGAATCCAGGATGACCCCAAGATACTTATAGATCTTGACTTGCTCTATTTGATCATTATTTAAGGAATGTAATTGGGGGGAAATAACTTCCCGCTTTAGTCCTGGTGAGAAGCATAGCACCTTGGTTTTGGCAGGATTTAGGACTAGTTTAAGAGCAACTAGCTGATTTAGTTTTTTAAAATCACTCTGGAGCTTAGCAATCACGTCATCCGGAGAGCGGCCAGCAGTAATCAGTATCGTGTCATCTGCAAAAAGATTTACCCTGGAATGATCCAGTTCAGTGCCCAAGTCATTTACATAAAGAGAGAACAAGAGGGGGCCGAGAATGGAACCCTGTGGAACCCCTTTTGTTATCTTAACACTGTTTGACCTCCAACCATCTGTGAATACAGTTTGGGTGCGAGAAAAGATCTCATTGTCGAAAGACTTATGTAAAAAGTTATGAATAGCTGTCGCAGATAATAAGAGTCGCGGATAAGAGGAGTTTTCAATACTTACGCGAATGTGTTTTCCAGTTGTATCCCTTCCAACAGGCTTCTTCAATCGCTATCCAAATTGTTATGCATGACTTCTGTTTTCCTCAAATTTAGCACAATGTATCTAACTAGTAACACAAGGACTGTAGAAAACACACAGGCGAGAGACTTAATGTAGGCTGTGAAATCAAATAAGTGGGCCTAGGCAGGACACGTTGTTGTTAGGGGGGACCGGGGGGGGGGGTGATGGTGTCGAGACTCGCGGCAGGCTGGCAACCAAAGGAGGGGATGCGTCTGGGAGGTTGCTCCGTGTGGAGATGTAGCGATGTTAACGTCGCAGGACTCTGGGAAAGGGTGATGACCTTCATCCAGCAGTGGATCTATCGTGGCGGATGATATTCTGCCGTGGTGGTGAGAAAGGGCGTCGTGGTGGCTAGAAGATGTTAACTACCTCGCCAGGTATGCAGGAGGTCGTGAGTTTAATCCCGACCCTGACGCCTGAATATTTAGAGCTTGTTTGTTCTCCCGTTAGTTGCCTGGATTTTCTCCGGGTTTTTCCCTCCAGGTTTAGAAACATACATGATAAGCCACTTCATTGAGCTATAATTTGTGGCCAGGTTGCTTCTGAAAAAGAGCTATATAGCTCAATCGGCCTTACCTGGTTAAAATAAAAAACTGTTTTGTTTATTACAAATGTTACTTTATTCCAAAGTCCTGTAATATATTACTTTAGACCAGCGAATTGTTATACGACCATACTTTGCAAGGCAATGAGAATATGAGTTGGTTACCACCTATTAACATGAATAATACATTCTCCAAGATAACCTTCGCTTTTCAGACTACCTCGCTAGAGGTAGGCTCCGGCTTACGGATAGCCTTTAGCCTTCAGATAGCATTGTTAATCAGTAGGAGAAATTCCCCTTGTTTTGTCTCTCAGTTTGAAGGGAGGAGGGCTGTTCACCACCCGTGGTGCAGTCACGACAGAGAGGAGTGAGGCTGTGTTCTACTGATCTCCATAAATTGAAACGTTGGTATGCGTCTTCCATGACGGTTTATTCCAGTAGAGTCTAAAATGTCCATGTCGGTGTTTCATGACTGGTTGCTGCATGACACAAAGCGATTGTTCCGTGTCACTTTGGAGAATTTAGGCAACAAATTAAAAAGACAATTCGCCTCTTTCCCATCTATACTTTATTTAATATGGTGAGACAAATGTGAGGAGGCATATTGTCTGGGTATGTATTTTGTTACTTATATTCTGAACAATATTGCTAATTATTATTTTGTGTTATGTGTTTATATAGATTTGTGTCACCACCGTGACTGACCTGCCCTTACTGGACATCTATGAATAAGAGCTTCATAGCTCATCGGATTCCTTCAGTCTAAAACAAAGATTCTAACTCTTGACTGCTGATGAGACACTGAAAGTTCAAAGTGTATGTGTGCTCAACAGCCCCAGAAGGCCTCATGACTGATGGGATGTGTACAAAATATGTTCATATTGTATGTGGAGCAACAGCACAGAGGCAACTCATGTGTATTTAGTAGACAATGCATTCATTGTTTTCCATTTATCATTGGCAGTAATATTTTGTGTGTGCATAGCATAAGGTTACACCTTTGTGCACACCCTAGAGTAACAAGTACACTAATTGTGGTGATGGAAACCCTAATCGTTGGTGTGTAAATCGCCAGATGTGCCGGTATTGTAACTGGTCGCGTGGTGCAACGTGGACGTTTCAGCGCCTAACCACGATTTTCTGACTGCAAGCTGCTGAGCCACCATTCGGTGCAGTGGGTCACTTTGCTGCTGCCCTACTGCGTTAGTTATTTATTCAAGCTCATTATCAGGTCTTAATGACCGTAAGATCCAGTAACAGCTGATGTTGCACAATGTTTACAGATACTTCATGGCTTTTGGTTATGTGAATGCAGCTTGACTCGTATCAACAAATGGGACATTTAGAAGTTTAAAATCACATTCCACATTATGACCAATCTTATTCAGGATGAATTACTGGGTGGCTCCGAGTACTGAGTAAGCCCCTCTGACATCCAGGGTTTTAATCCGGGTTTCATCCACTCATGGTTAAAACACAAAACAATCATCGTGTTGCCTATTGTATTATATGGTTTTGCATTGAACGAGGACCCACTTCTAACAGAGAAGTCCTCGCCTATGAACATCTGGCAGTTCACCAGCAGTGGTTCAGGCAAGCCTGACTGCTGATGAGACACTGGATGTCATAACTGGTCCAGAGTTTGTTTATATTAAACCAATGCTGATGAAACGATGCACTCCCAAAATGCTGTGCAGCTGATGGATGTGTATTATTATTTATCTGCAGTGTGGTGTGTGAGTGGGTGAGTGAATGTGCTGTTGTGACCTACAGTGACCTGGTGGTGGTTGAACACAGTGGGACAAAACAGTCCGTCTGATCGACCTAGTCCTCAACATGGCAGGAGTAATCATTGTGATGGAAATATTATTATGCAGCTTGTAATGCTCATTCATGTATTGCCTTAGATGTGTGATTTTGTTCGGCAAATTGGTAGTTCAAGATTTTGAGAGCGGGGTTTGTGAATAAAATCTCAAACCACATTGTGGAAGCTGAGCAAATGAACCAGGTTCCTAGTGGAGTAATGTTCTGTGCCACTCATAGTGTGTCACACAGCACACCATAACCACTGGATTCTTGAAGGCATCAAGACAGCTCTCAACATGAGTGTTGAGAGCTGTCTTCTTACTTACAATCCAGGTTCTGAAATTATGGTAAGAATCATGGTGAGAATTATGGTAATACTTTTATGGTAAGAATTATGGTAAGAATGTGTCTCTGCACGTGGCTATGGGTGCTCATTTGAAGGCGGTTAACAGACAATTGCAAGGATAAAAAAAACCCAATCCACATGTTTTTGTGCGTGTGTTCTTTTAAAGAGTTGGTTGCAGAAGAATTATAATGAGGGTCATGCAGAATTTGCATAAACTGTAGATATAATGAGACGCATTAAAATGTATGCACGTGAGAGCATGGTATTCCCTTGATGTGCTTAGTGAGTAGCCCATTAGAAGGGTCATGGTGAATCGTGTGGTGTCACGGGGTCAACCCACGGTACCAGTACAGCGCGAGACTCCCTCTGGCGTGGACAGGTGGAGCGAGGTGAACTCTGTCATGCGAGTAACGTGTTGTTGTTTCCATATCAATTCTTGTGCAACTTGTGACCTTGGGTTTTTTTTTCTAACAATTGCTGAGCATAGGCCCAAAATGTCAAGCAGCCAATAACAAACACCACTTTCAAAGTCATAATAGATACGAGTTAACACGTTTCTTGAATTGAGCAAGGTTATTATTCTGAGACCCCAGGGGGGAAATAGACGATGGGAGGGAATTCTAAAGTGGAGCAGTGCAAGGGAATACGCACGTGGTGGGTGAGTGGGTTAGTGGATGGGTAAGTGAATGTGAGTGGATCAGTGAGCGAGTGTGTTCTTGTGATCTGCAGTGTGGTGGGTGAGTGGGTTAGTGGATGGGTAAGTGAATGTGAGTGGATCAGTGAGCGAGTGTGTTCTTGTGATCTGCAGTGTGGTGGGTGAGTGGGTTAGTGGATGGGTAAGTGAATGTGAGTGGATCAGTGAGTGAGTGTGTTCTTGTGATCTGCAGTGTGGTGGGTGAGTGGGTTAGTGGATGGGTAAGTGAATGTGAGTGGATCAGTGAGTGAGTGTGTTCTTGTGATCTGCAGTGTGGCGGTTGAGAGACGCAACAATCAAACTGGTAGAGCGAGTCCTTAACATTGGTGGAGGAATCGGCGAGTAAAGTTAATGGGGACAGTAACAATGGTAGTCGCACTAGATGAAGAGGCTACTGACTGGCATATGGAGCAAGTGGCCGGAGTGAATCGGTGAGTTCTGGATCATCATTCACCGTGACGGCTTTACGTTGATTTTTTACAAATACATGTTGGTAGGAACTGCATGCTCTATGCCAGATATAACAACAGTGTTTAAACTTAGGCAAAATTAGTGCTTTGTACGGTGGAAGTAATTTTTTGTGCGTTAACTTCAGCACTGGCAGTTACTGAACGTGATGACTGGTGCAGATTCGAATGCCCAGGATTAATCATGGCAGCCACAACGAGGCTGCCATGATTCATGCACGTTTATTTCACTCGCTGTCATTTCTGCTTCAGTGTACAATCCACAGTGACATTGCACCCGCAGTGATGCTATGTGAACGCTGCGCGTGGGCGACGACGTGTGGGCGACGACGCGTGCTGGCCGTGCCTCTACCGTGCAGTGCGAGATCGCACACCGGCCCAACGCTGTGGGCACTCATCAGCCGATGTCTGCCCGAGGATATAACCTCTTACGAAGATTAAAATGTAAAAATGCAGCCCTGAGATGTCTTGCCCACGACGAGAGCTGCCACCAGTCCCAGTTTGACCCAGTCAGTCTGACCCAGTCAGTTTGACCCAGTCAGTCTGACCCAGTCAGTCTGACCCAGTCAGTCTGACCCAGTCAGTCTGACCCAGTCAGTCTGACCCAGTCAGTCTGGGAATCGGCATCCGTGTTTGGGTGGCAGGAAATGATTTGTACTGAGATCTGGTTCTGGTATTATGTTGACCTTCAAACTGTGCTGCACAGGTTGACTGAAAAATATGTCCAGGATTGGTCCAATAGTGGAAAGGTGGCAATCCTACTCGTGCCGCTATTGGCAGAAGGGCCTCTGCCATTCGTGGCACGTTGAAGTCTATTTGGTCTAGCGAGTTGGAAGAGCAATTGAGGGGCAGGTTTTTGTTTTTAACGCAGTTGCTGAGTACAGGCCCAAATTCCCAAGATGTCAAGTGGCCAGAAGCAAATAGCATTTCAAAGTTGTAATTGGGAAGTGTTAAAATAATCCAGGAGGAATGATGGGCTGAGTCAACCTCCAACAGGGTTTGAACACGCGACCTTCCGATTGCGAGTTGCTCGCTGTACTGCCGAGTCGTGTGGCCTTAATATTCAACAGGGGCCCAGAAAACTCCTCCTTTAGAGTAAAGTGCAGCACAGTCTAGCAAACAGTTTACTGCCATTACCGTAGTTGCACATGCATTTACACACACTAGTGACAGGCAACACACAAACATACATTAGTGCAATTCATAATCAACGTTTTTGGGTTAAGATCGCGTTTATTTATAAATGTGTCGTAACCCTCCACCACCCGACACGGCCAATCAGTAAAAATGTGTCACGTTGACAAAGACAAATAGTTCACTGCTTTAGCCCACCGGTGTGTTGAAGCCACAACATTTACAATTTGAGTACGACGTTTCGCTGGTAATTGCAACCAGCATCATCGGGCAATTCGCCATCGGGCAATTCTGGCGAATTGCCCGATGATGCTGGTTGCAATTACCAGCGAAACGTCGTACTCAAATTGTAAATGTTGTTGCTTCAACTCACCGGTGGGCTAAAGCAGTGAACTATTTGTCTTTGTCAACGTGACACATTTTTACTGATTGGCCGTGTCGGGTGGTGGAGGGTTACGACACATTTATAAATAAACGCGATCTAAACCCAAAAAAGTTGATTATGAATAACATTGGTCGCGAAAGCCTACGTGTTAAACATACATTAGTGCAAGTTGACACATAAGTAGGCAAGCTGCACGGACATGAGTGGATACCATTCACATCAGTGTGAATTCTAATTATCTCGACAATCTTGAAAGAGATTAAAAATTTCCATATCCACAATATCATTGTATGACCTTTTGGCATTACAGTAAGATCATACAGAAGAAAATGTAAGTATACTTTAAAGTAGGGTTTACGAGCTTACACACGCGGTAATACAATAGCTGTGGGAGTTACAGACCAATTCCCAAGGCAGCAGCACCTGTGAACACAAGTGTGCCTGCCTATACAGCTACCTTAACAGCAGAAGGTGCGGTAGATAGGTTCTATTATTATGACAGGATTGTCACCGAGAAAGGCTTATTGTTTTTCTGTGTGATCAAGAGGTGAAAAAGATGGCTGACACCGTATGTAACAATATGCCTTGTCGTACACATTGTTTTGTAGCCAGCATCTAAGCCAAATTGTACACTCTTTCATATAATAATAATGCAATTTATAATGTGCACAATATTTCACGAACAGATTACCATGACTCTTGAGGCATGGAGCCAACCTTGGTTTTTCTCCAAAGCCAAATGAATGAGGTGGGGCCTTTATGTGTCTCTTAAAAGGAGGTGTCAATTTAATGCTGCGGTGGTGCAGCGGGATCGCATTCCAGGTGAAACGAACCCTGGCAGGGACGGTCCTGCGACTCTGTGTGCCTGCTACTTGGTGTAGAAAGGAAGTTGTGAGTCGCATCGCGGAGAGTTCTGCCGTGATCCGTAGTGCAGGGTGACGGCAGCGAGGAGAGATCCGGTGGATGAGCGGGAGGAGAGGCCCGGTGGTGCCACGGGCAGCAGGGGACCTCGTAGCTGACCCTGCTGGCGACGGTGGGAATCCAGCAGAGGGAGGCGAGGCAATCTGGCCGAGGGTGACAGGCACCGAGGACGATGCGGGCGAGACGGTTGTCTTATAACCGTTGGAGTTGTTTGAGGTTACTTGATGAAGATCGAGTAAGGATGGAGTTGTAATAGTGGAGGCAAGCATTCGATGAGAGATCGTGGGCCCAGAACCACTGCTGCAGTCAGAGAGCCTGTCAAGTCCAGAGGAGTCAGTAGAGTTGATGGAGGCAGACGGTCGGGTGCCATCTGTGTACAGTATGCTATTTGATACCAAAGTTCTCAATGAGGCGGCCAATAGGTGATGTGTATGTAGGTTACGTGTGTAGTATGATGCCGATGCACTTTTAAATCTAGATTGGAAACTCATTTCCTAAGAACTGCTTTTTGCGCCTCCGATTAGCACGGTGGGCTATGTACGGTGCGTAATAAGTTCCACTTACATACATGATGTATGTGCAACTTGTTTAAACTGTGGATGTGAGCACCTTGCGTGTGTGAGCGTGCACATGGAGTGGTAAGGCACAGTAGGCAGTCCTTGCTGTACAGCTAAGGGCATTTTAATAAATGTTCTGCTAAGCAGATGAATGGCTATACTATTGTGTGTAATAATTTGGCTAAAGTGCACTTTAGTTACTGTCTTTCCGACCCCAACTGCAGTGAGTGTAGTCAGTACGCGTTTGCTTTGTGTGCGTCACTCGACAACCCTGGACACCCTTGCAAATGAGATCTTCTGTATGAAGGGGTTTTTCAGGTGAGATTTGAATAAATAATAACAAAGAATAGTCCCCTCTATTGCCAACAATGGGGTGCAAGTGTGTCTAAACATGCGTTCTGCTCAGATGTCCATTGCTTCGATTTGCAGTGCTCATGTTCGGGCTTGGATGAGATGCGTTGAGGTCGGTGGTTGGCGGTGATGTTTTGTCTGCAGCCCACGAGGGCCTCAAGTGGGAGCGCTGCAGCAGCCTGTGCTGCCCCCCGCCAGCCCAGGGCGCTGCGTACGCTAGCGGATGACGTAATGCCGAAGGGCGGCCACCACGCGTGCCAACAGCGGCACTGCGTGTTTGTCGCCGACTCCATTACACGCAAAATAAATACGCAGGCAAAGTCGCGTCCTTCCCATATTTGTTCCTTCTCGTGAATATTTTTTTAAAAAAAATTTCTATCTGCGTAGCTTCACCGGAAGACCCAAAGAATGGGCCTTGGGTCTCCTACATGGCTATGGGACGCAGGCAGTGGCCCGCCAGTCACCTCATTCAGGGCATAATACATAATCCTCCTTACTGTGGAGAATTTAAGGAACAAAATAAATACGCAGGCCATATAATTATTTCCAAGATAACCACCAGCATTGGTTTAAGCAAGGCAGGCTGCTGATGAGAACTTAAATGATGAAATCGGCCCTTCGTTGCTTGTGTTGAAAGCTTGCTGAAATTATGCTCTCAGAAAAGGCTGTGTTGACTGATGGTATGTGAGATGTCTAAAATGTGTAAAAAAAAAGTAAAATTTTTACATGAAAAGACATGATGCAATATGGAAAAGAGGCATTATTGTCTGCCAATTTATTTTGTTGATAAATGCAAGACAGTGGAGTTTACTTATATTTTCATATTTGCCCTTGCCACTTGAATTGCCAGCACTGGAGTTAATGTTAACCTTAACTATACCTTGTGTAGTATATGCGAGCAGTCTAACAGCCACTTAGATCTTGTTCTCATGCATCATGAACAGAAGGAGCTTGACGTCGCTACATCATGACTGACGTCAATAGGCTGGTGGATTCATACAAGATGTGGCATCTTAAGCTGGGGTTACCAAGACGGTGTCAAGCTTAGTCCTCCTTCACGACGCCAGTGCTGACAATGAACTGAACATTGCTCACCACCCAGTCTACTGCGAGGTGACCTTGGACCAGACACTGGCGGTACCAAGTCAAGACTTGCTTGGCAAGTTTGCTGGCTCGTCATTGATTCTCCTACTTGTGTTTAAGGCTTTACACGGCCTTGCTCCACCTTACATCCAGGGGTTGTTTTGGCCACGCACTCCTCCACTGAGATCTCTGAGATCCACCTACCATGGACAACTCGCTGTCGATGGAGAATCTTTGAGTCCTGGTTGAAGATTCACCAAGTAAAAAAGCCCTCCTCTCTATCTCTAGTTCTTTATCTTGTCTCTTTAATCTTGGCCAGTTACTTCTCACTTATTTTCCTCTTTTATATGCATGGCCCTGTGCAATCCGCTGTTTAAGGGTGTCTTATAAATCTAAATGATTATGATTATTCATGGGGAGCCGGTGTTCATTTCTATGGGCATCAGCACTCGCAATTTTGTACTCGATGGCAGAACACCACGTGATTGTTGCACATCGAGTTTGTTGACGCACAGATCCATTCGGCAATTCCCATCATCTCGGCAATCCTTCGACTGACTCTCCTTCTTTGGCTGCCAACTCTGAACAACATCGCCCCCCTCCACTCATCCGTCGGGCGCGCCGCTGGAGAAAATTTGCACCATCCGTCTACTGCTGTCCGCAGGCTGCTTGCCCGTCTGTCGTCACGGCACCCACTGGACCAACGCACCACCCAATGTGAAGAGTGTCTCTCACCGGCAACAACGTACCGGGTCCACATGGATGACCTTGCGACCCACCTGCCTGGGTTTGATCTAGGGTGCGGTGACCGGGCCCTGCTCACCAGTTTCTGAACCGGCCAAAGGGCTTTGTACAGCCTGCCCAGCTGCGGCTCACGCACCAACCTGAATCGTAGCTGTGTTAACGACAGATGATGATGTGTAATATTCTGAAAGCTGTCCACTAACCAAGCTGAGCGGCTGTCTGAGGACGATAGCACATTCTGCAAATGATAAAGCCACTGCCTGGCTTTGGTGCAAATGCATGTGCTAAATAAATGACTAAATAAATGGGCGTGGAATAATTAGTGCCGATTTGGCATTTCTACAAGTAACCTTCAGTTTCATATTAACCATCCCATGACCTCATCCACAAGATTAAGCCACTGTGTTGAAGAAAAGCGATTTTCTGCACGAATTAGCATTAAGGCAGTGCTCATCTACTATTTACAGCCCTGAGCCATTGATGGAAATTCCACATTCCTCTAGTGGTTGCCAGTCTATTTACACTAAATGTGATCGAACTTGCAACATCTGGATTGCAAGTCCAGTGTGCTAACCATTACACCATGGCAGCTCCCGGTTGCGTATAGGGTCCCAGTAATTGGTCTGGTGGTGATCCTAACGTTGGTGTAGGTAATGGGTGACAGTGATTGACTGCATGAGAGGGAAATTGCATCACAACAGTTTGTATACGTGCGTGTTTTTGTTGATTTGTGGGAAACAGAAGTTGAGTTCTGGTGGTTGGTGGGTTATGTTGTCACTGCTCCTCTCTACCAGTAATCACACCACTTTACACGAATTACGTGAGACAATACATTGCTCAAGTGGTGAGCTTTCACAGGCAGTACTTACGATCTTAATTCACAACCTTGACCTGAAGCGACTCCGGAATCCAGCCCAGCAGTCCACAGAACATGTATCACCCCTCTTGCACAGCGCCAGTACCATCACCTTCCGTCTACACGTTCCCATGAAGCGCTTGTGTGCCCTGCACGTGACTTGAGGTAACGATCGCACTCTTACAACTGAGTTGGTGGTCAAACAACAACACAGCCACACACTTAGCTCCTAAGCAGGTGATCTGGACATGGTTGAGAGGATTGCACATTCACTTTTGGTCACATGGCATGCAAGCAAGGCATGTGGATGAGAGTCATGCCTTCCTGCTGTGCGTGACCAGCGGTGCGCTCGCCTTTGCTCGTTGTTAAATTTGTTTGTGTCTATCCTGTGCGCATTCTCCTGTTGTGATGCGGATTCTCATAATTTACACAAAGCATGGGGTTGACTCGGCACACTTAGTAGTGACCATGACAGCATCTCCTCGAATCGACACGCTGACACGTACATTGCCTGGGGTGTGGCAAGCAGGTGTCATTAAAGCACTTACATCTTTCCGTGCTTTTATCTCCGAAATCATAGCATATACAGCAGGGATTACACTTGCAGAGAGCAAGTAAAATATGATTTACAATCTGATGAAAAGTTGAGCAGAGGGCATGGTGACATTTGATGGTGTGGGAGCGACTGCCTTGCAGTCATCAATTCGTGGATGGAAATTGATTCTTAAGATGCTCACGATACGTGCACTCATGCGTTCGTGAAAATATTGATTCAACTATTTATGCAAATGATAGGCTTATGCCACATTTAGGCATTAACTGTACGTGTGGTAAATGTGATGTTGGGCAAATAGGACGAATGATCATCACGAGACTAAAAGAACATCAGAGAAATATTAAATTCTCCCAAATACAACTGTCAGCAGTAGCAGAACACGCGTGCCAACAAGGACACTCAATTGATTTTGATAATGTTGAAGTTCTGTGCAAAACTAGCTACTGGCCACGACTAATTAGAGACTCTATCGAAATTTAAAGAAATAAACATAATTTTAACCGTTCGGATAGCTACCGCCTTAGTGCTGCGTGGAAGCGAATCATCAAATATTACATTATTTAAATGCATGCCTACGAAGGGCAGCATACTTCAATAGCTATTACCGTTGGTACGGCTATTTTAATACACACAATAGACAGGAAGGACAAGTTCAAAGGGCTCGCATAATGCACATGCATAATGTACGTTGCCTCAGTAACCCCCCCCCCCCCCCCACATTGTGGAAGAGCGCAGAAGTGTGGTCACCACATCTACGCCTCTAGATAAGGAACGAAACAGACTTCTCCACAAATCTGGCTGTCGCCTGATGAAGCTGGTTGTAATTACTGGCGAAACGTCGTACTCAGTTTGTAAATGTCGTGGTTTGGCTCTCCAACACACCGGTTGGTGCTGTACTCGTGACGAATTGGCCACGTTCTGTTTACGTGACAACCCTTACTAGTCGGCTGTGTCGGGTGGTGGAGGCTTTTAACGACACATTTATATATTTGTTGGGTCTTTCGGTAAAGTCACGTAGATAGAAAAAATTATCAACAGAATAATAATATGTGATTTAACCCAAAAAAACCTCTTATGCATTTGAAGCCTATTATTAACGTCATGTGAAAGACATCGTGAAGTCTTATGCTCTCACACAGAGGAGGTTTGTAAAAGTCCCTTGAAGCAACAAGCGTGTGACTCATATGGACTATATGTGTTCTGCATCTATGTACTTGTGTCTGCTTGTTTGTGTGGACTATCGTGCTGTGTAATATTAATCTCTGGCCTTGTAGCTGACTGGTGCTCTCCTGGGTCAACATCAGGGCTGCCACGTGTTCTGCACAGCCAGGCTTTTCCCCATCAACACTGTGCAGTGAACTGTCGTAAAGTTCGACGCGATACCGGTACCAGATCTCGGTACAACTCAACTCTTGACACCCAAATACGGACACTAATTCCTGGACTGTCCGGATCAAACCCAGAGAAGTGGCAAGCTTTCTCCAATTGCATGCGATGTCGGCCTACAAGGTTCGGTCCCACCCTGTTACTGGGAAGATGGCCATTGCTTTTATCGTTATGTATTTCACACAGCAAGATATATCATATCTCAGAATATATTATCTCATTAATATTAAGCCATTTAAAACCTGCAGGGATACTACTGAGTGCCATGCAGGCCTAGGCTTAGAGATGGGTGACGAGGTTGGCCTCTGAAAGTACAAAGCTCTGAGGGACATTAAACATTCATGAGTCTAGAGAAAGGTTGAGTCTTACCTAGTTTTATCGATGCAACATAAAGTGTACATAAAATAGATAACGCTCGAGCCAGATGATGCGTAACAAATGATAAGTGCCTGTTATTACCAGAAGATTACTTTAAATTCACCCAGGTGCCATTTATAATAATACCAGATCGAGTACAGAGAGGACTGCTCTAGATTTTTAGATTCATCAAAAAAATAAAAAATGAGGCCTAGATAGAAAATTGTGGATGATCAGAATGTTTTGATTGTTTCTGATTGATCAAAACATAACTCTTATCACTTCCTCACTTTTCCCCCAAAATTGCTGTCACCTGGCATCTGCTGACGTCGCGATTGTTACCATGAAGACATGTGATACGGGCACAGTCGAGGGTGGGGATGAGCCAATACACCACTCCGGCACTACTCAGAACACCAAACACATTTCCAAGGACTTTTCACAACGGTTTCTATCCCAATACCCAATGACGTTTCCGCAGAGGGGAAATGACAGTGAACGTGGGCTGCAGTGTTCTTTTATTTCATAACATAATTGCTATATTTACATTTCAACCACTGTTCATCATGTGGTGGTAACACATTCTCCATTCTTAATGTACCACGTTGTTACATTATTACATTATTCGGCTGGCTGGCTGTATTGAGAGGAGAGGTCGGGCATGGTGCATTGGCCCGCTGCTCCCCACACTGGTCCCACGACACCGTGGCATTATCACGAAGGGATGTCCAAGCAGAGGGGATTTTGGAAACTAAATAAACCCTACTACTACACGCACGTCCCCAGGTGTAGTGGCTTATTCCGCAGCACAGACATCACAGATTCGGGTTTGCCAGTACATCTGCCTCTACATGCGTTACTCCAGGGAGGGAATATTAAAGCTGCTTGTTTTCATATGTTAATGTGATATTATTTTATGATCCCGTGGTATGGCCTTATCTGTAATTGTGCTGCTCTGGTACGAATTAAATGCACCATGCATTTATAAAGCTCTCTCCAGCAATTAACTATTCATATAGATTGTGTTTAATTGCGAGCTGCTATGGTGTTGTCATCTGCAATGCCGGCTTGTCTCATGTGTTCGGTGACATTTTGCAAAGTGCATGAGCCGTAGCGATGTGGAGCACTGGAGCTGGAGTCGTGGGGATTCCAGCTCACAGGACGGTCTCTGCATTTCACACCTCTGGTTAAACAAAATAATTAGAGGATTTACGCTCGTCATTTTGGCGCTCCACCCATTCAGTGCACGGCGTTGGCCAACAGCCTTGTACAGTAATGTGTCTATCACACTGATGTGTATAACAACAGAATGATTGGAAACGCAAAAATGTCCAAAAGCCTTCCTTAATGGTACCTCGTCAATTCCCCTTTTATTTTATTTTATTTCTGGACACGGTTGCGGAGCTTGGGCGCAAAGGCTTAGAGCATCAGCTGGCCATCGATCGAAGTTGCGATATAGAAGCGTTCACACGTCTCTTGCATTGAGAAAGGTTATAAAAGTAGGACTCGCACAGACACGCATGGCATCTTGCACGGTGAATAAAGAACACATGGTTACTGGATGCGGAGGCACGCAAACACGCACCCAATATCTCGTAGATTAATAAACAAGCACAGTAACCGCGTCTCGCTCTCTCCGGCCGTGACCTTGCTCAGACAGCAGGGGGTCAGTTACCTTGTGAACTCTACATGCTCCTGCGCATTGTGTTCTGCTCCCCCAACGGAATGTGTACGCATGGTTGACGTAACGTGACAACGTCTGTACAAGAGCTGAAACTCTCTTCAGGCACGCCATGCTCCAATGATACCGCTCTTTGTTAACACGATATCTGTTTTCACGGTCACGCAGCATGACCCCAAGTCCTCGCACACACGAAGTTTCACTCCTCCAAGAACTAAGTGCAGAATTAACTGAACAATGCCAGATTCCCACTTATATAATCTGAAATTACAGGCGAAGTTAACTTCAAATTTCAACTGTTGCCATTGAGTAGCTAATCTGAATCCTCTATTCCCAGGTTTATAAACACATTCACTGAACCACCTTTCTCGGTGGAAGGGGTTCAGAGGCTATTAGAAAGTTCTGCAGAACTCCCCCCATTATTAATTTAATTCCTGAGCTAACGCTTGCGGACTGCTAGGGAATGTATTCAGGTCATGAACGTGCTTAAGGCACCCCACGCCACAGCAGCCACTAGGTGGCACGATCTTTCATGCAATTAACCACGTACGCTGCACACCTGTTACACACATATAATGGTAACGGGAAACTGTTTGTAAGATATATGTGCATACACTTAGGGAGATGACGTGTTTAATCTTCAGTGGGGATTAAACATTCCTAGCCAAGTGACTCATCACGTCACCAGATATCTCTAGATGTAGCAATTATTCGGTATGAAAGGTGTAGTTCTTTAGTTCACAGTCTTTTCTCGGGTCCCACTGCTCCCCGCAGCGTCTCATCCTCAGAATATGCTTGTTGTCAATAATGACTTAATCTGATGGAGCCATCCGTGCCAGTTCTTAGTCCACCAAACGGCCCCGCAGTGCATTGCTCCTACCGGCCACAGCAGGGCAGCCTGCGCTGCCGGGAGGGGGACCCGCTCGATTTCCGCCAGCTCTCGCCAACGCGGAGAGGCCACGGGCACTGCTCCCGCCCGACGGGGAGGCGCGGTGGCCGCGTCTGGCGCGCGTGAGCCTCCGGGGCCGCCGTGCCCCGCGGGGCCCTCGTAGCGAGCTGGCGGCGCTCGCCGCAGAGCCGGGAAAAGAGGCTGAGGAGGGAACTTCAAAGTGGAGCGCTGCAGGGGAGAAGCAGAAAGAGAAGCGGGGTGACCTGCAATGTGGCACGTAACCATGCGGCATCGCGGGAAGAGCTGAAATTGCCTTGCAAATCCTCTGAAGCGTATTTATTTATGCAGTGCGGTGTGCATATTTGAATAGGATATCACGCATAGCTGCCCTGGGAATACAGTTACGTAAAGATTAAACGCATTATTGAGTGATGTTACATTGGCATTCGTGCACAAACGAGAAAATACGTATTGATGAATGTGCCGAGCTACATTGGGCGAGGGAGCCTATTCGCTTCACATCTGGGAACTGATAATTCCGTGTGTGGCTCGCACGCCAGGCTCGGGCTCCTCGTCCACCCCGATCCAAGTTGTAAGAGACTTTACATTGATGGTTGTACTATTAAGTTTGTAAACTATATGTAAGTTATGGTGTCACCGTCAATAACAACAGGTGAAGTAGTGTCAGCACCGTCAATGTTTCCAGTTTGGGTAGATTCGGACTAATACTCCAAACTTCCTCTCTCTCAGGAATTGGCACACGCAGGATAAGTGAGCACAGCAGCGTTGGAAATATCACAGGTTTCCTACATCATTGCTGCCTTCCACAGGACCCCGGAACTTGTACAGAGTAGGCAAAACATTGCCACTATAACTGTTCTCAGCAATTGGCTCGCATTTGGAAGGTTGCAAGTTCAAATCCTGTTTAGTATTGACACAGCCAATCATCCGTGTGTGATCGATAAAGTAGGTACCACATTACCACATTATGGGAACATCAATGGTTTAATGGTTGTCCTATGGATTAACTGAGCCCCACCGTAGGAATGTAGAGGCCCACCACTAGCTTGGGGCTCTAACACCATAAAGCCAGTACATTCGCTTTGTTGTTATCAGATGGGACGTACGTAAGCCACGCCCGTGTACGTACGATTCCTACCCTCAGTGCAGCCGCAAGGTCTCGAAGGCCATGCGAGGTGATCACTGTGAGCGGTGGTGCTGCATGGTGCGTCTCTTCGCAGTGTACCTTCAAAAGGAGGTGGAGCGTTTGCGAGTGGAGATCGCCAGGAGTGAGGAGGTCAACCGGTTGCTGCTTGCCGAGCTCGAGGACTGTCGAGGAGTGGTCCCGCCGTGCGAGCAGCACCCCCCGCCGCGAGGGGGGGGCTCCCCCGTGGAGCCTGTGGCGCTCGCGCTGCCCGGCACGCAGCTCGTGGTGCAGCTCACGCAGAAGGAGAACGAACTCGCGCGGGCCAAGGAGGCGCTGCAAGGTAACGCGCGTGGCGAGCGGCGCGCGGAGCGCCTTTGTTGCCGAAATCATCGCTTGAAAGTCGCGTGAGGAAAAGCCAGGGACAAACGTCTCCAGCAACAAACGTAGAACGGTGCACCTTTTAGAATTGGAGACGAAGGTGGCTGCCTTGGCGTAATGGCTAGGGCACTGGATGGGCTTGCAATCCAGAGGTCACCGATTCGATAAGTTTTACTCGCTGCCTCTCTCTAGCCAGCAGGATAATTGGATACGCTGGTTATGTTGATCGGCAAGTCACGTCTGGTCAACAAAGAGACCAAATACCCAGCAGTGGCGTGAACAAGTAATTGCAGAGCTGCATTGTTGCCTATTATCATTCTTCTTAAGAAAACATTTCCGCACGTCCTAATATTCAACGTGAATTGATTACCGATTGCTGACTTTCGAAATCATCAATCTTCAGAAAATTATTGCTGGTTGACCGATTATGGTTCAACATCCAGAATTCTCCTGGGGCATGCACGGACATCGAAATGGGTGCATTGACTTACAGCACGTGGCAAACGGAAGGTTACATAAAGACTTGCAGAGGTCAATGAAAACCTGCAGAGCTTGCATTGGACATGGCATAAAAAATTATTCAGACCTAGAGAATAATTCCACAGCCTCCTGTCCCCTAACAGGTCAACAACAGTCCGTAATTTCCTACTCCAGTGAACATTGAGGCATTGGTGTTCATCGATTATTTACAGCCCTGAGCCAGTGGTGGAAATTCCACATTTCATGGCGGGGGCGAGTCTTTTCATAGAACAACCACTGTTGACTTCGCCACAAAGTCGTTCTCACTTTTTTGGCCCTGGAGGCATGATGGGCTGAAGGAACCCCCAATCAGGATTTTAATTCTCGTCATGGTGCGATTGTGAGCTATTTGCTGTCCCGCTGAGCCACATTTTAAAACAACAGGCGTTGTATTAAAACTTGAAAACATGACAACATTGTACACTTTAACTTTGTGTCTTTTTGAATGTTCACATTCCATATTGATACAATGAAGATTGTGTACTTTTAATTTACCACATTCTATGCCCTGTGGTTATATGACTACATTAATAGCCCCAATTCACATGATTAATTCTAGAAATGGTGATTAGACTCATCATAGCAATTAAAAGAGTTGATTTCAGACAATTTCAGTGGTTGCCAGTCACTACGGGTGGCACCACTGGGGTGGGCCACCCGTTCCCTACCTCGCAGCGCCGGATAGAGTCGAGAGCAGAGCAGTCGGGACGATTCGAGACTCCGGTCACTCGCTCCGCGGCAGTCCGTCTCCTGCTCATCGCTCTGTTTACTGTTCCCGTGAATTTTACTCCAATCAGTAGGCACACTAGGTTGTCTCGGCCATAATTAAACATATTATTTGGTGATGCTGCTGCATTGGCAGCGTTGCACAAGGACACATTGCAAATGCTCAACACAGTCGTCAATGACGCTGTGATTTATAATCGGCGACGTTTTGAAGCAATTGCCTTTCTGACAATGGCAAGAAGGGCCTTTGCCTGAAACGTTGCCTATTATATATATTTATCCTTCTTAGGCCGCAGTGGTATTGGTGACCGTTGAGTTTTTGCCTCGGCCATGGCCGCCGCTGCTCCTGTTTGTGCAGCCATGAAGGCCGACCGGCGGAGGCTGCGTGAGGAGAAGGGCGACTTGGTGAGCCAGATGAAGCAGCTGTACAGCACTCTGGACGAGAAGGAGGACCAACTGCGCACTTTCATTCGCAACTATGAGCTACACCGCAAGGTTTGCGCGGCCTCTTTCATGTCTGATCACGACCCAGTTTAGTACCCAATTTCCCATTGTACATCCAATATATGTACAAAATACTTTTATTTTCATGTGGAGGAACAGACATGGAAAGGAGGCGTATCGGCTGACTCTTGATTTATTGTGGCAGGAGAATGAGGAAGCCACTCGGGCCTTGGTTGTGGAGCGGGAGAGCTCGGATCGTGAGAAGTGGGAGATCTTGAGGCGCGTCCGGGAGGCCACGGACCGCTCGCTCGCGCTGCGCACGCAACTCGACGCGCGGGACAACCGCATCAAAGAGCTGGAAGCGGAGCTCACGATGGTACCGCTCGCACACAAGGATCCCCCGTGTAGCCTTGCCAGACTGTTGGGACAAGTGCTGTTAGTGAGCACCGATGAAGGCCGGTACGGCATATGGGGTGGTGAGTAGCCGGCACCATGTTCAGCTACCTTTGTCTCCCAAGTGGCAATATTTACATACCTCACAAGGTACTAATTTGAGGCTGAGTCGACCTAGAGGAGGCCCAGCACGGGTTAATATAATTGTCACTGGCGTTGGCCGTGAGCGGATATCTAACTCTGGTCGCCGGGCTCGTAACGCAGCGCGCTCACCGCTACACTATCGCTCCCCACGCGCACGTAGGCATGCACTCTGATACACAGACATACCTTAGTCCATCATTCAACTCTAAAACAGGCCAAGACGATGAAAATGTAAAACACCTCTGTAGGTGGCTCAGGAGAATTGCTGTTACCGGGTGGACATAATTACCAACCTGCTCTTGTGGGTCTTTCAGGACATTATATTCAGATTCGGGGCTCTCCTGCATGCTGCCCAGTATCCAAATATGCCACTGAAATCCAAGATGGTGCCCGATATTGATGGTAAAGTTAAAGTTTATCACTAAATTGCTCTTTGAATACTGACATTACAGAGTCAAGCCACATGGTGCATGCAGCTAAACAATCTTATGACTCTGAAGAGCCTCAAGCAATATTAAGCGTTGTAAGCCATCTTGTAAGAGTGATAAGAAGTGAGCCAGAGCTGCACATTTAATACGCTCCATTGTATAATAATTTTTTCAGTGACAGAATCAGTGGAATTGTTTCTTGTGTGTCTATTCTTGTTTGTATATAAGTTGTGAATGTTTTTCGCCATGGTGACACACGATTGATTTAGACTGTAATTGTTGCGTTCTTTGACAGCAAGACACTGCTGAACCTTTGAAATGCCACTTGAACACCCCTGGAATGAGTGATGACAATAAGGATGTCCACACATCATTCTTGACAAATATAGCACAGATCTGGGCCATCGATGCCCTTCCTGTTAAGCTTTGTTTTGCAAGTGGTGAAAGCCTACCCATCATGCTTGCCGTCATAAATCATGCTGTTTAAGATCCAACCAGCCTGATGAGATAAAGGCCAGTAAATGCCAGGCATTTAACATTGAAAAGTGCATCTTCTGTGAATAAGAAAATGACAAATTCTCTACATTTGATGCTGACAAGAGTGAGCAAGCCATGGCCACAGGACTACTGGAGTTATCTTTTGTGTAGATATTCTGTAGGAGGCCTAATTTAAATAAAAGGGAAATAAAATTGTATATGCCGGGTAAAAGTGAGATATAAGTATTGAAGTCACGCTAGGGAGTTGAAACAAGAACCATCAAGAACATTTGAAAACCTGACTTAGTCCGGAGCATTTGTAGAGGACACCGGATACATCGAACATGTTGAGGATTCTAGAGCTCTCCTGCCCAAGCTATCTGACCATCACTCTCTGTATGTGACTTGGGCTTCAAGAAACTTGTCAACAAGACCAGATTGAAAGGCCAACTGCTGCAAGGAATGTTTGAGGTTCCTCAGAGTCAGAAGATGCATGTTTTTGGCTGCATTGCACCATGTGGTTTGACTGTGTAGATTGCTATTCAGAGAGAGTGAGTGATACACTTTTATTATCATCAATATCTGCCAGCTTGGATTTCAGTGTCATTCTTGGATACTTGGAAAAGTTCGTAAACATGAATTTTATAGAAGTTACTTAGAAGGATCAGCAACTTAATTTGTTGCTATTTTCCACTGTAATGTTGAAAATGGTGCCAAGCCACCTTACTATTACATCGGATACAACACCACATTGAACAATGTTGTACTTCAAGCCCGTTATAACGCGGGGTCCGTGGACACCAATGACTCCTTCGTTACACAACTTACCCACGTTGCACAACTACCCGTGTTAGAATGTTGACACATTTTGTGAACGTTGCTGACCACCAATATTTTTACGTTGTTGCACCGTTTAAACTGAAAAGAGCATGGCTGCGTTATCCAACCTCTAAGCGATACATAGTGGCAAAAATGATGCAAGATATTTATATTTGTCAATAGGTGCAGTACACAAGCTTTTAAGTGGAAACCTGGCTCTGTTACCCGATGCAGGCATATAATACAACAACACAAACAACAATGCTGTGATTATTATTACATGGGGGAAACGAAACGTCATGTCTCGGACCGTATTCACGAGCACAAGGCAGATCTGAAACACGGCAGAACTAACACCTCCGCCGTGGCTGACCATTGCTATAACGCTGTGGGCTCTCATGATATTGTTTTTTCCGAGACCAAGTTGCTCTGCAAACCTTCGGGCTACTATCAAAGGTTTGTTCATGAAGCCATCCAGATATATAAACATAGACATAACTTCAACCGAGAAGATGGATACAAATTAAGCAATCATTGTAAGGATGTTATTAACCAGGTAAATAAAACCTTAAATAATGTATGGTTGTTCCATCATATTTACCGGGCACTCGTCTATTTTGCCGAGTTAACTGCATCCCCAGCGTTTGGCATTGCTGCTGCATTGGGGTTGTTGGCTTTATTGGCACTGCTGCTGCTGCTTTGTTGTAGCCCCCGCGCATCCCCAGCTCTCTCAGCCCCGCCCACTTCCAGCCGCGCCCACTTCCCCCCTCCTCGCGTCCACGCAACGCAACCCTCCCCCTACCCCCTCCCTTGCCCCTCCCCCCTCTCTCACCTATATAACCTCTTACCACGGTATCGCTCTCCCACTTCAGCAAACATTTTCTTGCTGTGGTTTTCCTACCTGATGATGATTGCTTGTGTTGCGATCGAAACGTCGTAATTTAATTTATTTTATTTTTTACCTACGTGACTTTACCGAAAGAACCAAAGAGTATGGATCCCTGCAGTCACGAAAACTTCAAATCTAGATTGATAATTATTATTATTGTTACTTTGCAATTGCTGCTGTTATTTTAAACCTTCAGCATCGAGTAAGAGTTGAGTTTACAGGACAATGCCCTGCTCGGGATGTCCAGGCCAGGCCTTTGTGAGAGTTTGTGTGTGCACCACGTGGTGACACGTAGGAGCACACGCTCCTACGTGTCACCACGTCGTCACCACGCATGCATCCTCGATCATCGCTGCCCGGTTCACGTGAAGTTTGCATTGGTTTATTTCACGATACCTTCATATTACATGCTGCTGCTGTATGTGTGTGTGTGTATTAAATACTCCTGCTGTACGTGTGTGTGTGTTACCAGTTTCTTCACAACGGAAGCAGAGCCTCCGCTACCAATGTAAGCTGTGATTTAACACACACACGAAAGCAAAACAAAGACATTAATTAACATGCACCAGTAGTATGTGTGCTACAAGTCAGAATCACACCAAGACTATTTATTTGGTACCACGTTTCATTCCTGTACCTTGCCCCACTCCTGCAGTATGAAAAGGCATTGAATTCCTGCTTCAGTGAGGATTGAGTTTGTGCTCATCTACTTACAGCCTTGAGCCAGTGGTGGAAATTCTCCGTTAGGCATACGAATGTGGAGTTCCCAGCACTGGCTCAGGGCTGGGAATAGCAGAGGAGCACTGTTTCAACGCTCGTGTGAGCAGTGCACCGTGGTGGGAGTCCGAGGAGTGCGTTGTGGTTTCTGTGTGCTTTGATGGTGCGTACTCGGTTCAAATGGCTACTTGTTTGTGTGCTTCCTCAACCCTAACCGGCTAGATTCAAACAACTCACTCCAAGATGAAGAGTATTACATCGTGTGGCCTTATTGAAAAGTATATTTTAAAATATTCTGTGATGCAGGGTGGTTGACTGAATGATTTGAACATGGATTACGAAAAAGGAAAGATGTGGCAAGATGAGATTAGTTGTGGATGCGTTGCCCTCTAGCGTGGAGAACATCAATACCTGTACCTATATCCCATAGCTGTCCCGCCCGCCACGTAAAAAAATTGAAGTATTTTTAGATATCCCTTCAGAGATGGTTCTTGTTTATAAACATCTGGCAGTTCACTCGCATTGGTTCAAGCAAGCCTGGCTGCTGCTGAGATATTGAACCAATGGACTCCCTGAAGGCCGTGTGGCTGATGCGATGTGTAAAAAGTGCTTTTTTTACATGGAGCAACAAATATGAGAAGAAGGCGAGTTGTGTCCTTATCTACTTCTATCCACAATGACGCAATTGATTGTTGTGTTGCGTATCATCTAGTGTTGAGAATAATATAAGTGTGCTATAAAAGCCACTTGCTGTGCCACGGTATGCAATACCGTACCTTGGCGGTGGTGGCTATGCGTGTGGCCTGTAGTCCAGCGCTGGAGGCAGCAGCGAGGCTTGGTGGATCACTGCAGAAATGTTTTGAAATGTCCTTTCCGCGAGCTCGTCAGATGAATGCAGTACAGAAAAAGTCTCCACCTGCTCTGTCTGTATGGGATGCAGTGTTTCTTCCTTGCACACGTGGGTTTACTCCGGGGGCTCCAGTTTCCTCCCACATTTAAACACTTAATTGGCCGATAACATCTTAATATATTGAGGATCACAGAGCTTGGGCAATTGTTGGCACCGGCTCACTGCGTGGCTGCTTTTCTGCTTACCTGCCATTCCTCTTGTCTGGGAGTCGTTATCTCTCTCTTTGCGAGTGAGTGAATGCTGTGCACGTTATAAGTTGAAATTACTATAACGAGTGAAGTCTATTTCGTGTCTCAGCAATTCCAGAAATCTACGCATGTACGGCGGCACGCTCTGCCTGAGAGCATCTGGTCCATGCAGGAATTGGGGTACACAGCTGATCACACGACAAGAGGGGAAGTGTAGACCGTGCATATTTAACACAGCGTGCCCAGCACAAACACCAGAAGCACGGTTGGTTACGTACTGTGCAAAAGAAGTCCAACATACATACAATGCAGGGCCATCGTGAAAAATTCAGACAAGTGGGGGCATTTACACAGCTGCTGATTAATTAATCAGCGTGAACGTTGGCCTCACAAGATCATTAGTTAAGTAAGGAATACAATATAAGCTGGCTCCATTCATTCATCACAGCAGCAATACACAGTTTAATCTACATTTAATAATTTTTCATAATCTCTGCTTTAATAAAATTTGTATTGTTAGATAAATAGTAGACTGTGTTTGTAGCAAATGTATTTTTGTGTGTATATATAATGAGGGTTACAGGGGGGAAAAAAGGAACTCAAAGCAATTTGTGGTGTTAAATAATTATTCATGTGCGGCGCTGAATAGGCATGCTTGAGTTTATTATTTAATAATTTTTTGTGTTTTAGTGCAAGCATTCTACGTGTTTGGTTGCTGACAAGTTGTCGACAAATCCTCGCCAGACTTAATACATTGCATGCTTCGCTGTTTACGTGATGGCCATGCTGAACTCGGTGAAATTCCTTTGGTTTGAGTGAACGTAACAATTTTGTGCTTGTCACCTTTTCAGCTTGGAGCTGACATTTCTACGCGTAAAACAAAATGAGTTTTAGCCCCAACTTAGCGGTGCCTGACCCATGATTTCCATCAGAGATGGAGCACCCCGACTGCTCAGATTCTGGAGCCGTGCCCGTGGGTCCTTGGTTACAATGGCTACAGTTCGTGCCCTGTGCTTTCGCTGTTCCTGGAGGGATTAATTTCCTTAGTGTTGTCAACAATGACTGCACGAAAATATCCCACTATATTAAATTTAGTTTGGTATATTTCAGTAATAAGGATGACAAACTCTCTATGGTTGATTCGAAATTATTTCCGACTCCAGTGAGCGTTGAGATAGTCGTGCTCATCTCCTGTTTACAGCCCTGGTGGAAATTCCACATTCCCATAACGGTGGCGAGTACAGTATATCTCCAGTGCTTACATTCTTGACTTTCCCACGAAGTGGTACAAAGCGATGGTGGGCCAAGTCATCCCCCAGCCAGGGTGTGAACTCTGCTGTCTTCGCATCGCGAGCTGTTCGCTCGACCGGACAGCAGCCACACCATGGACCGCAGCAAATGTGTCCCCTGGCGTACAAACAGTTCTTCTAAAAAAACATTTTGAACCAATTTAAACTGGCAACTGAACCTTCATTTTTTGTTGTTTTAGAGCAGATTTGTTTATATTTAGGTTCGGTTTTGGGTTGGTTTGTAAAAACTAGCGGTTGACTCTGGTTTGTCAGCAAGCAAGTCACGTGGCGGTCGCCGTCGTCCCTCCAGGCCAGGCAGTCCCTGGTGGCCGCGAGCAGGGACTCGTCCAAGCGGCAGTCCCTCGTGACGTCGTCCGACTCGGGGGACTCCCCGGAGTGGCCCCTGCCACACGAGACGGTCACGGCGGCGATCCGTAAGAGCCTGCAGAACAGTACGCAGCACGTGGCCGCGGCGGCCCAGCCGGGACACTACCCCCAGCACCCGGCTACCACCGCACAGGGCGCTGCCTCCACCATGGACAGGAAAGGTGGGTGCCCTAGCGTTCACAGCTGATGATCACGATAACATATTCTTTTATGTAGCGTACATCGTTTGTGCGACATGGCTACGGTATCTCAAACCGCCCGGAAAATTTTTGCACGGAGCCGCGGGAAACGGCAAACGAGCGGGAAGGCAGCCACAACCAGCACTACCAATAATTTTCCCAGCTTTGTGGTGCCATATTGAGGTGTTTGGCCAACTCCATTAATGAGGGTTCATACGTGTTGGAGGAAACCAGAGTAGCTGGAGGAAACCCACAATATGTAGAGCTGGGGCACCGGTTCTGGCTGCCTTCCCATTTGCTCTGGTCTTCCACGCCTCTGTGCAAAAAGATGCACGTGTTACAAATTTTCAGCATTTTGTGGTGCAAAGCTGCATGAACAAAAAGTGCCTGCCTTTGTCGGACCTTCCTGAACAAGGGTCTTCAGACTCTGCAAGCCTTTCCTGGGTAAACAAGTGTAATATTCACAATAAATTAATGTGTTCTTAATTACACGATGTGGAGCCACGTGTACTGTGCTGACGTGCTGTGTTGCTGCTTTGCTGCTGCTGTGCTGACGTCCTGTGTACGGTGCTGTGTACTGTGCTGTGCTGTGTACTGTGCTGTGTACTGTGCTGTGTACTGTGCTGGTGCTGTGCTGTGTACTGTGCTGTGTACTGTGCTGTGTACTGTGCTGTGTACTGTGTACTGTGCTGTGTACTGTGCTGTGTACTGTGCTGTGTACTGTGCTGGTGCTGTGCTGTGTGTTGGTGCTGTGTACTGCTGCTGTGTACTGTGCTGTGTACTGTGCTGACGTACCGGTATCGCACTTCTCACTGCCCAGGCATGGTCAGCGTGGGGCATTCGCGCCGTTCGTCGCTTGTGTCGGAGATTACGACGTCGTCCGACGGCGTGCGCCCGGTGACGGCCAGCGACCACAGCTCCCCGGCGCGCCTCCCGCACTCGCTGGCGAATGTAAGCGTGCGCAACGCGCCCCCCGCCGCCCTTGAGGCACGGCCGCTCTCTTAGACTCGGGGTTTATTTTGCTAAACCAGCTGAAAACTCGACCAGGAGGAGTCTCACTTGGAAGAGTGTTGTGGGTCTCCAATGTGACGAACGCAATGATGTAAATCAAAGTAGAACAACGAGGCAAATAGAAATCGGAGCAAAAAAAACGCATTCCAGAAATAAATAAATAAAACTGCACAAGCATGTATCAATATTAAATTAAATACATTTCCTGTAATAAACACTAAAGTACACTGCATTTGCATGCATGGTCTTAAACCGTGACTCTTTCTGCCAAGAAACATGGACCCATGATGAATGGCGTAGTGCAGCCACATAGTTGATGTAGCTAACTCGTTATCAGCCACAGAGCTTTGGCTGGTCACTCCAGCTGGGTGTGGTGGCTCCTGCTTGTGATCCAGCACTCTTGACAGGATGATGGTTGATGTCCCATGCACATTTGTAAACCTCCAACACCTGCTGAGCCGAGAGGTAGCTTAGCAAGGAGGTTGTGTGAGCACACGCTCAAAATGCTCTTACATGGATTTGACCAAGCAACCCAATGCAGGTACCCCCTGAAATTGTTTCTTGAGACTCGGTTTGGCTCTCATTGGATGAATAAATCACGTTATTATTGTAAATGTATTATTTTGTATTCATGCTGTGCACTAATGCAGCACAGCTTACAAGTCCCACACAAGCTTCCCATCGTAAGCACATTTCAAAACTTCCATTAGTGCCAAACATAGCATACTTTCTTTCAGTACCGTATTACAAATGCTGCCAATACTCTGAAAATGTTTATTGTTAGATACCGTCACCATGGATACCGTCACGCCTGGGTATGTTGCCGTGTTGCACGTGCGTGGCTCCCTGGACACGAGTTCCCACGCTGCACGAGACCCCCCCCACCACCCCTCCAGTGATGTGCTTCTTCTGGATCTTTGTTGGTGTCCTCAGCGTCTTCCTGTCACCTCACCTTAGCAGTTCTCACAAGTCCACGCACAGGTGTGCAGAGAAGGCTTTGGTGTGAATACTTAGTGCCCGATCTCCCCACTTCCTGTCCCATATCTCTTTACCCATAGTGCATCACTTAATTTTTGCACTCACGAGGAGTGGGAGCCTAGGGGCTTAATGAAGCCATGCCCAATATAAAAAATATAGATTACAGAGGCCAAATTAGGTAGGATATTATGACAGAATAGAGCCGGGAGCATATATGAAGCAAAGTCTGTACATACTTTCTCCTTTTTCCCCCTTTTGTAAAGTAAAATTGCTATCTCTCGGCTGCTCTAATTGATTGTTTATGTCTGCAGCCATTTTAGAAATAAATAAATAAATACTCTGATATTGGCGAAACGCTGTTCGAAGTGTTGTAAATGCAACGCAGAGCTCATTATAAGGGACACCCTCGACCAATGCTTTGCTTGTCTGGGTTTCACACACGACTTCGAGACATGTCTCCTTGGTTGCAACAAGCTGCTCCCTCTTGAAAGATGAGAGTGGAGGCACCGCTTCACCAACTTGTGGGGCTATGTTCTACCCTCTGAGTCTTTGAGTCGAGTCTCAGGTTATACCGTCACAGCGGGGGTCCCAGGTAGCGATCGCAGTGCATCATGGGAGCGTGCCCATGGTTAGATGGCGATTCCCGCCGGTGATGCTCACTGGCGGGAATCGCCGTCTTGCAGCGATCGAACACTCGGTCGCCATGGCAACACACGCGTCATTGTAGTCGCGCGCTGGGATCCCGAACACAGCAGCCTCGATCAGAGGGTGACGATTGCTATTCAGGCTACCGACAGCTTGCCATTGTAAACGAGCCCTTCAAACGCGCAGGGGGCTCTTTCCCTGGGGGATGCAGCCCCGGACTTTATGTTGGAAACCAACGCCAGTGCGTGGGGCTGGGACGCTCACTTGCACAGAATTTCGGTGCGGGGCAAATGGCCGCCTCGCACGAAGGGGAAGATCAACTTTCTACAGCTCTGAGCCATTTACCTCGCCATGCGGCACTTTAATGAGCAGACCTATCGGAAATCCTTCCTGACCCGGTGCAGCAACACATTATCTGCCAGGGATCCCCATGGTTCGACTACTGCACTGATGGAGGCAGAAGAACTGCTGTACTGGGCCGTATCATGACAGACGTTTCCGCAGGCTGGGATGGAGAACTTCGTATTGGACGCACTAAGCCGAGGATGACTTGACCCGGGAGAGTGGACTCCCAACTCCGGGATATTTGAACAGCTGCAATGCAAGGTTATACCACTGGACGTTCACCTCTGCACATCCTCGCCAGTGTCCGGTGTCCATCACTCCGGTATCCGTCACTCTGGATCTGCGGTTCGTGCTCTAACAAGACCGCCATTCGAGCCAATGGCCAGGATTTCTGATCTTTCTGGTTTCTATTATGTCAGTCAGGAGGATCGGGGGGAGCTTCAGGTGCTGTTGGCTCATCCGCTATTCCATGGACTTCCTTCCTTGCCGATAGTGTAGCGGTTTTGAGGATTTCTCTCCAATTTTAGCCGAACGTCACGTTCACCTTTTGTTTGCAGCAGGTACTGCACCTGCCCACCTAAATGCCACTGCCGTTTGCCTCTGGCAGGCAAATGGAATTGCATTCACTGGATGCAGTTCGACTGTGAAGCTCTACCTTTAGAGAACTGCCGATTGGCAAAAGTCACCCTTCCACAAAGACTCTGCACACGTTCCCGTGACCCTGCAGATGCTGCAACTGTGAGATTTAAAGAAGATGCCGTGGACACCAATAATGATGGACAAAAAAAACGTTTTCCCAAGGTACTGAAACCTAATTTCTCGCACTGTGATACTTCTGTGTATTCGTATACACACACTTAGGTGGAACCCATAAAATAATCTAGTTCTATATATACAACAATACAAGGTAGAAAAATAATACATAGGCATGGATTGTGTAAAACTTCCCAGCACGTGATGGTTCTCAATAGTATTTAAGTAGCAATAACGATCTTGTGTTCCACACCGCACAGCGATATGTCGAATGGTGCCTGATGGTATGAGATGACATCACATATTGGGGGAGGAGGCGAGTACATGCCATGTGACATCTTCTTACAATGCGACGCGTAATGATGGCTTAGCGTTTGCCAGGAAATAGAAATCCCTCGAGCTCTGCTTTCTCGTTGCCAAGTCTTGGGCAACGGTTTGATCCATTTGGCTGCTATTCTCTAGATGAAGTGCCTAACAATACACCCAAACTGAAAAGTTTCAATTTTATTGGATCCTCTTTACTACAGTTACCATTACTCCACCATTACAGACAGATTAACAGGGCAAATATATTAATGCTTTCAACTCTAATTGGAAAGGGTTCAAAAGATGGCCCATAAGTTACATTTATGGAAATTTCCACGTAAATGTAAGGCCATTTAGAAGTAGCAGTGTGAGATCACAAAGCGCAATCACCCAACTTTGGGTGGAGAATGGCTCATCACTTGTCTGATAAGCGTCAAAGGATGCCAGGCAGCTTGGGTGGCTGCTTTGTATGGCACCCACCTGGTCTCGAACAGATGCATCGCTGATCGCCTTGTCTCACCGCAACTTGTCGGTGGTTGCTGAGTGTGGTGATCGTCGTGGATTTTTATGCTGAACTAAAACGGAGTTTTTATATGAGCCATTGACACGAGTCTTGCCAGCAAAAGGGCAGCATTAACTCAAGATGCAGTATAAGGATGCAGCGTTGGTGAGCCCAGCTCTGGGAACGTTTAAACAGTGTCGGGCCGTGTATTTTACACCTCGGCCTTCAGTGCTCTCCTCCCGCAATTAAACCGCCTTCGAAAAACCTCACCATGTCACTTGGGCTATAGACTATTGTCATTTGACATAACCACCCCATATTCACAGTGACAGTAACCTTTATCGAGTGGAATAAAGTGATTTAACACGAGGCTCAACACCTATGAGAGTTACAATACACTAATTGCAGAGACATGAATACATCGTGACTGAAACCATCAACGATACACCACTATTACGCAGTATGACAGGATTCTGCATCACAAATAGTTCAGTTAGCTAACTGGCCCTCCGATCACGCCACGCGAACAAGGCTAACGTAGGCGGGCTAGGCCAGCTAGAAGGCTCCCGCGTGTCAAAGAATACACCGAACATGGCAAACTCGAAATCTGATTGGTTAAAGAATGTGACAATCAACAACATCGTCCCCATTTGCTTCAACAGCAGAGGGGATTCACTCGACATTCACTCGACATTCTGAAGGATTTTTCACCCGGAGAGGCAGAGACAGCACAGGTGGAACATCTGATTGGATAATAAAAGCTCTATTTTATACGAGCTGCACTGGAAGCAGCGCAACTGAGGGAGAGAGTAGCAATGAAATAATGTTAATAGATTGATGGGGACGAACTTTGTAAAATACATATGGCATTAATGAAAATATATATAAATTATACAAATATAATTTTATGATTCTGACAATCTCGAGGCCAAGCAGAGAAGACCTTGTTGGCCCTGACTGCCCGCCTCGGCATTTATAAGAGATGTGACTTTGCTTTCACGGTGTGAGCTCTGCTTGTCCCATGAAAGGGTCCTTACCTATACTCTTCTGCCAGTTCCTGAGCATTAGTTCAAGCAGACACACACGGTGTTTTGCAAGTGCATAACGTCACCAGCATTGTTTCAATACAAGCAAAGTTGAACCAATGCTGGTGAGCTGCCAGATGGTTAGAGGCAAGGACCCTTCTCTTACATACGAGTCCTGATTCGTTGCTAAGCGATAGAATAAACAGCACACAATCATCATGAGCGTCGTTGTGCATAATATAAGTGACAAAATAAATCTTCAGACATTACGCCTCGTGACGTATCTGCCCCTCCTCGGAACGTCTCGCGTTGCCACGTGCGTGCACGTTGTGGGCGGCAGATGGCAGTGTAGCAGCATCTGTTGCACGATCATTCTTTGCTCCCACATCTCTGCATATTCCCCACCTTCAACCTGCACTGACCAGCGTGGGAAGCCCCTCATCCAGTAGTGTATTGACAGAAGGTTGTATACTGTACACATGGACGTGTACAGTGTAATACATTGGAAAGGATGAGTTACAACCTAAACAAATACAGTACGTGTAAAATCTAAGGTTCTTTCAGAGTTCACATTTTGCTTGAATGCAACACATCACCTTTTAAAGTATTGTTTGTTTAACCAGGTGAAAACTGAAGAGGCAAGGCTGGTCTCATAATACAAGTTTTTGGATGATATTGGTCACGAATGCTTACGTGTTAAAAAGGCTAGTCTCCTTTACAAGAGTGACCTGGAGTGTGATTATCCAAACAACTACCTGGACAACCAATTTATCATGCAAAGGTTATCTCCTTATTGGATACTGCTTTGTGTTTAGTATTATGCTGGCATTTTGCATTTTAAAAGTGTGTAGCTTAAAAATGTTTTTAAACTTTAGAAAGAAAAATCATTCTTTGTTGTCTTGTAGTTTGTGTTGAATAGTAAACTGTCGTGATTTATTTGACAGTTGTATTTTATCACCGCTGTATTTTACAATTTACCTTACTGATGCTTGACGGCACCAACTGCTTTCAAGGCATCCGTACGTAACACATCAGAGTCCTCAAACCAACAACAGGCCCTATCTTATTCTATGTTGGTGAATTGTAGCAGCAAGCACGGAATTGGAGCCAGGGGAGATGAAGGCTCAGGGGCGGAAGCAGCAGCAGCAGCAACAGCAGCAGCAGCGATGGTTGAGGAGGAATCCTTCACCGGTGACACTGCCAGGAGAGACAACTGTGGGCCTGGGCCTGCAGCTGACCTCATCGCTGGACTTTGTGTCGGCTGGTCACTTCTGGTGCCCCCTGCCCATCGCTCTGCTGGACACGCCTCTTTCCTTGGGCCTTCTGGACATCCCTCTACGGGCTGGGCCTTCAAAGTTCACCTTCGTGTGGGACCTGACCTTTTGGACACCTCTTCCCGTTCACATGGCTCCCGGTGTCTCATTGCACATCTTTTTGACTGGAACATTGAACCAATGGTTGACTTTCTGCACAGGGTAGGATTTTTTGTTGTAAATATATTGGCTTCAGCAGCTATGGAGTCAATCAGTGGATATATGTGGACATATGTTACAAGGTGTGGTCTACATCTCTGCCAATTGTTCGCTCCTCTTTGAAGGCCTGAATGTTTTCAGCTGCTCTTTCAAGTTCCTGAGCCACGTTTAGTTTGTATAAGTCCATCACCTGACGGTAATTGCAAATACAACCGTCTAATATTTTGTTTTTTGTGCTGACAACTTCCTTGACCACTGGTATTTTATTGGTACGGATGAGCTGATATATAAGCGTACTCGTTTGATGAGACTCAATGCACTTCTTCTATGGGAGCGAAATGGGTGAAGCTGTTTCTGGTTGAGGTTACCATTGCTTTAGGTTACTAATATGGTCACTACTTAGCATGTTCTCCTGGGTTTATATAATGCCGCTGATGAAACTGTGCTCCCAAGAGTGTTAATAATGCTCACTTTTAATGTGCACATTACATTTCTAAGCACAAGACGTACCATCTGTGTCGAATGCACAAGACCACAATATTTGGTTATTATGGTCTGAAGGGGTTTTCCATTTATTCCAGTTTAACTAAATTAATAAGCACATTATATTTAACAGTGTAGGCTTTTGCAACCAACTTTTATAAATGGCTGTGTCCAGTGAAGGAGGGTTTAAAACACACATCTGACCCAAAACTCAACAATGAATCAGGCACCCAATATGCATCCAATATCTGGACCCCTACAAAAAGAGGTCAACAATAATTTACACGTCCCATCAGCAGCATAGGCTTCTGTGGGTGCATCTTTTTAGCAGTATCGGTTCAAAATAATAAATTGGATAAGATTTTCCATTTCGTGTCTTATTAGCAGTCGGGCATATTTTGAACGAATGTTGGTGAACTTCCAGATGCTTAGGGACAAGCACCCTCTCTTTTAGATGTGGATGTTAGTTTGACACTAAACTATGTATGACACAAAAAAATTGTGAATGTCCTTTTGGAGTGTATATAGAACGATATATTTTTAAAATATATTTCGTTAATTATATTCTCCAAAATGTCACTAATGATGATAGTTATGTATTGGTACTTACATCCAATTTGCTCCCAAGTAGGTGTACGAGAGGACTGCTAAGCTGGGATCAAAACAAACGGGAGTGCTGTGCAAAAGTTTAAAAAATGTTAGACTTCCAAGTTGGACCAATTTCGTGTCACGAGGCCCAATTAATATTCAACCAAATACTGGAGAAAGGTTCGCAGCCTTTGAACTACTGTACTTGTAGAATAAACCTCACACGTTTCTTAACACTGCATAATGCAATCATCTGGCGTGAACTGTGATCCACGTAAACACCGGTGCTTTCCATTGGGGATAATTATCACATTTATTACCATTGCAAAACTATTTCTACAAAGGCTGCACATCCATATAAAAAAGTTGTGCTGTCCCTTCTTGATAACATTAAACATCAAATTCAGAGTTCTGTGCTTGTGTGTTTACTTCAAGTTTCGGGTGTGATGCATGATTAATGCCTTGGGTGGGTTTAGGATAAAATGCCTCGTGCCGTCTACCTTGCAGCAGATGTCAAAGGTCCCGTTGTGTCATTCGAAGAAGAGGAGGTCATTGTGGGCTGGTGTCATGGTTCAAATTTACCAAAATGTTAAATTACACTGCAGAAATCTACTTAATGAGGAAACACCTCACAAATCACCGCCTTCGGCTGTGAGAACGTAGCAGCACCCTCCTGGGTCTCAGCCTCAGCCCTGGTTGGCCGTTTGGATGTCGGCCGTAAAACCCCAATTCATTGGGATGCCATGGTCGGGGTGACTTTCAGACGGATGTGCTGTCCATGCTATCACGTGACCCACATGAGTGAGTGCAATGTGATCGGTGGAAAAGCTTTTTCCCCACACCCAGCTTTTCCCAAGCTTCTTTTTATGTATGCATGTTGAACTTTTCTCACCATACGTAGCTGACCCTGGTAATCGGAGGTGCTTCTGTTGAAATGCTTTAGCTTACTGACGCGAGGCACAGAATAAATGAACAGACAATACGCCTCTTTCCACAGCTCTTCCTCCACACTAAAAGTGTTTTGTGAATGGAGTGAGACCACCGCGGGTATGGAGTGATGAGATCAGCTTCCGCAGGAGGGAGATTGATTGTGGAATTGTGGAACCACGCGTGATGGCAAAGTCGTGGGGAGGGCTTCATACAGCATTGACTGATGCTGGCTGCTGACTTTAAAAAAAAATCCCACGTGAATATTACTGCATTGACTTGGGAGCCCTGCAGGTGACATGGCAGTGAGCCTGTGTGTGAATACCGGCGAGCTGTCCATGTGAAGCCCATTACAGTTAACACAATACCATCTTAATGTGGATTCATATATCTACGTCTACATGCAACTTAATGTCAAGGTGGCGTGCACTACAGTGGGACATGTTCATCATGGGGGGAATACTTACACGGTGTTTATGTATACACGGTGTGTATGTGTTGTATTATTACATATTGTTGAGAGGAGAGACAAGTCAGTCCTCGGCAGAGGAGAAGAGGAAGGCTTTGAGTCTTGTCTTGAACAGGGGCAGGGAGTTGGCGCAGGGGCCTGGGGAGGGAGAGTTGAGATCACGGGGGCAGCAGAGGGGAAGGAGAAAATGGGCAGTCGTTGGTGTATAATCATCACAATGAATGTGGGCTAGCTATCGATGTGTAGTCCAGCAATGAACACTGAGGTCCTGATCTTGAAGGCAATCGGTGAAACCGACATTGTTGATTGTCGCAAGGCTCATCGTCTCCATTGCCCAGGCGCTCTGTGTGAATACTTTGCAGCCTCAACTTGAATGACCAAGGTAGAGGCCATTCGTTTAGTACGTGCGCATGGAGGGGCGAGGGAGGGGTTAACCCAAATGCGTACGCTTGCTTATGGGGGGTCTACTGAATAATGTAAGTACGCATAGCAAACGGTGGGGGGGGGGGGGGGGGGGGTGAAGCCTCGATAATTAATCATTTGTCGACATTGGCCTTCAAATGCGGCACAGTTCAGCTTCTTCGGCTGTCAGACAACAAGTACTACCGGGAGAAGTAGGCCTGCGGGAGAGGTGTCACTTGTGTGCCACCGTGCCCCTGACTGCAGCTAAATAAGTGGCCAGGGCACGCAACTTAATTCTTTAATGCAGCCGGCGGTGGATTATCTGTTTGCTTAAACACGTTAATGTTATTAATCCTTGATCGTTTCTGCGTGGATTAAATATCGGCCGTTTTATAGGATTCGGGGAGGGGGCTGTCAGGCGAACGTATGCAGGAGGGGGGGGGGTAAAAAGTCCGCGTGCGTACAGGGAGGGGGGGAGGGGTCAAGTTTTGACAGATTTTTGCGTACATACTAAATGGATGGCCCCTAACGTGAAAATACCATAAATTACCATCACCACCATCATCACAATCCCCGCAATACAATATCACCACCATCATGCTTATCACCATCGGCACCACGGCCATCATCACCAATTCTACCAGAGTCACGAATTGAGTACACCTCTGTGGCACAGACACTTGAGTTTAAACTCCTCTTGATCCGTGTTATTATTCTACCAGTCACGAATTGAGTACACCTCTGTGGCACAGACACTTGAGTTTAAACTCCTCTTGATCCGTGTTATTATTCTACCAGTCACGAATTGAGTACACCTCTGTGGTACAGACACTTGAGTTTAAACTCCTCTTGATCCGTGTTATTATTCTACCAGTCACGAATTGAGTACACCTCTGTGGCACAGACACTTGAGTTTAAACTCCTCTTGATCCGTGTTATTATTCTACCAGTCACGAATTGAGTACACCTCTGTGGTACAGACACTTGAGTTTAAACTCCTCTTGATCCGTGTTATTATTCTACCAGTCACGAATTGAGTACACCTCTGTGGTACAGACACTTGAGTTTAAACTCCTCTTGATCCGTGTTATTATTCTACCAGTCACGAATTGAGTACACCTCTGTGGTACAGACACTTGAGTTTAAACTCCTCTTGATCCGTGTTATTATTCTACCAGAGTTCCGAATTGAGTTCACCTCTGTGGTACAGACACTTGAGTTTAAACTCCTCTTGATCCGTGTTATTATTCTACCAGAGTCACGAATTGAGTACACCTCTGTGGCACAGACACTTGAGTTTAAACTCCTCTTGATCCGTGTTATTATTCTTCCAGAGTTCCGAATTGAGTTCACCTCTGTGGTACAGACACTTGAGTTTAAACTCCTCTTGATCCGTGTTATTATTCTACCAGAGTCACGAATTGAGTACACCTCTGTGGCACAGACACTTGAGTTTAAACTCCTCTTGATCCGTGTTATTATTCTTCCAGAGTCACGAATTGAGTACACCTCTGTGGCACAGACACTTGAGTTTAAACTCCTCTTGATCCGTGTTATTATTCTACCAGAGTTCCGAATTGAGTTCACCTCTGTGGTACAGACACTTGAGTTTAAACTCCTCTTGATCCGTGTTATTATTCTACCAGAGTCACGAATTGAGTACACCTCTGTGGTACAGACACTTGAGTTTAAACTCCTCTTGATCCGTGTTATTATTCTACCAGTCACGAATTGAGTACACCTCTGTGGCACAGACACTTGAGTTTAAACTCCTCTTGATCCGTGTTATTATGTTTTTATACGACTAAATGGGAGTGCGGTGCACTATGAACCTGGCGAGTTTGATTCCCGGCCACGGATAACAATGCTACCGTCCAGATATTTAATGCGTTTTGTATACGTGTCGATCCGTATTTGCTACATGTGTGTGAATTAACACTCTGAAAATATGCAAATTAAATGTTTTGTCTCAATATTTTTATTTAAAAAACCATCGTTGAATAAACGCTGTGATTGTTCTGGTGGCCGTGGCTGGAACCACGTGTTGTTGTTCACTGTAGTCTCTGGAGGAGCTCAATGGACTGGGGCCAGGCCGGGATAAGGAGAAGAAACGTCTGAGCACATTCTCCATGATTCTGGGCAAAGGACGCAGCCGCAAGTCGGAGCCCTATCACCACGAAGGTAGCGGCGCCACCCGGTGCCCGCACACACCCAGCCTCGTTCAGCGGTGGGCAGTCACAGTGGCAGATCACACCCAGCCTCGTTCAGCGGTGGGCAGTCACAGTGGCAGATCACACCCAGCCTCGTTCAGCGGTGGGCAGTCACAGTGGCAGATCACACCCAGCCTCGTTCAGCGGTGGGCAGTCACAGTGGCAGATCACACCCAGCCTCGTTCAGCGGTGGGCAGTCACAGTGGCAGATCACACCCAGCCTCGTTCAGCGGTAGGCAGTCACAGTGGCAGATCACACCCAGCCTCGTTCAGCGGTGGGCAGTCACAGTGGCAGATCACACCCAGCCTCGTTCAGCGGTGGGCAGTCACAGTGGCAGATCACACCCAGCCTCGTTCAGCGGTGGGCAGTCACAGTGGCAGATCACACCCAGCCTCGTTCAGCGGTGGGCAGTCACAGTGGCAGATCACACCCAGCCTCGTTCAGCGGTGGGCAGTCACAGTGGCAGATCACACCCAGCCTCGTTCAGCGGTGGGCAGTCACAGTGGCAGATCACACCCAGCCTCGTTCAGCGGTGGGCAGTCACAGTGGCAGATCACACCCAGCCTCGTTCAGCGGTGGGCAGTCACAGTGGCAGATCACACCCAGCCTCGTTCAACGGTGGGCAGTCACAGTGGCAGATCACACCCAGCCTCGTTTAGCGGTGGGCAGTCACAGTGGCAGATCACACCCAGCCTCGTTTAGCGGTGGGCAGTCACAGTGGCAGATCACACCCAGCCTCGTTCAGCGGTGGGCAGTCACAGTGGCAGATCACACCCAGCCTCGTTTAGCGGTGGGCAGTCACAGTAGCAGATCACACCCAGCCTCGTTCAGCGGTGGGAAGTCACAGTGGCAGATCACACCCAGCCTCGTTCAGTGGTGGGCAGTCACAGTGGCAGATCACACCCAGCCTCGTTCAGCGGTGGGCAGTCACAGTGGCAGATCACACCCAGCCTCGTTCAGTGGTAGGCAGTCGCAGTGGCAGATCACACCCAGCCTCGGCCAGCGGTGGGCAGTCGCAGTGGCAGATACCCAAGTGACAATAAAAGAAGCAGACTAAATGCCTTGTCCACGTATGTCTCTCCGCATGAAAAATAAAGGTTTTTTGACATCCCATCAGCCACACGGCCTTCTGGGGTGCATACTTTCAGCAATCTGGACTGGTTTTGACTTTCGGTGTCTCATCAGCAGGGTCAGCCTAGCTGGAACCAATGCGGGCGAACTGCCAGACGTTTATAGGAAGGGACCTTCGCTGGGTCCTCGTGGGCAGTCGCACTCCATCGAGTCCCCACGGGGAGGTAGAACAGCCATCGCTTGCGGAGTCCTACTCGGTTCAGTGTGCAAGATCTAAATCTTTTAACAATAAAATAAGGCGATACATGTGCAGATAGGCACTGTTCATATACGGACTCGGCCAGCTGGCTCAGTGGGAGAGTTAGCGGCTCACAGACGGAAGGTTGCGGTTTCATATCCTGTTTGAGGGTTGGCTCAGCTCATAACTCCCTCCAGCATCAATACAATGTGCGATTTTGTGAGGAAGATGACAGAGGTTGTCCTCTGGATAGCCTCGTCCCCGCCATAGGGATGTGGAACTTTTAACCACTGGCTCAGGGCTGTAAATAGGAGATGAGCACCGACTCGATGTTCACTTGAGTAGGGAATCCCTTTGACTTTATCCCAACAAGAGCTAGACGTGACTGAGCTACTATGGAGTAGCGATCGATGTTGCTCTGACTGCTGCATGGTGGCTGTCCGCACAGTGTTGACCCCGCAGTCGAGTCCAGCTCACGGGCTGCTTCCTCTGGCGCACCCCGAGGCCGTTCTCCCCCCGTGCACCGGGACACTCCCCGGAGCGCTGGGGGGGGCATCCGCTGGAGATCCCGTGACTAAGCTGCAGCTGGCCGAGGCTGCCCGGGTACGGAGATTGTATCCACAGTAAACTCCCCCCCCCCCCCCACCATGATTGTTTTCAATGACCTCATCCGATTATCTCACTCCATAATCTCATTCCATGACACCATTCCATGTTGATTCTACAGATTCGTTTTTCAGCAACAAGAATTTTTCTTTTTATAATTTTGCGTCAAATTCTAAACACAGTTCATCACAGATTTCCTCTCATTGTGTTATTTTCCAAGCTCTTATAATAACCTTAATCAATTAAAGAAAGTTTTTGCACTTACCTGTTACAACTTTGAGAGTTATTTGCCAGCAGCTTGACATGTTAGGCCTCTGTGCTTTGCAACTGTGTTCAAACATAAAAGACCCAGCACATTTGGCAAGGTAGAACTCCCACGGCACAGAGCGATGTGCCACTTCAGGCAGCTCGGCACAACCTACAACCGGCACCATGGTCCTCATCGCCAAATGAGAAAAATTAGCGGAAAGTGATTCGCTTGGGATGATGCACAGCCCAATCATCGCGCCCTCTTGGCGGACTAATGCCCACTCGCAGGCCACTCTTCCGTCGCCTTGTGCCACATAAGGACAGCTGCCATCAGGGGCCCCTTTGGCTAAAAATAAAACTATAATCTGCGATGCGAATGTCGGGTTTATTTATGGCTCACACTCACACGTGCTTCCTGCTACCATCTAGTGGCAATATCTGGAAAAAATATTGGACTTAAGGACAAACCATAATGAACCTCATGCAATATGAAATTTTCAAGTTCACAGAATGAATGTTAAAAGTGTCTGGCTGCTGGGCGACGTGCATTTGAACAACCCATGGCTGTACGTGTAGTAATGCTGTTGGATGAGAGGCCTGGTGGCCCGGTGGCTCAGCGATAGAGCGAGTGGCTCGCAATCATCAGGTTGCGAGTTCACATCCTGGTTAGAGGTTAACTTGGCCCATCTTCCTTCCAGGATCGATAAAAATAGGTTCCAAATTGTGCGCAAGTCAACATTGGTTGTCCTATCGATAGATTTGCCACCACCATAGTCATCGAATAGCCGTAAATCAGACCATCTTGAATGTTTCTCCAGGTATTGTGATCCATCGGCCCAAGCCAGGCCTCCTGGATAGGCATAAGAATGAGGAATTTCCGGCACTGGCTCAGGGCTGTTAACGGGAGATGAACACCTCCTCAATGCTTATTTGAGCATGAACTCCCTTTGACTGTTTGACAGTGGAGTGGTGGGCCAGTGAAGTGCTGATTGCACTTGACCTTGGCCCTACAGCATCATCTGGCTTAGGATGTCAACATTGGTTTGTGGTCCCACAGGTGACAGCCATGTCTCGCTGGAAGTCGGACACCATCCTGGCATGGCTGGAGCTCAACATGTCCATGCCTATGTACGGAAAACACTGCCGGGAGAACATAAAGAGCGGCAAGGTAGACACGGCAAGAACCGCACCGGCACGCGCTTGCAGCGTAGCGATCCGTAATCACCCTGGCACCCCGTGGCCGCCTCGCAGTCGTTCAGGTGATAGGCAGGCGACGAATGGGAAGGACGATTGGCAGAGGAGCTTTAGACACAAACTGCCACTGAACTTTTAATATGCTGCTCGATTTCCAATAAAAATTTAAATCGCCCCACATAAATATCGCCTGAAGTTAATTAGATTAGATCAGGCGTGCATTTACAATTAGAGGAGTAACAGACCATGAATTGGACATCGGGGATCATGTTTTTCAAGGATTGTGATTATTACTCAACACATCACATTGTCTTTCACTTGCAATATATTCTGCAAACCACTTCTGATTTTCATTGAGGACGCACAAAGAGATGCACGTCAGATACTGTAGGGGAGGAGAAGGTGGCAAGCAGTAAAACATTCACTAACCTGCCCCTGTATAAAGCAAACGTGGGCACACGTGCGCTCTGCACGAGTGAGGTGGCATCGATTTCTGACCTCGTCAAACACAGTAATACGTGCACGTTTAAGTACGTGTCGGGAGACACGAGTAATTACGCTTGTGGGCATATTCCAATCTTTTAAATGCTCATGCGCACATGGATACGCACGACGCAGCCCAGCGGCGGCGTGCGTGCCACTTGTTGCAGAGATTCACGGCTTGAATTCGGCAGGCCACCCTGGTTATACTGTGGTGCTGCCTATTTACCATCTAATATTGCGCATCGCCTGCTTCACAGTGGACGTTAAAGGTCCCATGACGTCATTAAAAAAGCATTAGGCCATGGGTGCTGGCATCATGGTCCACATTTTTTAAATTACACCGCAAATTACAAATTGCTTCATTGGGAAACACAGCAATCGCGAACCTGAAAACTTAGCAGGACCCTCCTGAAAGTAGTCTTGAGACTCGGTGAGGCTTTCCTAGTTCAACAAGCGTAATAACAAGCACTTGTATGTGTGTACGCCCAGACACATTCACATGCAAGCGAGCGAACGTGTAGTTTTATGTGGAGACATGGGCCTACAAATTGACTCCGACTTGCGTGCACCCACAGCTCCCCAGCCACGCAGGCTGGGTCTCCACGAGCTGCGTGTATTTTATTGGCTACTTCCTGCCACCGCTTGTCACTGGCCATCACTTGTCTCTCACTGCCGGCAGGTTCTGCTGGGGCTGTCCGATGAGGAGCTGGAGAAGGCACTGGGGGTCGCTAATCCTCTGCACAAGCGCAAGTTGCGTCTCGCCATCGAAGACTATCGGCAGGCGGAGCAGGATAGCAGGTGTGGAATCACAGTCTGATTGAGCTCCCTTTGTCTCTTATACTCATTACAGCTGCCAGTGTGCCCAAGCTGCTCGTAATTTATAATAAGAAATAATCATGGACTGGTTTCGACATTCAGTCTCTCATCTGCAGAGTCAGGCTTGCTTGAACCAATGCTGATGAACTGCCAGATTTTTGCATCGGATCAAGCAGGCTGGACTGCTGCTAAGACGCTGAATGTAAAAATTAGTCCATGCCTAGAGATTGCTTTAACCACTGTTGCTGAAATTGTGTTTTGCCAGAAGGCGGTATGGCTGATGGGATGTGTAAAACACCTTTTTTTGGAGGGACAGATATGGGAGGAAGCAAAATAGTTGTTTTTATTCTGCACGTAGTTGTGTGTGTGTGCGCGCGCACGTGCCCTGCTTGTGCATGCTATCATTCTCTCCCTGCTGGTATTGGTGGGCCCCAGCCGGTGCTGTCTGTCGCGAGCGTCCGAGTTGGACCACCACTGGGTGGCCAAGACGTGGCTGCGGGACGTGGGGCTGCCCCAGTACGCGCAGGTCTTCCACTCCCAGCTGGTCGATGGTCGTGTGCTGGGATCGTTGGGCCGCAAGGTAGAAGCCGTCTGTGATTTGTGAATTTGTGACCAAAAATGTTTTTTTCTGAAAACATGAAACTTTAACTTTGGGCAAAATAACCAAATGTACCCATCACACATCCTGCATTTTTCTGAAAATCACTCGGTTCTGGGGTTAAGTCAAGCCATTGACATGGCCGAGCAGTAGAAACTCCGACTGAAATTAAATGCATGTCATGGGGGCATTTCACACACGTTGCCTGCTTGTTGCTCTTGTTTTAGGAGCTGGAAAAGCTGCTGGGAGTCACATCTAAGTTCCATCAGACGAGCATTCTGCACGCGATCGAGCTTCTGCGAAGCGTGGCCTTCGATCGCGAGGCAAGTGCCTCCATCAGTCCACACTGACCCTCATTGCTCAACTCACCCAACACCTGCCCTGCTCATCGCCACTGCCAGTCGGGGCGGTGACATGGCTGAGAGGTAGCGCATTCACTGCCTGTTGCAGAGGTTCATAGGTCGAATCAGGATGGCTGCCCTGGTTGTGACACTGTGTTCCGATGCCACGGTCCAGATTTTCCAAATTTGGTGAATTACTTGCGATCATCGCCCTCTATTGCTGGACCCTCCTGAACAAGAGTCTTGAGACTCTGTGAGGCTTTCCTTGGTTAACAAGCACATCAAGATAACAGCCACATGTGCAGCCGGATGGTGTCTTATTGGCCTCGATATGCGGTGGCTCTTGCAGGAGCTGAGTCGGCGCCGCCAGCTGTGTGAGGTGCGGGATGTGGACACGGTGGTGTGGACAAACCAGCGGGTCATGCAGTGGGTCCGCAATGTCGACCTGAAGGTGAGCGATACACTCACCAAAATCGAAACCATCAGTGCTACCATACATAGCGCAGAGGTGGCCATAGTTCGAATGTTGTCCAATTTTCGATGTAAAATCTTCCCCATGTCGAACTATGGGAGAAAAAGCACCAGCTGCTCAACTGGTATGGCCGTGAGGCTGCCCACAGCCTCCGCAGCCCCAATACGGCAGCTGGCGCTAGTGCGGGCCAATCTCCCTCTATTGAGCAGCATGTCGCTTTAGAAGATCTCCACTTAGAGACACGCGCGGAAGAGTAGAGCAGATGACGACACCAATCATCAAAAAACAGTTTTTACCAGGTACAAAACCCAATGTTTGCCCACTCGCGCGTTTGCCTGCTCGTGGTGAAATTGAGCCGATGCGTCCGTCTCCCCACCCTCACCAGCAGGAGTTTTCTGAGCACCTGGTGAGCAGCGGTGTCCACGGGGCGCTGCTCGTGCTGGAGGGCAGCTTCACGGCCGAGGGCTTGGCGGCCATGCTGAAAATTCCGCATAACAACGCCTTCCTGAGGCGACACCTGGCCTCCGAACTCGCTGTCATAGTCGACCCCAGCAGGTGGGTCCCAGCCTGGCTTGAACCGCAAGCGTGACGCACGACCGCCTGTCGGATCGCTGGAAGGCAGCACGCCAACGCACTGATGCGCAATTCCGCAGCGGCGCTATGCAGCGCAACGCGTGACTGTGCCACGCGGTGTCGTCCGCCCGTCGTTGCTTCTCTGCGGCCGCTGTCCTCGCATCTTGCGGCGTCGCGAGTTGGCATTTGTGCGTTGCGTAGAGTGGCGTGGATTAGCGATGTGCTTTGTTCTCCTAATGTGTGATGTGGGGTGTTGAAAAATGAATGCACTTTAAACTCGCTTCCCTGCACTGGTAAAGGACACACTGGCATGATTAACCTTACTAGTCTGATATAGGTCACACATACTGTATTTCCTGCTCTAGCCATCCAAAGGCTATCAAATGAAGACTGATATTTATGATGTAGTCTCTTTAGGAAGATTATCACTTATGGAATCTTGCTGAGGATGGCCAGTTAAATGTGGTCTGTTTTTATTGTGTATTTACAATGTTAGTAGGTTTTTGGATAGGTTTATGAATTGTGAATATGAAGGGTGTTTACTTGGAATGAAATAAAATCGTCAGTGGAAAGGCCTTCTAGTAGGCGCCGTGGGTAACACCTGTGCCTCACAGCGAGATTCCCGACTTAGGCGTAGAGTTTTGTATGTATGTATGTAGAGTTTTGTATGTATGTATGTAGACTTTTGTATGTATGTATGTAGAGTTTTATGTTCTCCAGTGTTCTGCATTGCATCTCCTCTGGGTTATCTGGTTTCCTCCCATTGTATAAGAAAACAATGTAACTCTATTGGTTAAACATCTCAGGTGAAATAATTCCCAGAAACTTACTTGGGTAATGTTGCTCAGTGCTGCCACGGCACTCTCACCTCTTGCTGCCAATGGGAAGATTTTTTGTGGTCTCCACAGTCCGTTCTTCTGGCTGCTGCTGCTGCTGTCACCTTTGGTCCACATGTCCCCTTCCTGCTCCACCGTCGGCTGTTGCTGCTATTTATATGTGTTATTGTTATTACTACTACTCTTGTTTACCAAGAAAAGCCTCACTGAAAATTACTCGCAATTAGAAGTTTGTGAGTTCAAATCCTGGTTGAGGTTTGACTCAGCTAACCATCCTTCTAGGGTGGATAAAACAGGAACCGCTTTGTAGAAAAGTCAGCAGCAGTTGTCACATGGAGAGACTCGCCACTATGGAGAGCAGGAAATCACTTTCACTTTTTCAGTGTAAAGGTATTTTATTGAGTGTTTAGTTTCTATCATTTTTGCAGTTGTACATATGAAGTACCTTGCCTTTTACTGCAGTGTCCTCAACTTTGTAATTGGATGAGATTCCTTTTCTTTCCCATGGCATTTGAAAATGCAACAGGCTACTCTTGTAGTTTTAATTTTATCAGCCATTCTGCAGCATCGGAGATGGCTGAGTGGAGTCCGCTTGTTCCACCAGAGTACATGGCATGTATTGGGCAATCACCACATTTGCAGTTTGGTGAGCCCGTGATCTTCAATTCATGAAGAAAATATGCGCACCGTGTCCACTTGTTGTTGGGACGCAGTTGAGAGCCGTTCCCACTGTCGCCGGAGCGGCAGAGAGAAACCCAGAGGGCTCTTGCTCGCCTCCTCCGTGCCTTTCTTGTTCAGGAATCGACTTTCCACCACGTCTCATGCGATCGGGTGGCACTGGGATCAGTATCGGCCGACAGAGGAGTTGAGGCGCGAGTCCACAACGGACGTCTCCATTTTAGCCGGGGGGTGCGGAGGGTGGTGGGGATTCGCTGTCGATGTGCAGAGGGAGATCCCTCGGTGTTGCGACATCCTCTCAGATGTTCAATGGCGGGATGTTCGTGAGTACTGGCAGCCGCTGCAATGGCGTAGATGTTAGGGAGCCACCCACCGCACGCAGCGCAGCGTTGAGTGTCAATGCGCACGATGGGAGAGCTGCTGCATCAGACACGCGTAGCGCAGTGTTCTATCATCGAGAATGGAGCACGGCCTGTGTTGATGTCCGAACGGTCCCAGCGTCAAATCCCTAGGAAACCCTTGACAGCTTTTGGATGGTGTTGACCCTAGATTTTGTCTTTTTGCCGGTGGATTCGAGGTGATGGCAATAGCCCAGAGTCCGGTCGAGAGGGATTCTGAGGTGATGGCCAAGGAGGGCTGTGAGAGAATTTGACCTTGAGTGGGCTTCAGGCTTCAATGTTGCTCCAATGAGAAGGAGGTTGCTCCAATAATTAATTTGCATGGGACGTTTTTTGTCAGTATCAAAGTAGGAAAAATAAGAATAGGTTTTACCCGTCATGTCATAAAACAGGTGTTAAGATCTGTTTAACACGTAGGCTTTCGCGACCAATATCATCCGTATTAGAGTTTTTTAGTTATATCGCGTAAATATATAAATGTGTCGTTAAAACCCGCCACCACCCGACACAGCCAACCAGTAAGGGTTGTCACGTAAATAGAACGTGCCAATTCGTCACAAGTACAGCACTAACCGTTGTGTTTGAGAGCCAAGCCACAACATTTACAATCTGAGTACGACATTTCGGCAGTAACGATGAAGCTGGTTGTAATTACTGGCGAAACGTCGTACTCAGATTGTAAATGTTGTGGCTTGGCTCTCCAACACACCGGTTAGTGCTGTACCAGTGACGAATTGGCACGTTCTGTTTATGTGACAACCCTTACTGGTTGGCTGTGTTGGGTGGTGGCGGGTTTTAACGACTCATTTATATATTTACGCGATCTAACCCAAAAACCTCTATTATAAAGGTGTTAAGATATTCAAACACTAAATTGATTCTTTTTGCAAGGAATCAAGTCTGAATTAACCAGATGTACTTGTCCCAGTAATGTTCAAAGACAATGTGTCATTACCAGAGCATGTCTTGTTTGCATGTTTACCACAAGTGTGATTAATGCAAACTCGATTCCTTGAAAAAGGAATCTATTTGGTTTTAATATATTAACACCTGTTTTATTGCCAGAAAGGGTAAAACCTATGCTTATGACTTAAAGCTTTTGTGACTGCAGGAATTCATATTCTTGGGTCTTTCGGTAAAGTCACGTAGATAGGTTCAAAGAAAATAATAAAAAATAACAGAAATTACGACGTTTCAATCGCAACGTCGTAGTTTTCTGTTATTTTTTTTATTATTTTCTATTATCTACGTGACTTTACAAAAGACCCAAGAATATAACTATTCTTATTTTTCATAATTAATTTGCAAATCGTATCCTTGACAATGTGTTTGCAAGTAATTTTCTTCCAGATCTAATCAAGAAAAAGCAGCGTTATAAAAAAAAGCATGCTAAGAAACCAAAATGTACTTAAATGATCACTTGTAAAAATAATAACGAGCAAACACAGATACAGCACCCTCACCTTTCCCACTTTGGACCAAACCCGGGCGTATTCCTCAGTCAACCTAGGGGCTATCACAATGTCACTTCCTGCCACATGAACACAGACGCTCATTTGCCAGACTGTCCAGACCAAATACAATCATGTGGCAGCCAGAGAAGTTATGATTTCTATTGATCAAAATAGAAACTGAACGTTTACGTGCGTGTTAACGATGCAAGTCAGTGTCGTGTTTCAGTGTTTCATCATTCAGCACGTCTGGTGCTTCCCATTGTTCTCATACGTGTATTTTTCTGTCTCCCTCCTTTAGTAAGCTTCCTAAACCCACCTTTAGGATGTAAGTACCTCTGCCTCTGCTTTCCTGAGATGTCACAGCATGCGGACAGCTCACACTCTGGCCTTTAAGAACCACGTGTGCATGCGTTGCTCTTCCCTCTCACTAATATGTTGTCAGCGGTGCTCCATTGCTCTGCTGCAGAATTGGCATTTTGTTTCACAAACAAAACCAAATGGTCTCAAGCACGCTCTCCGCCTGCAAATAGTGTGCGTTAGCCTGTGCTGAACCTACCAAGCAGCATTATGCAGCACCTCCATCCCCTGCGACTCTTTCTGTATGTCTTCCTGTGGCCTGTTCAGAGTGCAATATGACCGGTGACGAGGCACCTGAGAGGGCTTCCCGCACACGCGTGCACACTCGTCTGTGCTGACACAGACATGCAGCATTGTTCACAACTCCACACCGTTCTGATGAATCCGACTGATATAATTACGTCCAGATCACTTGCATAGTCTATATATCTGGGGGCCACACACAATCTGTCCATTAACACAAAGCACCACTGGGACTGAAGGAGCCTTGAGTTTAAAAGGCAAATATGATGCCAGAAAGGCGTCATGAGGCAGACGATTGTTGGTAATGCCATTATACAATCTGCTGCAGTCATGCATCTTCTTCTAAACCAAAATAATATAATTCGATGAAACTCAACATATTCGTCGATCACACAGCCCTAAAAGGAAAATATATACACTAGGCGAGTATTTCGAGCAATGGCTCTCCTTCATAGCACACGCACAATTGTTTCATGAGACTGGCCGCTCTGATAATAGCATATGGTATAAACGAGTGTGTACAGCAGAGTGGATGAGTGCATCGAAGCTGAGTGTACACCACATGCTGCGATGTGAAGGAAGATGATTGTACAGCGACCGTCGTTGTATGCTTATATTACACCCTCGACCCATGCTTGGACCTGGTTTGTGTGCCATCATCATCGAGTTCATGGTCTCTCACCGGTGATTATATTAATACATAGAGCTAAGGTATGGCTGGTTAATTCCACACTAATTACTAATTTGCCTTATGGTTATTGAATTTTAATATACAATATGTAAATGTTTGACCATTCCATCTTTGTGGTAGGAGCATATATTTCCTTTCAGCCGCTTCATAATAGGTTTAGAGAGTTTCAAGAGGACCTACATGTCTTGGTCAATATCTCAGCCGACATGACCATCAAGAGGCCAACGCTTTGGTTTGTTGTTTATGCCTGCCACGTCCTTAACCCCCTGCTGTTCATTAAGGGCCTTGATGATGGTGACTAGAACAAACACCTCAGTAGACTTGAATATTCAAAACCATCTGTCAATTAAGTAACACGGGAATTGGTGCAGCTGCCCACTTCTGCCTGGTTGGGAGTGTGACATCCCATCCCTGAGAGAGCTGTGATTGGAGCGATGCAACTGGGAGTCACCGAGTAGCATTTTGTCCAGTGGTATCTGCGTTCCATGGCAGTGTTTAGGGGTGAACATGCCCAACAAACGGTATGAAAACACAGAACTTGGTAGAATTCTTCCACTGTGGAATTCCCTTCCATCATCTCCATTTCCCAGCTCTTACAATCGGCGGCGAGTTGTTAACTACCTCGCCTGGTATAAAGGAGGTCGTGGGTTCTATCCCCACCCTGAGGCTTCTATTTGGAGTTTGCATGTCTCTCTCCCTGTGGTTTCGTGGATTTTTCTTTGGGTCTTCCATTTTTCCCTCCACATTTAGAAACACGCGTTTAGAGTATTTGGCTGCTATACATTTCCACATGATAAGCCACTTCGTTGAGCTATCATTTGTGGCCAGGTCGCTTCTCAAAAAAAATCTATATAGATCAGTGGGCCTTACCTGGTAAAATAAAATATCTTAGTTTCCATTAACCTTGCTCAATTCAAGAAACACGTGGCACCCTTGTCTATTACAACGTTGATAGTGCTGTTTGTTGCTGACCGTTTAACGCTTTGGAAATTGGGCCTGTGCGCAGCAGCTGTGTTTAAAATACACTGTCTCAATGCCCCCAACTAAAAATACTGCTGGTTTATTATCTTGCAGGAGGTAAAAGCACAGCGTTGGTGGGAAAATGTATTATTTCCAACTCTTTGTGGAATTACATGAATGTTGAGTGTAGAGTTAATGTGACAATGTTTTAATGTGTAAACCAGTTGTTCCCAACCTGTGGTTTGTGAACACGTGGGAGGCCCTTGTGTTGCAGCTCATACGATTTATAGTCGTTTTGATGTCGGTGATGGTGCCCGGTGGTGAGGGTGGACGGTGGTTCGTGGGTCCAGAAAGTTGAGCACCGCTGGTGGAAAACGCAGCTGCACAAAGCCCTGGCTTATTCGCGTGACATATCGTGGCGTGCACTTGTGTTTGTGCGTGGGGCTGCAGCTTTGGCTTTGACAAGGCACGGGAGCGCGAGACCAAGCAGGTCGTGTCTCGCCGTGGCTCAGACACGCAGCCCTTCCTGCGCAGTCACAACGGCAAGGCTAGCGAGCGCCGCAGTCTGAGAGTGAGTGCCCAGCACGGTGCCTGGCTTTCCTCGGAAGACAATTCCGTGTAGCCTACGTCAATATATTGGGGGGGATAATCGTAACGCTCGCATAGCGCCCGCAGTATAGCGGTCAGCCCACTGGACTTCCAATCCAGAGGACGTCGGTTCGATTCTATCTCCCGGCGCAGCAGTTGGAACAACGGTGCAGGTGTCTTAAATCCCCACCGCCCACTCAGCGGTGTAAATGGGTTCCACCAGGTCCCGTGTCGTGGGGTAAAGTCTGGATACGCCCAAATCTTCTAACACATCTGGTCAAAGTCAAAGGGGCAGACCAAATGCCCTCATGAGGCATTTCTGAGGCTCTTCCTCCAGCAGTGGCGTGATGCAGTAATTGCAGGACTGCACCCCTCCCGTGTACTTTCCTGTTTAGTACGATGAGAGTAGCGTGACAGCGCAACTCAGGGAAGGCCAGGCTTGACGTAGATGCTTAGTCAGTAGCTTTTATTTAACCGGGAGACGAAATAAGTCCATTGAGACACATAAACACATGGCCTCATTTGCAAGAGTGACCTGGGTTGGTGATAGTGATCTGATAGTAATGATGCATCTCTGGCTAAAAAGACGTTTAGTAATACAAGGAAGGACAATACATATAAACAGAAAAAAACCCCGACAGGCACACCCTCGCCCAGCCACAGCTGCTTGAACACGGAACGCACTGAAATGTACCAACAATCACAAACTATTTCAATCCGCAATTAAAACTCACGTAAAAGTTACAACATCGAGAATGCAGTTTTCATGACCGAGCGCTATCCTTCACCTCATTATTTATGCATTTCTTCATATGTTTGGCTGGGTGTTATATTTATTGTATAAATGCATACTGTATAAGTTATAGATGTTAAAAGTTTGTATTTGTGTCATTATGTGTCACTTGACACCATGGACAACTTTGCAAATGAGATGTTTCAAGGGAGATTCCAGGTGAAATAGTTCAATGAATATTATTTAGTCCGTGAAGCAAGGGAAAAGCAGCCAAACACAGCTGCTGTATGTAAAACTCGATATACAAACCAATAAAATATGAGCTTACTTGCTTTGATATTCTTCATGAAACATTTGCAGCGATACCTTACATAGTGAGTTGTATGATCGAGATGTCATCGTGGCCAAAGCCGTCGATGCCACCGCACCTCGCCAACGATTTCTACCTCCGCCAGAGCTCCACTTTTGTAAAGTCGAGACATGTAACCTCCAAGCTCTGCCCTGACCGTCTCCCATCATTCGGTCTTAGGTCTACTCTTTCCTTTGGTCACAGAACTCGTGGAGACCACTTCAATTCGCATCTTGGCAATCTGTCCCTCCCCCATCCCCCACACGTGCCCCTCCCAGCACAACCGTTTTGCCCAACCATGTTTATAACACTCACCACATAGCACGTTCGCTTCCAGACATTTGCATGGCTGTGCCTGTCCTGAGCACCAATTTCACAGACTTAGTGTAGTAATGTAACAATATGATGTGACTGCAGAGTGCTGACATTTACATCACCGTTGAAACACGCTGTGCTTTTCTGTTGTGTGCATGTCCACCAGGCTTCCCTGGGGCTCAGCATTAGCCAGAAGTACGACCAGGAGACGGGCGTGTGATGCTGGAGCACACCACTCCGCCAGAGACACGACTGAGGGAGAGGACTCTTCACGTGAAGCACGTTGCCCTCCAGCTACCGGGCGCTGCAGTGGAAGGCTCCAATCAGAGTTCCTCATACTGAATGGACACACATGACACTGTTGGCCAAGGTGGACGTGCTGGGGTTAGTGGAGGCTGCATACGAGAAGCAAGAATGTAGGCTTGTGAGACTTCAAGGTGTCCGTTGGTAATAGGACTGCAACACTCAAGCAAATTGCAAACACAAGCCAATTGGACAAGTCGAGGCCCGGCAGTGTTGGTGACCGGTCAGCTCAGGCCTTGCATGCACTGGCTCCTCTACAGAGTTCACTGACCAACGCCTGTGTGCATATTCGTATTACTGTACGTGACTAAGCAGTGGTCAAAATGTAAACGTAGAAGCGCTGGTATAAAACCTCTTAATCACTCAGCCCATGTTTACTCCATTTTCCCCTCTGTGGAAACAGCGTAATATTGGAATTGGGACCGTTCTGAGAAGTGTCGGTGAACGTGTTTTAGTGTTCTGAGCGGTGCCCGCGTGGCGTTCCGTCGCATACCGGCTCGTATCCAAAACTGTGATTAAGTACAAACACGTGGTGAGTAAAACTGGCTCTGTTTCTTTCACCGCCGAGAGGAACGTTGTGATTCTTTAAGAAGGCCACTTATCTGCAACACTTAGATTTTATTCGTACTATATTTGTTATTTTAATTTGACCAGTATGTGATCATAGAAGCGGCAGCAATGTCACGTACAGGAAGAGAAGACGAGAGAACGTAAATGTCACATTTTTCAGTTCCTCTCAGAGAAACTGTTTCTGTTTTTAATCAAACTTACAATGCCCCGTTTTTAATGACCTGTTTTTAATCACGTTACAAACTTACATACCCCAACAACGTTGATTATTACGATTCTGTCTGGGTTACCTGGAACTCCATTTTACGTGGATACATTAAAATCTATCATCGTGGAGAATATAACGAACACATTAAAGAGCAGACAATACACACTTTTCCCATATCTGCCCCTTCACAGGATTATTTTTTTTGACACATCCCATCAGCCACACGGCTTTCTGGAAGTGCACAATTTCTGTAGCATGGTTCAGCACAAGCAAACTGGACCAATATTGACATTGTCTCATCAACAGAGCCACTTGGGCGACGCTGGTGGACTGCCGCATGTTTGTCGGGAAGCTCCCTCGGTTACAAGTGGGTCCTGGCTGTATCGTCTGCTTGTTTATTTGCAGAAACACTCCCGGTGTCACCTGATCTACAGTATATAATCAAAATACAGCAACAGTTATGTCTTTATTTTTATAAATATACATATTTTAGGTTTAGCACAGATAATTACAATTAGTGGATAGAACTGCTACATAAAAGTAGTTCATACTTGGTCAAAAGTGAATGTTATATGCACATAAAAGTTCAGGTGTCATCATGGTCTTCGGCTTTGGCCATGATGACATCTTCATCCTGCGCAATGGAGGGGGGAAGGGTTGAAGCCTCCGTGTTCAAATTATTTTTCTAAATTGAAAACTCAATTTCTGTAGAACTGCTTGTTGTGTTTAGTTTGTTGTCTTTCCCCCGCACCTCCGATGAGCACGGTTGGCTAAGTACGGTGTGAAAGAAGTTCAAAAACAACAACAACATGCATGAATCTTGCACAATGATGGGTGCAAGGTTTGAGGCCTTCGTGTTCAAGGAGGGTGGCAGGATTATTTTGGTAAAGTCCCAACCATGCTTGACATCCATTGGCAGCTTGTATGAATAATGATCGTGTGGTAATGAATGACTTCGTCTCCACTGGTATGTCGCTAAATAAATCTGGCTTAGCGTTGTCAGTGCTCATGTCCGATGTGGCGAGACGTGCACTGTGCTGGCCTGAGTCGGAGTTGTTGGCTCCAATGTCAGAACTCATAGGCACGGCTGGTTCCTCCACATGCAGGGCATCAGATTTACCTTATGTTTACATTGTGTTAATACCACTAATCTGTTTACCTCATGTAAATCCCCTTTCAGAATGTGTAATAGTTCCACTCTACCCACTGCTCATTACCAGATTTTGACGCAGTTTTTATAGCACGCCGCGCGACCTGGTTGAAACCACTGTGCACGGAATAAGGTGATCACATTGTGTGGTTTGGACAGGTTACAGTTTTATTTTTCACGTGTAACACAATGGGGCTTTGATTAAAGACACTAGTTTTGCCTAATACTCTGATTCAAGTATTAGCTATTTTATTCAAAAACTCTTTTCATGATATTTTTAATAAATTAAAAACTCAACTGTTATCTACTGAACCGTCATCCTCAATATTCATGATTAACCAGCCAAGTGACCGGTAGGGCAAGTGGCTGCCATTCGGAAGGTTGGAAGTTCAAATCCTGTTCGGGGGTTGACTCAGACCATCATCCCTCAGAGTCATTAAAATGAGTACAACTTTGTGGGGAAGATTGACAGTGGTTGTTTAATGGATAGACTCACCCCTGCCATAGGAATGTCGAATTTCCACCGCTGGCTTAGGGCAGAAAATGGGATAAGCATCGCCTCAACGCTCATTTGGCCACGAAATGGCTGACTTTGCCTGGTTCAAGTGGCTGATTAACTTGTCAAATGCGATGCACAGAAGCCAGGCGACACCACTCAAGTGGTGCAGGTGACGTTCCTCATGTCCCCTTCCCAGGAATATTTCCCAGACGTGAAGCGAGAAAGCTCGGGTGGCCCTCGCCACACTGCCACGTGGAAACATCGCTCCAGTGTTGAGATTCGCAGTGAAATGTGGACACACTGCTGTGTCTGAACAGGCAGCACGCTTTGCGGATAACAGGGAACCTATGGCCCCTCCTGGCACTCTTTCAAATATATTCAAAGATATTCAGGATTCCACTGACATTCTATCTGCAAGGTCATGCCATGTGAATACAGCATGAGTATACAGTTTGTGTCGTGGCCAACAACAAATAGCACTAACAAAGGTGACATAAATATGCTAACTTATTTATTCCATTCAGGAACATTATTTTAAGAGCTTCGGAAAAAATCTGATGGGAGGGAATTCCATCGTGGAGCAATGCGAGGAAAGAAGTAAAGGAGAAGTGGTGTGACCTCGTCGCGAGTCGTGGAAACAGTCGCGACAGGAGCGTGATGAGGGGACGCCGGACCGCCAGTGAGTGAGTGACTACAGTTAATTAGTGGCTGCTGGATCATCAGTCAACCTGACTGCTTTGCTCTGAATTCAATCAAGTATAGTGAAGTGGGAACTGGACGTCCCACCCTAGATATCGCAACAGCATTCCAACTTTAGCCGAATCTCTGAATTCTGTCGTCGTATTCATTGTTTGGAGAGAAAGAGGCTTTCATAGGGAAAAAACCGAAGCTACGTCAATGCCTCCTCAGCTGAATTATTAATACAGCCATTCCATGGCAGGTCAGATGAGAATATAGCTGTGGCCAGACATGCAACGATGTCTCAATTGATGCCACGACCTCCTAGCTCTCGACGTGTTCTCCGGTCAATAAGAAGATTGCCCTCACCACCTTTGAGGTTCTCCATGGACTGGCCCCCACCTACCTTTCCCTTCTCACTCTGCCCCGCACACCGAGGCCTTCCTTCGGTCAGCAATCAGAGTCGGCCTCCACTGAGTGGCAGGACACTCTTCCACAGTCGCCCTGCCTGGAATGCCCCGTTGCTCGCCATGCACGCTCTCGAGGCCCTTCTGCCTCCGACTATTTTCTATTAATGCGCCTCCTTCTCATTATCTCACTCGATAAATAAAATAACAAGTATTCTTTTACACAACCAATCATCTGCACAGCCTTCTTGGAGAGATGTAAACTTTTTAAATACGTTTTGGCGAGTCATATGTAGGTATGTTTAACTTCTTTTGCACCGTAATTAGCCAACCGTGCTAATCTGCTTATGTATTTTATTACTTATATTCTCCATAACGATACGAATTGTTTTCATCTGCACCATTACAATACATCGTTCCCCGATCTGCCCAGAAACCCTGACCATCTAGCACCCCCATAAGTCCTGCCACACAAATCCCGTCCATGTGCGTGGCCCCCGTGTACTGCGTGTTGGGATGTAGTTCCATTTAGACACTTTATAAGTCCACATGGCTTTAGTAATTTGTACCCATTAATCAAAAGTGGCATATGCAGTAGGGCAGTGGTAATACAGACATGGATGAAGTTAATTCCCAATCTGGGTACAACCGTAGCTCTGGTGTTGTGTGTATCTGTGGAGTAAAACTAGACAATTGACAGGGGGCTTCTTATGAGTAGTCATTTGAAATTGTCATTGGAAATGTGCATACAGTTTAGGTTAGTTTATAAAGATGGAATTCCTGCCCATCTTATATTTTTCCAAACACGTAGAACCCTGTTCAATCAAGTAATCGAGTAATTTTTAACTCTGTTACAGCTTTGATGGTGTTGCTTGTTGCTGGCCGCTTATTGTGGGCCTGTGAGCCTGCGCTGGACAGTTGTGTGAAGAACCCGCCCTTGTACTCTTTTGTAAATTGGCACAATGTTGTTAAACCGGAGGTTTAAGTGAAAAATACCAAATGTGAGTTGGCACGCATCTTGTGCCTCCGAGCCCAAACCATTCCCTTCCCCAATCAATCTTCTCCAATTCGCTGCTTAAAAGTTACACTTTAAATTTCATACGAAATAATGGAAATTGTCGATATAGTAATTTTATTATAATAATCAAACCTGTCCATTTTAACCCAACTTTTCTCCATCCAGGATGTCCTTGTAAGGCTGCGTTCAACATGTCCATTACACAGTCAAGTTACTCATTTAAGATGACAACGCATTATATTTTAAATAAACTAATATTTTGGATGCTAGACAAACATCTGTTCCATTTTCGATGGGGTACAGTGAAATAAAGCCACATGTACCAAGAGTGGTGCAATGAATGCTCACTTCAGAGGCCTACATCGTAATAACCATGACAATCTATGTCAGTCCACGGTGTTGACTGACGCATACATAGCGAACACAAAATAACAAGTGTAGAAACATTTTAAATCAAGAATGTATATATCCATAATGGAGGTTTTTTGGGTTAGATCCCGTAAATATATAAATGTGTCGTTAAAACCCGCCACCACCCGACACAGCCAACTAGTAAAGGTTGTCACGTCAACAGAACGTGCCAATTCTTCACAAGTACAGCACTAACCGGTGTGTTGGAGAGCCAAGCCACAACATTTACAATCTGAGTACGACGTTTCGTCAGTAACTACAACTAGCTTCATCAGGTGACAGCCAGATTTGTGGAGAAGTCTAACTGTTTCATTCCTTATCTAGAGGCGTTGATGTGTTGACGACCCTTCTGCGCTCTTGCACAATGTGGGGGAGAGATTAATGAGGCAACGTGTATTATGCATGTGCATTACGCGAGCCATTTGATCTTTCCTTCCTGTCTATTGTGTGTATTAAAATAGCCGTACCAACGGTAATCCCTAGTGAAGTATGTTGCCCTTCATCGGCATGCATTTAAATAATGTTTTATTTGATGATTCGCTTCCACGCAGCACTAAGGCGGTAGCTATCCGAACGGGTGGTGGCAGGTTTAACGACACATTTCTATATTTACGCGATCTAACCCCAAAACAACTCTTATGAATGATATTGGTTGCGAAAGCCTACGTCTTAAAATAATGTATACAGTTTGAATTTACACAATTAAAATCACGCAGTCAAACATACATTCAATATTGACACGTGGTGCTCACCCCTGGTTATGTAGAATGTCCTCGAGCTGTCATCAGTACCCAGAAATGCTCTTTCTAAATGTCTGCGTCTCATGGATTCGCTAATTGCGCCATTCACTGATTGGCCTTCACCAAGTGGCGCAGTCGCACTGGCGTCAGGGACTGCGATAGGAATGAGTTCCCTGTGACAGGCAGCAATGGAACGACGGGGAGCAGTTCGCTGCAGAACGTCAACACAACATCACTTAGCGTCATTGTGGAGCATTTAAGAACCACTATGAATAATAGCTGTCCCTCCACATGAAAATTAAAGTACGTTTTACACATCCCATCAGCCATACAACCTTCTGGAAGTGAATCATTTCAACAGCTTTGATTCAACAATGCTACTGAAACACTGAATGTTGAAACTGGTCCAAACTTTGCATGTGAATCAGTAGTCCTGAAATTATGCACTCCCAGAATGCTGTGTGGCTGATGAGATGTGGAGGGATGGATATGGGAAGGAGCGTCGTGTCTGCTTCTTGTTACTTTTCAACAGAGACGCGTGTAGGACAGGAACATCGTGAGCCAAATGTCCAATGGGCTGAAGTGGCTGCTTCGGCAAGCAACTCCGACAACAATTTGCGGGCAATCTTGTTGTTCCCCACGTATCCCTACGGGGACTTATGCTGTGACAGCTTCTGGCAGGTTTCTTTAGCTATGAACATGGAGAATAATTCACTTTCTAGATATTTTAGGCTTCTGAAAGTCCCTGAGTGTTGGGTGACTTACTGAATGTATCATAAGCCAGGGGGGAGTGTGTAAAGCAGTACTTTCAATTAAATGCATTTAACTATTTAGTTTTAAAAGTGAACGGAGAGAAGAGTATTTATCTGCATATGTTGTATGTGCAGCAATGGGTGCAACTTTTACATACCGAGAAGACAATATGGACAGCTTGAGCACTCACTCGTGCGTGGTGTCTTCTGCTGTCCCAGGTTGGCGACTGATTGCACTAAATGTCGGCTAGTAGGAGACGCTCGCACTGGGGGAAGTTGTTCCGTGGGCTCATAAATAACAGCAACAGCGGCACTTGTTGCAGGCAAAACAAACCCGCTGTGTATAACGTCAGTGCTTAATTTGTACATATGTAATTTTTGCAAAGTATACAATATAATAGTTTTGTGATGAAATATTAAGAGGAACTCTTACTGCCACGCAAACACACGTTGCTCCCTGTAGGCATTTTACTTTACAATTTGTTTACACATATGGGTGCAGTCTTGTTTAAAATAACCACAACATTCTACAAGGAGCTGGATCCATACCTGAAGACGAGGCGTATTGTGCATACTACGACTCAAAAGCCCGTGTGGATTTAATATGAATATAAGTATGGTAAACGAACTGTAATTAGTCAAAGTTACAACCCTCCCAATACTTGTTTTGCTTAGTTTGAAACTTCCATGTAAATGAAATAGTGTTCTGCTCTACGCTTTCTTAATTCCATTAACAGATAGCAGATATAACATTACACATCCCGTGAACTCCACGGCCTTCTGTGAGTGAATAAATTCAGCAACATTGGTTCAATCCAGGCAAACTGGAACGATTCCAAAATTTATTGTCCCATCCGAAGAGTCGGTTTGTTTAAATCAGTGGTGGTGAAGCCCCAGAGGTTTGTCGGCATGGAACCACTCTGAGATATGGGTCCTCGCTTGACACAAAACCATATAATACTTAACACTAAGTCGTATAATTGTGGAGAATATAAACATAATAAATAATCAGACAAGATGCCGATTTCACATATTGGTCCTTCCACGTAAAACAATAATAAAAGTTTATTTTACACAACACATCAGTGCGAAGGAGGCGAATGGTCTCCTTATTTATTTATTTTGTTACTGATATTCTCCATAGCGATGCGAATTATTATCTTGTTTTTAATTATCGTGTTTAATTATCTTGTGTTTAATTATCTTGTGTTTAATTGTCTTTCTGACATCGGTGGGTGCCGACCTATGGTCTGCACACCGCTATGGCTCACGAGGCCCTGGGAAGTGGTTTGCCAAACTGTTGTAGTTTTTTTTCCACAAAACAGGACATTTGCTTTACTGTATGGTAGTTTGAAGAAAAGAATGTGATTGTTGACGCTTATCTACCGGTCCAGAGACGTCTGTAACCACTGATGTGGATGGTGAAATGACATCACTCTCACAGCGACGTTCTGTGTTCTAGCCCAGTGTGTCGCTCTGTCCAGGCTGCCTCGTACAAACTCCACGGGTATTGGTGATCCATTTGTGATCAAGGAGATCATTTTCTTGGGCTGTGTCTTAGAAAGAATGAGAACCACTCAAGAGGTGTGCTGGGATTACTATTGATGAATAAACATCGAGCAGCATTCTCTGTAATGTGCACACATTCCATGGTGCTGCTCTGTTCTCATCATGAGCGGTACTTGTGAGCAAGCATCCATGCACCGTTGTCTCTATGCAGGAAGAGCCTTGCTTGGAGGCGGTAGCAGGCACAACATGCACATGCTGCGTCAGGCTTGTGCACCTACATTGAAACGCATAACGGCGAGGCTGTTGGCAAGATGTAGCCACAATCTATCCACTGCTGGATGAACGCCTCGTAATGTCTTCACCGTCATTCATGGTCTTGCAATGCCGTAACCAGCTCGCTCCAGCGCGCGAGCTCACGTCATCGCTCCATCTCTGCAGTAGTTGGACTCTCGGCTTTGTTTCCTCCTTTATCTGACATTCATCACCACTCTTGTCCATCAGGTATTATATCTCGCCTCTTGATGTGTCCTGCCTTAGCACACTTTGTATCTTCTTGGTTCTTTCGGTAAAGTCACGTAGAAGGGAAGTAATAAAATAATAAAAAGAAAACATAATTTTTTAAAATAATTATTTTATTATGTTTTATTATTTTAAAATAATTATTTTGTTATGTTTTATTATTTTATTATTTCCCTTCTACGTGACTTTACCGAAAGAACCAAGAAGATGAATCCCTGCAGTCACGAAAGCTTTAAATCACACTTTGTATATCAGTCAAAGTGTCTCTCATGTGTGTTCTGCTGTCTCTCGGTCTAATTCCCTGCATGCTTCTTGCATCAGTTTTCAGGTTTTGTTCCCATTTGTTTGTCAGTGCTCATGTTTCTGATCCATGTCAAATTAGAAAATATGTACTCATTGAAAATGTCCCTCGAGGCTGTTGCTTAAACCAAACGCAATTCCACGCTGCCCGCACTCGCCTCTTCATGTCATCGTGGTGATAGCGATCGGACTTTAATCATTTACGTACTTTGTTGCGTTTTCCAGTTGTATCCTTCCAACCATTATTTGACAGGGTGCTTAAAAACAACGTGAACACTTCCGATCATTTGCGACGCCACCACGAGAAACGCGCGTCCCCTCCGGGCTCTGGAGGGCACCTGGAGAAGATTCCAGGCACGCGTTGACAACGATGGCGAACACGTGGAGACTTTTACTTCTTGAAGCGATTAATATACATTTGTTATGTTACAGGATATTACCCGTTTTTTTTCCCATTAAAAACGATAGTCCTGTATAAGTGTTAACATTTTTGAAGCACTCTGTATTTGACTAAGCTCAGTCGCCGTGTGATATGTTATGCTCAATTATCTTTCGCCCAGATTCTCCACCGTTGCTAATTTCTTCCATCTATGACTCGTAACCATTAGTTGTTATAATGACTATGCCGTCAGTATATACGAGATGGTGAATGTATTATCTTATATTCTCGGTTCTTTCAGTAACGTCACGTAGATAGGAAATACAAATTAAGAGCAAAAAAACATCTGAACAAGACCGCTTGTGTTGCGATCTAAACGTCGTGGGTTTTTTGCTTTTAATTTAGATTTTTGTTTTCTCTCTACGTGACTTTACCGAAAGAACCGAGAATATGAATTCCTGCAGTCACGAAAGTTTTAAGTGTAAAGAATGTATTATCTTTAAGCCTTCATTTCTCCAATCCAATTTGAATCATCCAATGTTGCTGTGGACAACCATCCTGAAACCATACCTCTTACCCAGACTCCTCTTCTCGTTTGTATTTTGCTAATTTCTACAGCCAGTCTAAGTTTAGCAATTCTCTATAAATGGTTTTGATATTTTCTAAAAAAAAAATATTAAATCTTTAGATTGTGAGAGTTTGAAAGAATCAAATTCATCTTTATTTATTTTATGGGTCTTTCGGTAAAGCCACGTAGATAGAAAATAAAAAAATATCACGTTTCGATCGCAACACAACACAAGCCATCGTCTTCTATATTCCTACAATACTTGTAGAGAGGCTCTCTCACCTAAAGACTATTGCTTGTGTTGCGATCGAAACGTCGTGATATTTGTATTATTTTTCTATCTGCGTGGCTTTACCGAAAGACCCATAAAATGTGTATTCCTGCAGTCGCAAAAGCTTCAAGTCAAGATCCATCTTTATTGTCGACAAACACCAGGCATTATGTTTTTTGATATTAATTTGTATTTTCTAGAATCTGATTCGTAGTCAATATGTGGTAAATAGTAGAACATGATTTTAAAAAAATATATATAAATACAGCTTGTTCACATCATTGACCTCTTAATTGTCCATTATATGGTTTCCTATTATCATCGTGAAAAATGTAAAGTTTATTTTTAATGGCGTCATTCGTGCAAATTGCATCTCAAAACACCGAAGTAGGATTTGCAACGATTTGTAACGAATTGTAACGTGTACAGATTTCTCATTGAGGTGCGGGAAAAGTACAGACAAGCTGAAAGGCAACTCTAACCGGTACCAACAATTGCCCAAGCTCTATGTCCTGTGTTTGGATGTTTGGCCTTCCCCATTAATGATTGTTCTATGCATGTGGGAGGACACCTGGAGAAGAGTCGCGTGAGAGAGGTGAGGGGGGATAACACCCAATTCACAAACAGATGGAGGAGACATGGAAATTCACCCACTTGTTGTCCTGCCATCATACCCCGGCAAGCCAGGAGATGGCACCCTTTGGTAGGAACTGGAGAGTTTCGCCAATGCGTGGTCCATCCGAGCTCAGCGTCACACACTGCTGGGTCACAGGCGTCTGCGAAAGTGAGATGTAAATGGGCCAGAAATATTGATCATCAGTTGTCCCCCTTTTCAATAGAAGACAGATGTATTGCATCGTTCTAATATTGAGGGATTCTTATTGGTATTGATGTAAATACGTCTGCTAATTTTGAATCAACAGTTGGTCCCATTATGTTGATGTTCATAGACTGCACATGGCACATAGCTCTCCATTTAATTCATATTGCAAATGGCAGTGGTAAATGCTCTTTTAACAACACGTCTACACTCCTACAATACTTCTACACTAATATAATACTTCTATAAAACTTCTAGACTCCTACAACACTTCTATAAAACTTCTAGACTCCTACAACACTTCTGCACTCCTACAATACTTCTACACTCCTACAATACTTCTACAACACTTCTACACTCCTACAACACTTCTCGTTTACTTTCTTACTTTGCCCACTACCATCAATGGACTATCTATAACAGTGTTATTTATTCATTCTTTAAAGTGGTGACATCCGTTTAATCATTTTGCCTCGTGATGGATTTTAATCTGTTGCTTCGAATCAGTCTTACTTCTGCTACCTCCTGATCTAAGTTTTTAATATTAACTATTTTGTTTTACTTGCATTTAGGTCTGTCCTCTGATAATATTGGAGAGTAATTTTCATCACCCCAGCCTGTGATCACTGTGATGAAATGTTCTGAGGACAGAAATGTCTCTGACAATCTGGGGCTTGCTCGTGGGAATGAAGTAAATTCGATTTCTAATCTCTCCATGTGTGCTGCTCCATGTCCATTTTTAAAAGGCGTTCATAATCTGTTTATGTCCCTGCTGAGAGCAAACTCAGACATGGTCCTATGTGTTGTAACAATCAGACATTTAGCTAACCACACAGTGTCACTGCTGTTAGCTTTCTTTACAGACAGGAAAGCATTGACCATGAAGCCTGAGACCAGCCAGGGAGTAGGTGGCGCTGTGGTGCGCTCCACTCCAACCCGGTACGGTGTGTACTTGCACAAACTTAAAGAGAATATGAGTTAACAAATCTAGCATGCCATTTGTGTCCTAATTATATATATAACAATGTCGGGGAAGTAATTACTTGTACATAGGATTTAAATGAATGTACATGCAGGCTAATTTGAACGTTATTCCTGCGAGCGAGTAGGCAGCGTGCCGATGCAAGTGGAGCGCTGCTCCTGCTGCTCATGATTCCCTGACCCATTACCTCTCGGGCAAATACGATGCGGAGTGCGCTCCTTGTATCTTTACCAAGGAAATTCTGTGATGTATTGTTCGTGTAGGATTTTTGTGTATATATTTTTTAAAACACTGGTTTTAATGTAAACTTGGTAAATGCTGCAGAACTCTCCTCGAGTTATGATATTAGGGCTTGACACCTGTTCGGTATTGACAGTCCCAGGAATTGGCATCTGTATTCGAGTGGCAAGGATTGAGTTGTACTAAGATCTGGTACCGGTGTTGCATTGCACTTGATTCCAGTGTACTGCACAGTTTTGATAACAGACCTCGACTGATGGAAATCTATCTGAGTTCTGTGGAAAGGTTGGCAACCCCAAGTAGAGTCCTTAAAGGACTTTGCGAATCCAGCAGCCTACACTATTCTATTCCAATGCGTTTCTGAGCGGGTTATGAGTGTCTCTGCCTAATCATGATTCAGACTTATTGCAAAGTTGAATTTAAAACTTTGAAATAAAATGTTTTAAACTCTGTCTGCCTTCTGCACATTTAGAAATTCTACATTATTCTTAAATAAAGTGGTCGGAATGTATATGTAGGTGGCTCCATTGTGAAACATTTTCATCGGGCAGCCCATGGCACGAAGTGTTATCCTTTGGCGAAAGATTGGACTGGTGACCACATCAGCATAGAGGCACTTCCACATGCCTTGAAAAAAGTGTTTTGGAAGTATTAAATAACTCTGCAACAACTTCTTATCTTCTCAGATCGATATTCACGGAGGCGTCTCTGACATTCCAATCCCAGTAATTGATGAGTGTCTTTTTATGATTTGCATGTGGTCCTCTTCTCCATGTGGTCCTCTTATCCATGTGGTCCTCTTCCTGTCTCTCGGTTTCATTCACAGCATGCAACTCGCCACGCATGCCATCTAGCAACCCTCATGACCAACTACACGTCCTCAACGACTTCAGTATCACAGTGGCACCCACTGTGCCAGTCACGAAGGTGGCACCGGAAACTACAGCCCTGTGCGGCCGAACGGAAACCCTGAACGTCTCCTCCTTGTGTGAGCTCACTGGTCAACCGACCCATCACGGGCTCTACAAGAGGAAAGTCGTGAATCGGCTCACCCGATGACCACACAGACGAGAAGGAGATCGACCACATGCTGCCCGTGGACCCCCTCGCTGTTCACACAGTTCGGGTGCACAGAGGCACTGGACCGCCACCAGCAACCTCGGAGCACCGTCAGTGCTTGAGCTAAACCCACATTCGAGACTCGATGTCATGCTGCTCTCTGCAGACGATGCATTATTGTCAAATTAAACATCGCGATCACAAACCGCGTCCAGGCACGGGGCCCCGCTGGGGCCAGCAGCAGCATCCCGCTGCTGCCGCACGGCGCGCCCTCCGTGACGCCACTCCCCACGCAACTTCGCCGGTGCTCCGTTTAACGCGTAGGCTGTGTCGGGTGGCGGCGGGTTTTAACGACACATTTATATATTTACGCGATCTAACCCATGCTGAAAGGCCACGAAGCCGGCCCTGGCTCTCCATGGAGACAATGGCCCACACTGGACCAGAAGCGTGCTGCCTGTCTCAGAGAGGACCAGGCAGAAGAAAGAAACCCGAAGCGAGTCTTGAAAGTAAAGGAGACAGACTTGGAGGAGTTCTGCGGAAAACCGGCAGAACAAAGAGGCGAGCCCGAGACACCTCGGTCACAAACGTGCATGGCAGGAGCTCTCCGAGCTGACGCTTCGTCGCCTGGCAGCCGGACCATAGCCTGCCCTGGGCACGCGGGCATCGGCCTCCACTCCGGCACAGCACGTGCCACCTGATGCCCCCAGCACTTGGAGAGGTGTTTTTGTTGGGTGCCAAGTGTAGAGCGGTCCCCAGTATGACTCATCATTCTCACTACATTATGCCATCAGATCCTCTCACCATTAGTGCGGTCTCGTCATGAAAAATGTTTGAAGGCTATATATGTCTGGAATTAGCACACTTTATGCCAATTTAGTACCTCCTAATGGACCTTAACACTCGTGGTACAATGAACCGCAAGGGGATTTAATTCCATTTTAATTGGCAAACGTGTCATTATTTTTAAATATATATTCTACACTATGCGCTCATGAGCTTTTACATGAAGAAGTACCAATGGTCATGATTATTATTGTACAATGATAATTGTACAATGATGATTATCACAATTATCATATAATAGAATAAACATTATTATGCACAATTATGGTTGAATACATTTCCAGATCTTTATTAATGAAGAAAAACACTTGTTAGTTTAAAATGTATTTAAATGCTCCTCATCTCTATCATTATCAACCATGATTTATCCACTGCTGAATGAAGGCCTCCCCATCTTATTGGTCCTGCCAGACCACACTCCATCTCACTCTTGCTATTGTGAATCAAAATAACCCCAAAATACACTCCTATGTACAAAATTACTCTGAATACTGTACTGTTTACAGCAAGGCCGTAGCCATGGAGTCAACATTGGGGGGAACCAAATCTTCCTGGGTGTCTGGAGGTCCCAACCTAGAAAAATATCTAAATTTGAAAACTAATTTCCTGCCTAAAATATTAAAAAAATTCACTAACACATGGGATGGACTTTTCATTTATTTTTCACAATAATGTATAATAGTGTATTGTATTACATTGATCTGTTTTTACTTTTTTACATTTTCTTGTTTCATTGTATGTAATGGCAGAGATTAGAGATTAATAAAGTACAACCATAACCACAATCATATAAACATAAATCTATGCATTGATTTATATTAAGACAAGTCCAGATATTGTGGCCAAAGTTTAGAAAATTGTTATTTTTATTTACATAGCATAGCAATTATTTTTATAGTAATATATTGGAGGGGGGGGGGACATTTTGAGCATATTTGAATATTTGGGGGATGTCCCCCCCCCCCCAATACACAGGATTGTGTGATTGGATCATTTTACTTTCTGTGTAAATATGCATAATTTCCGCGATTAAATATTGCACATTTCAACAAATGAAAACAAGTCAAAGGACGTACTCCACATTCGCTCATGCATTCAACATTGTGCAAATAATGTGAATGAAGTTTAACACGTAGCAGGCTTTCGCGACCAATATCAACCATAATAGAGGTTTTTGGGTTAGATCACGTAAATATATAAATTTGTCGTTAAAACCTGCCACCACCCGACACAGCCAACTAGTAAGAGTTGTCACGTAAACAGAACGTGGCCAATTGGTTACTAGTACAGCACACCGGTGTGTTGGAGAGCCAAGCCACAACATTTACAATCTGAGTACGACGTTTCGCCAGTAATTACAACTAGCTTCATCAGGCGACAGACAGATTTATGGAGAAGTCTGTTTCGTTCCTAATATAGAGGCGTAGATGTGGTGACCACTCTTCTGAACACCAAAACCAAATCAAAGAAGAGCATTGAAACTGCCCAAGTAATTAAAACGATCAAAATGCCGTACATTGCGGGAGTAACTGATAAACTCGCCAGACGTTTGGAAAAACAAAACATCCGAGTCAGATTTGGCACCGTACATAAAATACAGAAATTAATATCTGGTACAAAAGATGCATTACCGAAGCTATCAACAGAAGGTGTGTACAGGATTAACTGCACGAGTGGTAAATCTTATTATGTTGGGCAAACAGGACGAATGATCAGCACGAGACTAAAAAGAACATCAGAGAAATATGAAATACTCCCAAATACAACTGTCAGCAGTAGCAGAACACACGTGCCAACAAGGACACTCAATTTATTTTGATAATGTTGAAGTTTTGAGCAAAACTAGCTAGTACTGGCAACGACTAATTATAGAATCTATTTAAATTGAAAGAAATCCAAATAACTTTAACCGTTCGGATAGCTACCGCCTTAGTGCTGCGTGGAAACGAATTATCAAATAAAACATTATTTAAATGCATGCCTACAAAGGGCAGCATACTTCAATAATGTAAGGATATTTTATTAAACACAATAGACAGGAAGGACAAGTTCAAAGGGCTCGCATCATGCACATGTATAATGTACGTTGCCTCAGTAATTTCTCCCCCACATTGTGCAAGAGCGCAGAAGGGTCGTCAATACATCTACGCCTTTAAATTAGGACTTCTCCACAAATCTGGCTGTCGCCTGATGAAGCTAGTTGTAATTACTGGCAAAACGTCGTACTCAGATTGTAAATGTTGTGGCTTGGCTCTCCAACACACCGGTGTGCTGTACTAGTGACGAATTGGCCACGTTCTGTTTACGTGACAACCCTTACTAGTTGGCTGTGTCGGGTTGTGGCGGGTTTTAACGACACATTTATATATTTACGCGATCTACTCCAAAAACCTCTATTATGAATGTAAATGAAGTTATACTTGCTAATACCATTGTCATTGCATTTTGAGATGTCCATCGATAGAATCTACATAAATCCACATTACAAAGTGGCTTGAGAAGTATCAGCTTATATGTACATTGTCATTTGTGATTTTATTTCTGACAGATTTTATATTGGGGGAAAAGCACAAGTTTAATGATAAAGTATGTGTAATTATTCCGACGTGTTGTGCTATCTCATTATTTCACAAATTGCACTGCTTTCATATTTGGAGTTGTTAGGTTTTAATTGGTGTCATCTGCACAGGCCATCAAACTATTCACTTGAGAATATCATAACGTATATAATAGGCAGGACGTGTCCCATGATTTGCCAGAGCTGAGGCAGGATATTTGAAGTATCGTAAAGTGGGTGGGTACGTTTATCTAAACACTCTAAGGTAAGTCCATCTACCTCGTCAGTACATTTACATGTTTCACATTTGCACGGATTAACCTTTACTAGATAAATAATGATCACTACGTCAAAATGTTTTTCAGTGCTTATAGAATCAGTTTATGTTGAAAGGTTCAAACACTAAATTGTTACAATAAAAATCCCCCATCATCATCCACGGTCAATCGACTGCTCTGTGGAGGCCTCTTCAAGCCATTCCACCACTCGCAATCCCACAATGCAACAAACCATCCAGGATGCCCTGTTTGACCTATTTCATTCATTGGTTGCAACTCCATTATTATTCTTGTTAGTATTCTACTGATTTGCACACAATAGATCACTGCATCATCCTTGAGCTTCTCCATGGCCTAAGCATCTCCAAAGACGATGGAGGTATCTCTGGCACACCTCTCTCTGAGCTGCTCCAATCTTTCGAACCACTCCTCCTACGTTTTAATTTCACGAACTGTCTCTTGTCTTCCTCTCGGAACTCCTCTGCTATGCTGTCCGACGAGGCTCCACTCTCGGCCCCCGATCTACTCAATATATCTCCTCCCTCTTGGCAAATCATCTCCAGTTTTAATGTCCACTATGAGTTATATGTTGATGACACCCAACACTGCATCTCCACTGTCTCTATGAACCAAGCTTCACTGCCTACTCTATCATTTTGCCTGGGCATGGTCTCATCTTAGATTGGTTCTAACTACTACAGGATAAATGCTGTCAAAATGGAAGTCCTCCTTTACTTCATAATAACACATTAACCTCCAATAACGTCTCCAAATAGTATGCAACACGTTGGAGTTGTCACTCATCCGAGGTTCTCGTTTTCTTCCCACATCTTAGCTCTGTAGAACTCACTCCTACATGAGGGTGACATCTCCTGTAACTGCCACCGCCTTATCCCAACTACAAATGTGACCCTCACCCATACCTTCATCGCATTTTGAATAAAACATTCGGCTGCCAGATTCCTCACCCGGACCAGTAAAAATGGCAACACCACCCCCATACCCAAATCCCTCTGATGGCTCTCATTCCAATGCCAGATCAATTTCAAGATCCTTCATGGACTCGCCTCTGCCCGACTCTCCCCTCTCATCTCACTGTATCATCCTCCGTGCATTCTCGGACGTTTCTCGTCTCGTCTCACGCTACTCCCCTCCACGCACTCTTCGCTCCAAAAAACACGATTTTCTGCTGAAATCTCTAATGAATGACCTTCACTCAGTGAATGACCTTCACTCAGTGGAAGGTCACTCATTCTCCTCTGCTGCCCACAGTCTAGAATTCCCTTCCCCCATCCATCGGTGCTGTTGACTCCCTGCCCATGTCAAGCCCAGAACCTTGCTCTTCTCCTCCATGACTGACTGCCTCTATCTAAAAAGCAGTCTACAATTCTAAAAAAAATGCAGAATCATTTAGCCGCAATGTAAATCAAATTTGTATTGTTGTCAAAAATGTATTGGTCTTACGAATTTATGCTGATCACATTCACCCAAAAAAAATAACAAATTTCGTTATTGTTTAGAGATTATATATTTGCACGTACATATTTGGCAATAATTAATGTGTTGTTGGAGTGCATTTCTCATTGTTTTCCGACTTAACAAAATAATACCAATGATTACGTTATAGAAATGTTTGTATACGTGTTATTACATGTTTGCTTTGTGTTAACTGACACTGGATGCAATTGCAAACCAGGTGTTCGATCTTTCGAATGTATGTAAGTAAAATATCTTAACTAAAAAAATGCAATGCAAGCTGATACAGAGCCAATATAGATTCTCCAATAAATCAGTAAATAACGTGATAACCTTTAAAGATTAGTTATATCACAGTGCCTGCGTTTATAAAAAGTGAATGTTTATATGTGTGACAGGATGCAGCCTCAATCAATACACTTTTAGTAATCAGCAGACAAACCGATCCGTGAGAAATTGATCAAAGTTCCAGAAAGCTGCACCCTGCAATCACCGACCAGGCAGCTCTGTGGCAGAGTGAACAGCTCGCCATTGGAAGGTGAGGAGCTCACATCTTGGTTGGGGTTAGACTCAGTCCGTCATCCCTCTGAAGTTGAGGAAACGAGTACAACTTTGTTGGGAAGTCATCAGTGGTTGTCCTATGAATATATTAGCCCCTGCCATAGGAATGTGGAGTTTCTAGAGCTGGTGCGAACGACATCACCGACCTCGACCTGCCGTTTCGAGAACATCTTACTCAGAATTATCAAACAATTATTTCTCTTCACCCAGAATCAAGGCAAGGATATCAACCTCATCACTAGCATCACTGTCATCGGACAGATTCAAATACAGATTATCGGAATGAAATGGTAAGAGACAATAAGATTATGTAAGGAGCCTATAAGTAAAATATGAAAGTCTATGTACTCACATGGTGAAGTAACTACTAATGAACACACTTTATTTTGTTATAAGGTATCAGAACAATTGCTCAGAATGTACCAAGGATGTATTGCATGTGATAGATTCTATAGATTCTCAACCCTAGAGAATCTACAGCAGAGGTTCCAACCTGTGTTATGGGTACTGTTAATGAATGCGGTCACATGAATTCATATCTTTTACGTAAAAAGGTAAAAACCTGGAAGTTTGTGGATAATAATGCAAATGTTGTTAATATGTTTCATTTTGCGTTTCAGATTTTTTTGTATACATTGAAGATGAATATATGGCTTACAAAACATATGTAACATTGAGCGGGTACAGTGATAGACAGTTGAACGTGGAGCCATAGCAAATGCAATTAAATACCCGAATTGTTATTTTTTATTTTATTTTAATTGTCAGCAGTTGAAATTAATTCATTATATTGCCCAGTAAAATTTAACACTACAATACTTTAGTGCATTACGTGATACAACACCAAGTCAATTTGTTAGTTGCAGAAAAAGTGTAGACTTTGTTAATAATTCTGAAATGAACAGCACATTGATCAAATGTATCATCACGTATTACAATTTAAATTGTACTACACCACATTTATCCTATACACACGGTTTAGTGGTGCAAGGAGTTTTATTATTTTTTATTATTTCAACAATATTAGGCAATATGCTTGTCATCGCTTCTATAATGTATTTTAAGCAATTGCAGAGCCACACCAACAGTCTAACGTTATCGTTGGCCGCAGCAGACCTGCTGGTCGGCTTGGTTGTCATGCCCTTTAGCATGATGCGCACAGTGCATAGCTGCTGGTTTTATGGGGCATTATTCTGCAAGCTACATTGCTCATTGGATTACATTTTCTCCACCGTATCCATCCTCCACCTCAGCTGCGTAGCGTTTGATCGTTACATTGCAATATGCGACCCACTGCATTACACTTCAAGAGTAACCAACAATACCGTGGCGTTCATGTTAATTATTTGCTGGACTTGTCCATTGGTATACTTTGCTCCGTTCTTATTGGGCTGGAACATCATTGGCATAGAGGAAATGGTACAGAGTCGCATCTGTGCAGATACCTGTGCCATCGTCAAGAATGTATGGTTTGCCTATGTGGACACATGCTGCGCGTTTATAACTCCAATGGCAATAATGATAACGACGTATGCCAAGATCTATCGGGTGGCACGCAGACAGGCACGGCAAGTCAGCGCTGCCAGTGTCGCCCTGCAGTTGAACGGGCACGAGAGGCAGCACCAGTGGGCCCTCATGAAGCGGGAGCACAACGCCACCAAGACCCTGGGTATCATCATGGGCGGCTTTCTGTTTTTTTGGTTACCAAATTTCGTAGCGAGTTTAATTGATCCAGTTAATGATTTTCAGACAGATCCTCTGGTTTGGAATATTGTAGTGTGGCTTGGCTACATTAATTCTACGATAAACCCGCTTTTGTATGCGTCATTTAATCGCCCGTTCAGAAAAGCTTTTAAAATCATGTTTAGCTTGGAAATTACACATTTAAGTACAAGAAACAAAGATTTAGACTGACATTGTGTTAAATATTGCTACTTCATGTGAACGAGGTTCCGTTGTGTTTGTACACATTTAAGTCGAATATAATCTGTCAACCCGACTTTAGTCTCATCCATGCTGTGTACGATCACCACACTGCAACACACAACACTGCTGCTTCTGCGTCTCGTCATATATATCTATCCACTTTGCAATTTCCTTCCATTGCCTCTTTTCCCAAGCTCTTATAAACTCGCATAATTCAAGAAACATGTCAACTGTCATCTATTATAACTTTGATAGTGATGTGTGTTGCTGGTCGCTTGACGCTCGGGGCCTGTTCTCAGCAACGGTGTTAAAAATATATTTTAAATTGGTCTTTGAGAAGAGATGCTGGATGGTCCTCATCGAGGTCACACAATTATGCGTTCCTTAAATGTTTATAAATGTCAAATAAATGTGAACATTTTACTGTTTTCAACGGAATTCACAAATTCTTCGCACACGAAGTCAAAGCTCATGATTTTAAAATGGTAAAGCATAAATACTCCTGCTTCCCATAGTTGTCCCTCCACATAAAAATAAAACATCCTATCCGCTATAAGACCCTCTGGGAGTGCATCATTTCAACAGGATTAGTTTAACACAAGCATACTCTAAAGATGAGTTTTGACATTGTCATGAATAAAGTCAGGCTTGCTTGAACTTGTATACGGGTCAAACATTTGTTGTGACATCACGCACGTCGGTCACGGTGACGTGGTGAAAGCAGTCAAGATTAAGGGCCACAGAGGCCTGAATAAGTATGTGAACATGAGTATGAGCGAAGGGTAACACTACTGTGCTGTATATGAATGTCGGTACGGACACGGATTGCATCGGCCACAAGTCGCATTGGAATGGGAGGATCGCGAAAGGCAGTCGGACCAACTGGGTGAGTCACGGCGATCTTAAACGGAGATCCCAAGGCTGAGGTCTTAGAGATCTCCTGCTGGTGTTTGTGTGTTAATCACGCCCCTTCTCAAATGAAGATCCCATAACAATATTAGAGGCTGCAGTGCAGTACACAAGACCTATAAGGTAACACGAGTTCACCGATCGGCTGGCCTGATGATATTGAGAGGGGGTTTTGTTTCACGCCACTCACACCAAGATAACTCAATCATAATGCATTTCCTATGCCAATATCGCCCTCGATAAAGTAGGCGGACTCAATGTTTGTCTTATAGAGATTTGCGAACATGAACATAATGTCATTCATTCTGTCGCTGATTCATCCTGTCCTGTTGCAGCGCCCTAAGAAGTGTAATCAACGTTTCCCGGGATGAGCAATGACCCAGCTCAGTTTCTCTCCCAGTCTCATTCCGGGACTCTACTGCAGAGTTCGCTCCCCGACCTTCCACTCTGCCCCGCGTGTCGCTGCTGTCCGCCGCAAATAACTCGCCTCTGGGATTGGGCCACGCAGGACAGCAGAGTGGAGGCTATTTCCCTCACAGGGGCCCTCTTTTAACACGAGCTTTAGGTGCGCCCTACATCTTCACTAAACCATAACTCCTAAGTAATATTGGTTCTTTCGGTAATGTCACGTAGATAATAAATAAATAAGCCGTTTTTATTTTGTATTTTATATCTACGTGACTTTACAGAAAGAACCAAGAATATGAATTCCTGCAGTCAAGAAAGTTTTAAGTCAAAACATAACTCCTAAGCTCAGACAATCCAGTACATGGCTACATGTTGCCATCGCGTGGCTATATTCAGTACTACAGCTTCTACAACTGCATGCCTCTTTAACTGCATGTGCCATACGTCGATAGTGATTGACACTGAGCAGATTAAAGGTATTGCGATTTCTTGTACCCTATGACTAACCCGACATGTACTCGATATCCATTGTGACAGGATTTCTCCAAAACTCTGGCTGTCGCCTGATGATGCTAGTTGTAATTACTGGCGAAACGTCGTACTCGAATTGTAAATGTTGTGGTTTTATTCTCCAAGACACTGGTTAGTGCTGTACCAGTAACGAATTGGCACGTTTCGTTAACGTGACGAACCTCACTAATTGGCTGTTGGGTGCTGGCGGGTTGAACGACACATTCACATGAACGTAATCCAACCCAAACACCTCTGATGGACATTCAGGTTATAAAATACACGACCCAACCATAACCAAGCAGCTTCTGTCTGATGGGATAGAAAGAGGGGCTAGAGGGGCGCGGCACGGGCTAGAGGAGGACGTGGAGCGGAGTCGACTTGCCGATCTTCTTTCGTGCGGCTGCTGGTGTAGATGTCGAGCAACGACTTCACATGCAGGTGGGCAAGCCAGATAACCGTGTCCGGAGTAGGGGAGTGTGTCATCGCTGTGATGTCTCCTTCGTATTTGTGAATCGGCATCGTGTCATTGTACGTTGTACGGTCTGTTCTGGAGGACCAGTCACATTATTACTGGAGAGTTTTTAAGTTTACGGTGGACATAGCCTCCACGTCAGTGCAGTCCTTTCCGTGCCTGTGGTGAGTTCATTTATAGCGGGCGTCCAAGTTGGTTAGTTCATTCAGCAGGCAGAGAGACACAGAGACAGGGTGAGTAGATAAGTGGGTAAGTGAATAGGTATGTTAGTGGGTGAATCTTTTAAAGCCACTTTAAGGATGGTGTTTCCTCAGACCCCCCCTAGATGCACCAAGGACCCACACTGGACCCCCAGGACCCACCCCGGATCCATCACGGACCCACAGCAGTTGTCATGCCACTCACTCCTGTGTACATATGGCAACATTGATCACAACCACAGGTATCTGTGGCTATCTTCTTGGTTCTTTCGGTAAAGTCACGTAGAAGGGAAATAATAAAATAATACAAATAAAACATAACAAAATTAATATATTATTTTATTGTTTTATTTTTATTATTTTATTATTTCCCTTCTACGTCACTTTACCGAAATAACCAAGAAGATGAATCCCTGCAGTCACGAAAGCTTTCAATCGAAATTTATCTGTGGCTGGCCTGTGAGTAGAGGCGACTGACGGAGACAACAGCCCTACGGGAGTGTGTGTGCTTGCAGGGCCTTGCTGTGGGCTGGCACTGCCACACGCACACGTGGTGGCTGCCCGGACCTCTTGTGCCTCTTCATAGTCTGCCTTCACGAAACGGAATCTGGTCCCGAGAGCGCCTCGGTTCACCAACGTGAAGGTCCTCCTTATTATGGTCTCTCCGACCACGTGGGTGTCAAAGTCAATCTTGGACCTGTCCACCGTCACCTGCACAATACACGCACGCAGTGCCATCGCCGGTATCAGTGCCTGCTGGCAGCGGACACCACGTCTATCACCGTCATCCCTTCAGCCCGTGCTGGCTCATAGATCCCCATCAGCCACGGTCTTCCCTTAGCAGAGCCTTGCGCTGTACTCACGTCACATTTCTTCGTTGTGCACTGCACTGGCACTGTGAAGGGTCCGCTCTGAGCTGCAAACTGCAGCTCTCCATTCAGGTCCTCGTTTTTCTGTTCGAGAGAGGCAATCGTTTGTAACATTTCATGGACCAGTTTGGCGTAGGCTGAAAATACTTTCCCACCATCGTCATTAACAAACACTGCCTCATAGATGGAAAATAAAGTCAGGCAGTGTTTGTTATTGACCATGGTGGTGAAGTATTTCAGTGTGTGCTCCATCATTTGTGACTTTATAATGGTCCAATATAAATGCACCAACATTATATTATGAAAAGAACAGCCCAACTGATGTCTTTGTTGAAAACAGCACTAATTATGGAATAGGAGCCTTTGTTCATTAAATCTTTTAATCAGTGACAAGTAATGAACGCACTGCATAGGATTCACCGTGATTCTAATTACTATAAATTACAAATGTGTGTAATCTGAATAGAGTAACATGACTCACTGAAAATAACAACAGGGTCTTGGCCATGACTAACAATAATTAAAAGTCTAAACATTTCAGCCAGCTGGCTTCCTTTCTTGAAGAACTTTCAACTGACTGGTCTTGTTTTTGGAAGAATGCCAATTGGCCAAAACATCTATTTTTCCTCCCAGCGAACGGTAAATATGGGCTTGTTCTGCCAGCTGAATGAGCATGCAAACAAAGCCCCCCTTGGTGCCTGGTCCCTGTGGTCGGAGTCGTTCTCCCCAGGTGAAGGGACGCTCCACCAACAACCCGTGAGAGCGAGGATGACTCACGGAGCGATGGACACGCCGAGAGCCGACTGCTCCTGCACTCCGTCAGAAGCCCTCCCCGTGTGGCTGCTGGCACTCACTGTCCCCTCGAAGGTCACCATCAGCTCAAAGGACATTCCTGCAGATATCTGTCCCGGAGGCTTGAACCTGGCGGGGCACACGTTACACGTATTGCACGGCATCCAGTCCGGTTTGAAATATTCAGCAGGGTTGTGTATTATTCTTGAAATTAGCATCTCATTCCACCTGAAGACGGAAGCTTGTGTTGCCTCCAAAACGTCGTGATTTTTATTTTATTTTACTTTTATTAATTGTATTTAAATTTTTTTACCTACGTGACTTTACCGGAAAAACCTAAGAATATGAATCCTTGCAGTCACGAAAGCTTCAAATCTAGAATTAGCATGTCATTGTTTTCTTGCTTGATCAGATTTACTTACATAACACTGCCTGCTAGCATCGGATTTGCGATTTAGACTTAAACGGCAGCTCTCCTTTGCACCCAAGCTTCCCTTGCACAGTAAACGTGCAGTCTCGATGAGCCACCTATCTCGTGTCGTCCTCATAATGGAGGGTCGATGCGCAAGGCAGCTGCTCTCCACGTGTTACATCTTCACTGTCTCTCGCGGACAGTTCCATCCTATTGGTCACATTCTCCCACCGACTCTTCCCTTCCTTTTCCCCTCTTTTTTCCCCTTTCATTTTGCTTTGTAGAATCATCTTGGTCACATCTCCCTTCAACATCGTATCATCAGAATTCCCAGTAATGATTAAACACTGATGAGCTCCCACCCGGTTGTAATTAAAAGTAACTGCCAGGAATGGAGAGGACGGCCAGGCTGTGACGGCTGCATTCACACTGAGAGCGTGAACACAGGCACAGCGCTCTCTCGACCTCTCCGCACTGGAAGGTGCCTCTGGCTTTACGAACCGCACACTGACGTAGTCCTCCAGATGTTCGCTCATGCCCTTGTAGCGGCAGAAGTTGCTGGTGTAGGACACATTGGTGAGAACCGCTTTCAACTTGTATATTTTACCAACATCAAAGTTCTGGGAAGACAGCAACATAAGAATAGTGTTTAATACAGAAAATAGTCACGTGCTAATATTATCTATCTGTTATGCTTGACCAGAGTCATACCTCTAAATGATTACATCGCTTGTTTACCCAGGAAAGCTTAACCGAGTCCCAAGACTCTTTTTCAGGAGGGTCCTGCTAAGTTATCGCAGGAGGGGGCAATGCTGCTACGTGTAATCCAAATTTAATCATTTGCAGGTAATGTCTTAGCATCGGGATGTTGCTGCTCAAAAGCACACGTAACATAGGGTTATATACTTCTGCAGTAAATAAGTACATCGGACTTAAAGCTTTTGTGACTGCAAGAATTCAAACATTATTATTATATCTATCTATGTGGCTTTACCGAAAAACCCAAAGAATAAGTACATCCGACTTACATGAAGAACAGGTAGAAAAATACTGCTGCCATTAATAGTAAATACTGTATTTTTAAATAACAAATAATGAGCCAACATTTGAGCAATCGCCCTTCATAACAGAAATAAGTAAGAAGGCAAATAACTGTGGCTTGTGTTTAAGAAACAAGGCATTGCACAGTTTCAAAGCAGGCAAACAAGGCTACAAACAGGCCGCGATATGTATAGTTTAAAGCACTCACCTAAGCGTGTGTGGAAAATAAAATACGTATCACGGGCTGGGTAAGCAAGCATCAATCACCCTTCACTGCGCACCGCGAGTGCCAACAGCAGAGCCGAGCCACCGTTGTGGCTTGATTAGGACCTGGCAAATGCTGTGTGTGGCAAGGCCAGCAGGTGTCCTGCACAGTGTCACTGGGATGTCCACCTTGAAGGCTATGACGTTGGGCTTGCTGGAAAAGGAGCGGCCCTGAACCGTCAGCCCCAGTCTGCGTTGGCCCTTTGGCTTTTCCTTCAGCACGGGGCCTCCTCCCTCTGCTTCACTGGGTCCGAACGGACGGGTTTTCATGTCCTGACCAGTGGCCTGCTCACAAGCGAGAGTAAATGTTGCAATAAATTATTAAAAGAGGTCTAAATAAATTAGCATTACAATAAAGGTAGAAATTACACGAGCTTTTGCAAGTTGTGCACGAAAAGAAAAAGCCTATGACATTATCCCGCTATATCACTTAATTTCCACTTTAAATATTTTAATGCTCAAAATGTTACGAATGAAGGTTGACCGATGGTGCGTGTGCTCTGTTAGTCTTTTCCAACCTGTCACGGACTTCTCGCTGTGGTACTTCGGGATGCCAAAGCCGACTGTTACTCACGCGTGCGTTCGTCACCAACGAGACTCACGGAATCCCGCGTTGTGCTCTGCGTCTTCCTGTTGGAGCCCACCGAGACAGACAAAACCTCTTCCTAGGGAGAGCGACACCTTGACACCTGATGTGTTGCATGGCAACGTAGACCATCGCGCTTGTAAACAAGAGCGAGGATCTACCAACGGCGATGCTCGTCAGACGACGCCGAGCGCTCTGGCGAGGTGGGCCACGCGGCGCCTGGGGGACGCCGCGTGGCTCCCAAGGCCCTCCTCCTCCTCCTCACGTGCTGGTGGCGTCCGCGCTTGCCGCATTTGTTGCTGCGTTATCTGCTGCTCCCTGCGGAGCTCCTGCTCCCTCAGCCGGCTCCCTCGCAGCTCCTCTCTGGCAACACAGCAGCAGCAGCAGCGGTAAGCTGGGACATCCTCACTCACACGCCACGGTTCCACTACGACCACAGCAGCTACAGCGCCTAAATCCTCCAGGTCATCGTTAAAGCACGACTCTACACGCAGTCGCTTGGCAATATTGACTAAGTGATCTTACTATGCGACTCCATGGAGTGAAACTAATACAGCTACAACTGCCGCGTCTCGCTGCAGCAGCAGCTGCTGTGTAAGGCTGCAGCTCCTGATTTGGAGCTTTCGTGACTGCATGAATTACTTTTTGGTTCTTTCGGTAAAGTAACGTAGAAAGAAAATAAATTAAATTATAGAATACGACGTTTCGATTGCAACACAAGCAATCATCATCAGGAAAGCTCCAAATCAAGTTTAAACCACCTCTACGGGGAGGATTTAAGCGATTTCTCTCTCTCTGTGTCTCTGTATTGTCTCTCTCTGCTTGTGTCTGTGTGTCTCCGTGTCTGTGTCTTGTCTCTTTCTCAAATTTCACACTTAACTTCTAATTTAGCAATCTTTGGAAGAACGTAATCAACCAGGCTATGCATTAATTGTGTGTTGATCGACTCTCTGTGTTGCATTGCATTACTTTCCCAAATTGCATCAAGTTTGTTTTATTAAGTTTATTTTCTCTCTCTCTCTGTGTCTCTGTGTTGTCTCTCTGGTATTTCCCGCAGTCAGGAAAGCTCCAAATCTCTCATTGACATGCTGATTTCTCTACCCCCCCTCTCTCTCTCTGCCGCCCTCTCTCTCTCTATTTAAGGCCTCGACACAGAGGCGTTGTTTATCTGTGTCTATGTTGTGTGTCCCTCTCTGTGTCTCTGCGTTGTCTCTCTGCTTATGTGTCTGTCTGTGTGTCTCCATGTCTGTGTTTTGTCTCTCTCAAATTTAGCAATCTTTGGAAGAACGTAATCAACCAGGTAAGGTGCTGACTGTTATGTTAGCCGACTCTCTGTGTTGTATTGCATTACATTTCTAAGTTTACTAGGTTTTTTTCCTCATTCATTCGTACCTGATGATGATTGCTTGTGTTGTAAAATCGAAACGTCGTATTCTATTATTTAATTTATTTTCTTTCTACGTTACTTTACCGAAAGAACCAAAGAGTTATTGCTGCAGCTCCTCTCCATAACAATGGAGTCCTGGTAGTGCCGGCAGCTCCTCGCGAACGCTCCACCAGTCAAACTACGACAGCGCCCCTCACCTTAACAGCAATACAATCCTGCAGCTGCCAGTAAAACCAAGTTCAGTGTGTGGTGGTTCTGCATGGCACCGTGATCTGCATGATGGTCGAAGAGTCTTGCAAAGTATCGAGACACATTTGGAGTTAGAGGTGACTACACAGACAATGATGTGTGTGTGATCTACTGGTAGAACAACATGACATGCTCGCTTGTATACAATGTAAGAACAACACGTAGGTAATGGATAATAAATAATCAGACAGCAGTCTGCTTCTCCATATAAAAAATATATATAGCATGTCGATCAGTCACCCAATGGGTCTTCTGGATAAATTTGCTGCAATGAAACAGCCACAGTGTTGGTCGAAGATCTTGCCTGTGTAATGTGAGGTTATATCCGGGTCGTTGACGGATTACAACTCGTCACGATGATTGGCTCTGCCGGTCCTGGTCCATAGCCAATGGGGGGAAGCCTAGGGGCGTGGCCCTGACGTAATGGAAAGGTGACAGCTGTAAGGATTGGTTCTGCTGGCTTTGGCCACAGCCAATGGGGAGATGAGTCAGGGGCGTGGTCCCGGGAGCCTACGAGGGAGCCTGGAAGATTCCATAGAGGCTAACCAGGATTGGTGGAAACGTACCACGTGACCCGGGTATTAAATAGGGGTGGAGATGAACGACACGTGGTCAGAACGGGAACGGAGGAAGGGGCCACACATGAGCAGGGCTCTGGGTTGCCACGTGGCAGTGCGTCTCTCTATCTATCCCTCTCACGCTGCTGACAGGAAAGCTGTAATGCAAGTTGAATAAAAGACCGGATTCCAGAAGTCGCCTCAACGACCTTTATTGCACCTGTAACATTAGGTAGCAGAGCAGCATTTGTTTAGCAGGCCACTCTCTGCTGATGCAACTTGCAGTTAAAACTGGAAATATGAAAATCAAGAAGATGGAAACCTAATGCTTGTGCATAGCCAGTTCGTACGAAGCGTATGTGTAGTAGGATACGTTATCAGCACACACATCTTAACGCGCGAGCAAAAGATGCAAACGGTCTTCCCACACAGCATTGCGTAACAATGGCTTATTCGAGTGGAGGGTTCATTTGTAGAGTTCAGTGACGGATTGACTTGCCTGGAGTCTAATTCCTGGCTGAGAGCCCAAGTATCTCCTTCCATCTCAGCAGCGCTGTGCTCGGTTTCCCAGGCTGAGAGCCACACACACAACAGCGCCCATTCATTGCCTGAGCAACACCAGCAATGGGAGCTTCATCATCGTCACCTCTTGGCAGATATATTTTAGACTTTTACCTGTGTAGTGTGCGAATTCACACACTAGGAGGCACTCTCTCTTTTATTCCGGCATTCACAGCCTTAGGGCATAACCACACACCGGGTCGGGACAGCCAACACGCTGCCAGACCCACAGCTTGCAGAGGGCGAAGATCACAACGACGACAGCACGAGGAGTTCCACTCCAGCTCGCTGTGCCCCGACCGTGAGTCGGAGGTCGCCTTACATCCTGCCCAGCGCGGCCAGGCTCCCCTCTGGATCCCCCAGGCGGCTCCGTGCCTTGCCCACCGGTGCAGCTGTTAGAACGGGCTGCCACCACTACTATTGCCTACCAGTCTCCCAGCGGCACGCGATACAGTGACTCATCAATGTCACGACACCTGTATCCTGGAGATTGAAAACTATATATTTGGTGAAGAGAAAAATAGCGCAGAACTAAACACCATACATTTCATACACATGCTTTATAGGATTCTAAACGTTATTTCATGCAGAAGATTAGTTATCTGTTTGCATAGGTTCACTGTATAGTATAGGTGTTATACTTTAAACACAGTGGAGTGTTCACTATGCTCAGTCCATTATACAAGATTGAGCTTAAAGTCGAGACATGTCCAATTGGGATCACTGAATGGTGTCCAGGTCGACTGTTGATCATCAGCCAAGGGTGGACACCACATTCATATGTCAGTTCAGTTGATGACGTGTTTGCTGTTATATCAGAACATCAGGAAGGTTACAAACGAGAAAGGGGCATTTTCAGAGTAAATAAGGCACTCCGGTCACTCGCTCAGCAAGGGTCTATCCCCTCCTCCTCATCTCTCTTCTATTGCTGACTTCACTCTCTGTCTGTCTTTGTGTCTATATCCGTGTTACCGCTGCCTTGTGGGTAAGTCTGGGAAGACAAAGGCTAGGGGAGTACACCCTGAGATTAAAGCAACGTGCTGGTGGCGCGCGAAACATCGGTCCTCCGATAGACTGGAGCTCCGGCAGCCTCCTACAACTGTGGAAGGGTGCCAGTCGTCTTGGGATTTCCCTTTGCCACTGGATTCCACCATCTCGCAATGAAGAAGTGCTGTTGGGACTTGCGCACCCCCAAAGGCACTCTACGTTTACTCTTTGCACAGGTTTCCACTTCTGCCTCTGTAAATCCAGCATCTGGAAAAAATGTACAAAAGTCTAGCGGCGTTGGGTGGTGTGGCGATGGGAGCAGGTACGAACATACCGGGAGCTCCTCGTCAGACCCCTGCATGCCAGCGGCACAGGGTATTTGGTTGCTAGCAGCTGGGACTGAGTGGCAGCTGCTCTCGGCAGACCCCTGTGAGATCCGCACTGCCCACCTCAAATGGGGAGGGGCCTAGGAAAGGTGGCCTAAACATTGCCAACTCAAACTTACCTGGATAGGTAACCGCACCTATCGGGTTGTTCCAGTCTGCCGTGCAAGAAACCATGAGAAAATAATCTCCCTCTAACTGGCAACGTGGAATGTAAGAACCCTATAGGACGCTGACTGGGACCCCATCGAAGAACTGCCCAAGTTGCAGCAGAACTTAAGCAATATAACATTGGCATTGCTGTACTTAGTGAAACCAGACTCCTGGACGAAGGCTCTCTGAAGGAGGAAGACCAGGGTTATACCTTCTTCTGGAAGGAATACCCCCAAGGAGGACAACATCTACATGGTGTGCGATTTGCAATTAAAAACAGCCTCCAACCCAATCCCACAGAGACACTGACTGGCATAAGTGAGAGACTCATTACGATACGCATCTCGCTGGCAAAGAAGCGCTATGCCACACTTATCAGTGCCTATGCACCGACTTTACCATCAGAGAGCGAGGTTGAGGATTGCTTCTATAAAGCACTAGATGAGGCCCTCCGTCGCATCCCCAGCAATGATAAGATAGTTTTGCTGGGTGACTTCAATGCTAGAGTGGGAAAGGACAACCAATTGTGGAGTGGAGTTATTGGTAGGCATGGCGTTGGGCAAGCTAACGCAAATGGCGTGAAGTTATTGACCCTTTGCGCTGAACATGACTTGACCATCACGAACACCCTCTTTCAACTACAAGACAAATGTAAGACATCCTGGATGCACCCACGTTCCAAACATGGGCACTTAATAGATTACATCATTGTGTGACGTTCCAATATCTAAGACATCTTACTCACCCGTGCAATGAGAGGTGCTGAGTGCTGGACAGAACAGAGACTTATCACGACCAAATTACAGGTGAGAGTACGCCCTCCTATCCGCCTCTAGAAGTCAGGAAAAAACTACTTGACTGTGCCCGGCTCGGAAATACGGTGGTACGGAACGACCTTTGATGCTCTCTGGCTGAGAAATTGGAAGACGTTGAGCCTCTCCTAAGCGCAGAGGATCTTATTGATGGAAAATTATCCTCTATCAGCTAAAGGCTCTATGAGGCAACAGCCGACTCCATCGGCCACAAGGACAGAAGACACCAGGATTGGTTCGATGAAAACTCTGCACCAATAAGTACCTTACTCAAAGATATGCACAAAGCTCACAGTGCTACAATCAACAATCCCACATCAGACACATTTTGGCAGCGATGGCGAGCATTAAGGAGGGATGTTTAGCCTACATTGCGAGGCCAGGAGTCCGAGCCCTTCAGGGTGCGCACCGGCGTATGCCAGGGATGCATCCTGGCTCCGGTAAACTTAAACATCTTCCTGCTTTGTGTCACCACGCTACTGCACACAATGAGATTGAGGACAGTGGTGTTACAGTGGAATTCAGGCGGGATGGCAACTTTGAGCAGCCACGAATAACATCCAAGCCTGTCTTCTCGAGCTGCACTATGCTGATGACTGCACGCTCCTGGCGCACACACCAGAGGCAGAGTGCAGAGGGTATTTGGTTTATTCCTCCACGCTGGCAAGATGTCTTTAAAGAGGTGGAAATACAGTACAAGTTCCCCGATATCAGTTGCTTGTGAGTGATGCCATTGCTCTGGTAGGGAGTGATGCGGTCAATGATTTCGTGAGTTCGGAAGTGGAGGGCAAATACTCCTTGGTGGGTCTCTAATAGAGCTCCGTCTCGTGGATGCCCCGACTGCCATTGGCATTTTCAACGAATATTTATTTGTAACCTAGAAGTGTTTTGATATTCTTATTAAGGAAGTGTTAAACTCACATCGCTTTGGGACAGTGTCGGTACATTTCTACACATCTTTTTGTCATGTCTTCTTTAGCTGTTTATGCAATGGCACCTCAGTGTATTATTTACACTCCAGCACCATAATCGATGTTCCCTGTCCCACTGGCTTGTACTCACACATGCCCATCGTGGCACATGTTCAGTATTTTCCTTCCGACACAACCTTTGATTTTTAAATAAATGCCTCCAACTCTTGTGCCACTTGTGGGGTTCTTATATTATTGGTTGACTGGCATTCTTGCACATTATATATTTTATGACATTTTAAGTACATGTTGTTGTTTTTAAAAGTGTTCTGAATGGGGTCGTATAAATGCTTTTGTAGCAATTAGGCCTGTGTGTGTTTCCCCCAGGCGTGCTATTAAGAGGCCCCGCTTGTGGAGCTGCATTGTGCGCAAAAAAACACGTGAACGTGGCCGCACCGACTCTCTACAGAAGCCGGTCGTGCGCCGTGCGAGGAGTTCTCGTTTCGCGCGCGCACTGCGTTTCCAGACACAGCGTGCGATTGTTGCTGCTGCAGCGCGCCGGTCTGCGCCGCCGGAGCGGAGCTTGCAGTCGTGCTTGCCGTCCACTATTCGATTAAGAGGGCTTCTTTTTCCACGTAACTTCTTGCCAATTTCCTTCCCCTTGGAACAATCGGAGCAGAGTGATTTCTGAAAAGACCATTATGCAAGGCGCATGTGTGAAGCAAAGCAATGAGCAGTGCACTCTCTCGAATGGGCCCTATGTGGCGCGGCCATGCCATCCGTGCGCACGGCCAGCTGACTGACCGATCTCCAGTGTCATGCTGCAAGTGCCGCCACGCGTCTCCTAGCTGGAAAGGCTCGGCAAAGCGAAAAACGAAGCCCATCACTCCCGATGTCACCACAACCTACAAACCGGCTCACAGTCTCCTTCGCTTCTCTTGCCACTGCCACTTCCCCCCCTACAAAGAAAGGAATGTATGCTGGGTTGTGGTAGTTCGAGCAGCACATGATGGGATAATCGCCAGGGGTAATACAAATTAATTGAGAGTCTGTCAGGGAAAACATAAACTGGGTCTGCGATGCAGCATGGGACTGTGCCATGGTGGTATGGACATCCCATGAGGATATGCAGCTTTGAAATGTGATTTTGACATGAATGCTAGCATATTTTATTTGGGTCTTTTCCCCCAATTGCCGTCCGCATCACGTCATGAGATGAATCATCTATTCGGAACCCTCACAGAGCAGTGAGCTCTTTTGTGTTCAAGAATGGTCCATGGAAGCAGATATCTCAGACCTACCTCTGAATCTCTTCAAAGTGATCTCTGTTCCAAACAGTCGGGGGCAGCATTTTCCCACTCATCCTTTTTAATTTGGTAACAGGTGTACCTGTCATATAAACACTGGAATCTCAATTTTCTCCGCTGGTTCAGGAGCACGAGTGTAACTGAGTACTGCCCAAGGTAATGAATGTATCGGGGGCACTATGCATATACACAGGGGTACTCTTCAAAGGTGAAACCTTCGTGTTGTCATAAACGAGATCTCCCACCTGTTCCCAATACCTGGTGCACCATCTAGCTCTCAGTATGGAGCAGTTTGGTAAGAACCCGATGTCCACACCACCTGGGAAGGACACCTGCCAAATGTTTTTGGTAAAATGCTTTGGTCTAAACGATTCGAGAGACAATATTTATGTCATGGTTTGTAGTGATTCAAAATATATATATCTATAACCGTCAACCGAAGAAAGCCAAGCGTGTATGTGTGCACGCATACGTTCGCGCAGCAATTATTTAAGTGCAGGGACTCCGTCTTGTTTTGATAATATAATTGGTGGTGTGCGGGAAGCTTTCCAGGGCCTGGCCGACCATGTTGGATGCCAGGCGCCACCACGCCATCGTCTCTCCCCAAGAGCCAGCGTCCCAGCGTGTGGCCTCATTATTTCACGTCTTATTTTAGTGGCAGGCTCAAAGGGGACATGGCAAAGGCACGTTTTTTTCTACTCCAAAATCTTTTATAAAAATTGTGCGTGTACTTTATTTATTTTAAACTCCTGTGTATTATTTACATTCCCTGCACTTGCATATTGTTTCAGCCCCAGGTCTACGTCGAGAGGAAATGGAGCTCAACTAGTCGAAATTAGGTGGTTTATCAAATGTTTGCCACTATAAGACGTTTCATTTGTAATGTATTTTTAAAAAGATCTTTGTTTATGTATGTCAAGGTTGCTGAACACAGGCCCAAAAAAACCGCACAATAAAATGTGTGATCAGAGTTAACGTGTTTCTAGAATTGTACAAGGTTACCATTACGAGAAGAGCTTGCGAAAATCGACGATGAGAAGGAATTACAAAGTGGAGAAGGCCGAGAGAAGCAAGGAGAGAAGTGTTGTCACCCGCAGTGTGGTGGTGAGTGAGTGGGTGAGCGAGTAGGTGACTGCTTGTCTTGTGACTCCAGTATCGTGGTTGAGTGGAAAGGTGTTATTGTCACCTGCAGTATGGTGGTGAGTGCGTCGTTTGCAGTGTTGTGGTTGAGTGCTGTATTCAGTTCTTACCTCGTTAAATAAGTTTGACTTAACTTTTCCGAAGTGGTTTTCATAGCCAATCAATATCTGGCCTGCTAAAAATGCCCCTTGACCTCCTCGCAGTCCTGCAGAGCCGCTATCTGGCAAGCCACCACCTCCAGGAAACCAAATCCTGTTGGGTTGAAGCAGCAGCCTTCCACTCAGGCTGTCCGAAAATAGCATTACCTCTGACACAGTTTTTATTTTAAAATTGCATAAACATTTAAATGTATTTGAATTCGTTTTTCGATCATTTGAGTCATGGGCGGTCGTACCTGATTGCAACAGCAGAACAAGCCGCTAATATTAGCGCGGGTAAAGTGATCCATCCACTTGCTCCCAGATCAAGGCGGAAGAAGCGCTGCTGCTGTTGCGCCGGACCTCGTCGCCACGGCGAGCCACGGCGGCGGCGGGCCCATGACACTGATACGCGCGGCGGTCGCGGTCTGAGATTCCACGGCTGAGACACCGCGGTGGTGGCGGGCAGCAGCAGCAGCAGCGCCACTGGAACTTGGCAGGGGGAGTCGTCTTTTCCGTTCGCGAGTCTCCACGCTGTCAATAACGCAGCGCACCCGAGCCAAGCACCATCACTCAAGGTCTCTTGATTGCGGGGACTCCTGGTAAGGGAACAGCTTGCCTGTCACCTGTCACATGAGCAGCAGTCGCTGCTTTGTTAAGACCAGCCCAAAGTGGTTCTTTGGGCTGCCCAAAGTGGTTCTTTGGGCTGCTCTGGATATTTTCTGGATCGCCACTCGGCCAGCTTGAAGGAGTGATTATTGGTGTAAGGCGCTACCACAAGTGTACAAGGTATGTCTACCCATGACTATAATGATTTAAGTGCTGTGCTTGAGGACAGTTGGCAACTCTAAGCACCATTCGCGCAGTATCAGGACAACATAAGGTGAGATGGATATGGCTAAGTGCTGAAATAATTCCCGGAACGGCGTTCCGCTGTCCGGTTCTGGGACGCATTTCAACGAGGAATACGTTGACTGAAAGCTGTATAAGTGTGTGACTTACAGTCAGAAATAACTGGGAGCCAAGTAGATTGGAATCGGATTGCACCGAGCCCTCAAAATACATAATGGTGGGTGAGCGATGTCGTGCCATATAATGTTGAGGTTCACGGGAATGAGAACGCCACTCGTCCACCAGACGAGGTCGCACGGTGATGTGTGGCTTGGAGTGCATTCATTAATCTGTGCGCAGGTCGAGGGGCTATTGTCGGCGGTTTTACCAAAGCTTTACGTAGAATAACCTTAGTTTATACACAGCTTAGTACTGTATATTTAACATACAGCAGAAATGCAGTGAGGTGTTGACAGTGTGTCCCTGGAGAACGGCGGGCCGCGTGCCCATCACACAGATACTTTACAGCGGTTACATAAAGCTATGACGTAATGCTGCAGAACATTTGCATTGCTAATCGACCGACGTAGCAGCTCATACACGACGGGAACTTCGGTCGCCGAAGCGGCAATGGGCACATCGGTTCGGTCAAGGTCAATAGGTCATGACGGCCACTACCATTGATGTATCTACGCCTCTCAACTTCAAGATCCTGAAGCTGTTACAAAGTTGACAGGCCCACTCTTACCTATAGCCTGACCCACCCTTGTCATCGTTAAATCTCCGACACTTTCGTGGTATGTTCTAAATGAAGAGGCGGGGTGATGTCCTTGTGATTTACAATGGAATACTGTGACATTATATACCGACAAGTCTAAATGCGATCGCATCTCAAGAAGCTCGATAGAAACAGTGGGGATGTTTATTTATAGGTAAATACACCGATAAATAACCTTTCTTTTCCATCGGCAGACGGAAAAGAAAGGTTTTGAGCCAGGACTAGAACTGAGGCGAGGAGGACATGGAAGTTCAGTGAGGTGAGAGGGGGGAGGTAAGAGAGTGTGTGGAGGGGACGTGGCTTTGCACGTAGCCTGTCATCCAGCACTGTGAAGTCAGCAAGGATTGGTGTATCGGACACATTACTCAATATTGCGAGAGTCCATTCCCGTGGGCATCGAGATGCAATACTCTGGATCGCCAGCAGAATGCAGTACAGCAAAGTGCGGATGTCCGTCGCTTCTGTATGAGATAAAGTGTTGCCCACTCGCATGCGTGGGTTTCCTTCGCGTGCTGCGTTTCATTTATGTATAGACACTCACTACCTGGCTGAAAACATCGTAATGTATGGAGAACTGCAGAAAAAATGAGTTGTACCAGATCACCGGTTGGCTACATAAGGGTACAGAAATGCAATTTGCATGAGCGATGCAATAAAAATAATCATAATTTTTTTTAAATATGAGAAGTAGGAGAGTTCACAGAGGGGAGTAGAGTGAGATGAGAGGGGAGATGTAGGGAGGGACGAGTCCATCAGGGATCTTGAAGGTGGTGAGCGTGATTTTTAAATTGGATTGGGTTGGGAGCCAGTGGAGGGATCAAGTTGTTGGGTGATGTGATCTGTAATACAGATCTGTTTATACTTCTTATCCACGACCTGTCGTCAGAGAAACGTGTCTCACCGGTACTCTTTGTTAGTGCTTGGGCAGTGACTGGGTGGGCACTATCGCACCACGGCACCCTGTAAGGGTAATTGGTTAAAAGTCTTGACTCGCCATCTCCATGGATTGTTGTCTGAGTAAATGGTACACAATTTATGTTAGACATTTAATAATTGATGAATGTACATTTGTTCTAGCAGTATTGTTTTGGTTTTTGCAAACCACGTACACACAAATAATACAATTAGGCTAACGGAGCAAAGGAGGCAGCGTAAATGAGTCGGAATGAATGAGATACCATGCACAGGTGATGATCGAACCCAGGCAAAAACAATTGCCAAATACATATAACCACAACTGGCACTCGTGCGAGTTAATTGCCTCCGTCTACACGGTGTTTAGCTACGGCAGCGTTCATATGAGGCTGGCACACCGCATCAGGTATACTTCTATGACTCTGGATACTACGGCTAGTTACACGTCACCTCCTCCAGTCTACGAGCGTTCTGGGATATATCAGGTAAGAAATGAATCCCTGGCTGTAGAGCTCTGAATCTCAACTGATAGTGCTACGACTCAATTATCCTGCCCTGGTGATGCAGCGGCTGCTAGTGCGGCAATTGCTGCGCACAAGCTGTGCGCCCGCCTGTTGACAGCGTCGAGTACCGTGCTGTGGAGAAGGCACTTACTCTTAGTTCTTTCGGTAAAGTCACGTAGGTAAAAAAATGAAATTAAAATTAATAAAAAATAAAATAATGATGTTTATTATTTTTTATAAATTTTATTAATTTTAATTTCATTTTTTTTTACCTACGTGACTTTACCGAAAGAACTAAGAGTATAAATCCTTGCAGTCACGAAAGCTTCAAATCGAGAAGGCACTTGTTTGTTCGTGTCCGCTTGCTGTGGCGAAGGAATTCCGAGCGGCGAAACGTTCAAGAGCTCAGATTGTCCTCGTGCAATGCCACCACTGCCTCCCAGCAACAACTCTTGAGCCCACTTTTAAGACCCACGTCTTTGATGTACACCACGATAACGGTTCCCTTATAATCGCACACAGATGCCGTCGGATTGGACCTTTGATGATGCTGAATGTGTTTACTGGTCTGGTTTATACTCGGAAGGGATGGCTCGTTTTGCCACAGCACTCATGAAAGGAACAGACCGATCGTCCCGATGCTTTCCTGGATAAATAACAGACATCACTATTCTTAATAATACTTTTTTTAACACTTGTATCTGGCCAGCTGGCAATCGGAAGGCTGCGAGTTCAAATCCTCGTCGGGGGGTTGACCCAACTCAGTATATCTCCAGTCGTTAACATGAGTCCTACTCCAATTTACAGCTGATGGCTGTAATTTGGAGATGGCCACCAATGCCTCTTTGAGGAGCAGCAAATCGCCGACTATTTGTAGTGTCATCAGTCATAAAAAGCAGTGACTGTGCACCAAGAGCTAAGGTACAGCGAGATAAATCAGAGGCCCCGAACTCGCCGACTCTCGTGCTGCCCTCAATAGACTGACTGCAGCGTTTGCCATCAGCAATTGAGTGAACTCCGTTTAAACCACTAGAGGTTGTTTTTATTAAATCACGTACATATACATGTTTCCCGCGTGAGGTCTGCCATCTTCAATGTCTACACAAGTAACATGGCACCAACTGGGTCCCACAAATTCGTGTAGGCGGATGACCTTGCAAGCAGCCACTTTCAACGACGTCGAATCTACTCTGAACCAAGACCTAAATACCATGGGGGACGATTTCTGGAAATGAAGCGCTCAAGGCAAATCCCCATTAAACAACAATTCACTGCATTTCATATTGATAATAAGAGCGCCAAGTACGCTCCGAAAGTGGATTTCTGCGGCAACACCGTGCGACACGACCCCACTCCAACCTATCTCAGAGTGAAGCTGGACCATATGCTAACCTTACATGATCACCGAAATATGATAGCCACCAAGAACAAAACAAGGGTCAATCTGGTCCAGAAACTGGCAAGCACAAGCTGGGGAGTATAGGCACCAGTGCTATGGACATCAACGATTGCTCTGTACACCAGTATGGACCAGAAGTAGTCACACTCAACTTGTTGCTATCCAACTAAACACTGCAATGTGGTGTATCATTGGAACCCTCAATTCGACCCGTGCTGTCATAAATCTCTTCCCCACCCATCCGCCACAACCCTGCAATCCTCTGGGAGATCCTTCTCATTCATCAGGACCACAATGACGTCCCTCGTCATAGCTTGAAGTAACATGAGCCCTTTTGGACCCATGTGTTTAACTTTAAAGGATGCAAATTCAACTCCGATGACGGTTTGAGAGCTGAATGTGAATGACCCACCACAGTCTGATCTTACACGAAGATCATGGTCCACCCTAAACCGCATTCTGCACAAACCATGGTAGTAGATGCAGATACCTGATGCACAAATGGAAAATAAAAAAAACTCTCCATTAGTAGTGTGCGACTGTGGTCATCCAGAACAGACCATACAACGTGTCACGACGCAAAGCCCGATCCATAAATATGAAGGAGACATCACAGCGACACACTCCGCTACTCCTAACGCGGTTATCTGGCTTGACCACCTGAATGTGAAATTGGAGTTCTTGCTCTGCATCTACATCAGCAACATTGCTGCTATGAAATATCAACAACCCTATCCCTACCTTCACTCCATCAGTCTCAATTCTCCCGAACACCTTTTGGCATTCCCACTGCTACTTCCCCTCCTGAACCCGAACTCCGACGTTGATTGACAACGGTAGTGTTTTTCAAAGCAAAGCGGCGTGTCTTTGCTGTGGCGCCTCGCTGCCTCGTACCCCCATGCGCACAGCTACCGCACACCACCTCTTCCCACCTGCGTGTACCTCGATCCGCTGCGCCTTCTCCCGCCAGATAGCTGTCGGCACAAGCCTGCCTGCCTACCTGCGATGCAGTTGCGCTGCTCTGAGGATCCTCCAGAATATGCTGGGTCAGGAGCCAGGAGGAAGTGGGGTGGAGGACCGGGTTTGCCTTTCTCCATCGGTGTTCAGTTGAAGCTCGGTAATGTTCACAACCGCCTCCCCACTTGCGCCACCCCCGGTTTATATATAAACGTGTCCTGAAGACGCGTGACTTTGAGTGTCAGTGGACCCCAGGAGCTGCCAGCCGACGATGACGGCGGCAGGACTGTCGACGCGCGATGTCCCAGCAACTTTGGCTGTGACTCGTGATCCCCCGACCTGCCGGTCTTTAAGGACTTCGCCATCTTTGTGATACCTGGTAAACGAAAGCAAATATTTTACCATTTAAACAAGACTATTGGTTGTGCATTGCTATGTTTGTTTTAATGTTCCGATGGTCTGGGGTCCACGCCTCTGACGCTGTTTCCCTTAACGGGGTCATCGGTCTCGTTCAGGATGCGCAGGGTCAGAGCGGCGCAGGCTGAGAGATGCTCAGAGGGGGCTCAGAGGGGCACAGAGAGACTCGAAGGGGCGCGTGGTTGAGCGCGGAGCCCCACGCGCTTCCTTGCAGCGCACGGGCGCAGCGTGGGGCACGCGGGCGCTCCCGCATTGTGCCAGGGCACCGAGCCAGCGTGCCATAACTTGCAAACGGCTCAGCGAATTGCAAATTTAAAACACATCATAACCATAATAAGGAATAGAGCTGTTTATATTTCGGGAACGATTGAAAGTAAAAAAAGGCGGTTGTATTTATTGTGTGTGGGTGCTTTGTGAGCGCGGGGCGTGACGGCCGCGCAGGTGCAGGGCCCCGCTCCCCGAAGCCGAGGCTGTCTCGCTTCCAGAGCTCAAATTTTACACCGACAAGTATCACCTTTTGGAATTTTATTTTTATTTTTCCACAATTGTTTCCGTTTCTCCTCTCGGTGTCATGCCATCAGATGAATAATTCATTCGGAAGTCTTAGAACAGTTCTGCCGGCCTCGTATGAGAGAATGGCACACGTGGAATGGGTGACACTGTAACAGGAACAATTTTGCGATTTCTTCAAGTCACCTCTGACCCACATAGTAGGAGTCAACCCTTTTCAACCACCCTGTTGCGGTGTAACGTGCGTCGCATGGCAGTCAACCCAAGTAAAGTGCAGGATGACATTTGATGTCATGGTTTTATTATACAGCCACTAGTGAGATCATCAACTCGCTACACTTAACCGGTTCACTCAGGCAACTGAATCCTGGATTCGAACCCAGCGCCTCCATGGTGCCAGCTCCAATCTTCAAACGATTTGGCCTGCTACGTTTAAACACACGCCAACTTGTTAGCGTTTCCACAAGCAACCGCAAAGTCACAGTTGTGCAACAAACTATGGCCTAATAATGAGTGAGATGAGCACAACCCCAGTGGCTATACTATTGTGATGAGCGACTTCCGCGACACGACGTGTAGAGGGTACTTCTTCTTTTATTCTTACACGGGCACAACACAGGCCAACCTTATCCTTTCACTCTGAGCACAACACTTAGATATTAACGTCTCTACTGGCTACACACACGGCCGATCACTTGGCGCGGTTCCACCGTCCGCTGGCTGGCGGCGTGACGTGGCCGGACGACGGAGAGAGATGACGGCGAGCAGCAACGCAGTCCGAACCCAAGACTCCACACACGAACCCCGAGCCCCGGTCCGCCCGCGCTTATATCTCCCCAGACGCGGCTAGGCTCCGCCTCTGGCCACGCCCTCTCGTGGAACCTTCGAGCAGGTTCCCGGAGCATCTCGGCCAACCCCGCCTATTACCTTTGCCCCAGATACCTCTCCCTTTCAGACTGGATGTTGTCTTAGCAGTGCCCGTACCCGTGCTTCCATTTTCCAGCCAGCAGGTGTCATCATGTCATTACACTATCATGGTTGTTTATTAATGGAATAAACAGAGTGGGTTTGTTGTACACCTGGTCTTGAGCGAATCAGACCACTTAATTTGCATTGATATAAACAAAGCCTGAGTCTGCTGATGAAACATTTAATGGTAAAAGTGGTCCAGAGTATGGTTGTCTTGAATTAATCCTGCTGAAATTATGCATTCCTAGAAGGGCATGTTACTAATGGGATGTGCAAAAACTAATTTTATATTTTGTATGTGGAGGGACGGACATGAGAAGTGAGGTGTGTTTGCGTGTTTATTTTGTTACTATTCACAGCGAGGTGAATGATTGATAAATATTTAGGTCAAAGCAGGTTGAACGAAACGTCGTCGTACATTGATGTTGAATGCGGTCATGAAAAGTCTCAAGCCACTGGTGAGAAGGAGCGGTAGTGTAGCGGTCAGCGCGCTGCACTACAAAACCGGCCACCCGGTTTTGATCTCCGCTCACGGCCAACACCAGTGACGATTATCTGAACGGGTCCTCAAATGAGTATCTGGTGCGATGTGTAAACATCGGGGCATGGTGCTGGTCACCCACCACCCTCTTGTGCCGTTCCCGCCTTCATAGGTGCTCGCTTACAGCACTTGCCCCTACACTGTTAAGCCTATACAGAGGATCTTTGTCTTGTCTATAATACGGTGAGTGTGTGTGTGTGTTGTTGTGATCTAGTGTTGTGAGTGGGTGAGTTTGTTGTGACCTATAGGATGGTGAGTGGGTGAGTGTGTTGTTGTAACCTGCGGTCTTGTGGTCTAACACAGGGTGGGTGATGAATGTGGTGAGACATTTGTTAATGCCCGAGCCCGATTGCCAGTGTAGTCCATTAATATATGTTTTTTTTATCTTACGATTGATACACTCAGTGTAATGCACTGCAGGTGATGCATTTAGAAGTGAATTGAGACTGTCGAATGTGAAAAGTAAATCTTGAACTGTATAACATTAATACATTTAATATATCTATTGATTTTGCATCTCAGAGTAGTACTCATTGATTATGCACATTAATAACTGCTGAAACGAGGAAAGTCTTGTGGGAAATGTTTGGCTGATTTGTTTTTGAATATTTTTTGCCATGGGAGGAAACCGGAGGCCTAGGGGGAAAAAACCCCATGTACGAGACGATAAACCCTTACTCTGGGTAGGTGTCAGCAGCCTACATGCCGTACTGCTTTGGACATGTCATTGCCATGCAGACAAGTCATTCCTATGATACCGACCACTACGACACGTGGTGCAAACCTCCAACATGTGTTCAAGTGCAGGGCACCGTATGCACAGCTGATGTTCGTCAGTTCAAAAGGTCACGTTCATAAAACACTCAGGGCCCATGCTTCCTGTGCACACAAACTATTTTTAGTCGTTTTTTTAGGATCTTGATAACATTGTCCCAGATACAATCAGAACTTGCAGAACTTTGGCAGGATCTCCTGGTTTTATAAGAGAACATCAGAAGTGACCATTTGTACTGCGAAGACGTGGCACGGGAAAGAGCAAGGAGCTTGGTGGCCTTGTTTCACCAGACTCTGCACTCGCCTCTTTCTACAAATAAAAACAACGACGAAAATGTTGCCAATAACCTAGAAAAGCCTTGGATATTTTGTATCTTTAAACCATTTCAATTAATGAGTGGCGCATGGAAGGACACCAGAGAACCAGCTAGAAAACACAACACGTGTAAGAGGGGATAACACTCAACACTGCCATCTTTTTGCGACCTCACAGCAGCAATTCTACAGCACCTGGCAAGCCCTGGTGGTCACCTCTCCAACTTTTATCCAGGCTCAAACCTGTTTGGCTTCCAACGTCCAATGGAATTGGGCGCATGTTGGGTGATGTGGTAATAGGCTTCGGGCATAGCCTTAAACAGGCCCAATCTCGCCACTGCTCTGCAGTGAGAACATTCACAGGCTTCAGGATGACAAATCAGATGTGTCTGGCAGAGCAAGCATCCAAGGCGCTCATGGCTGGGCCAGGTATACTCAGAGAGAGCAGAGCAGTTGATCCCTTCAGCTACCACCATGGACCCAACTTTCCCTTAAAAAATACGTTTCATCTCAATGCGCTCTCAGCTTGTTTTAAATATAAAGCACTTTTTATGGCAAACACTTAAGAATGGACTCTTCTGAAAAATGGTCCTGAGGCTCATTGATGTTTTCGTATGTAAATATAGGACACTTACTCACATTAAATAAACGTATTGATCGATTGAATTCTGTTAAGGCCTTGACTTACTCATCATCATCTGCCATGATCAATCCTCTGCTGGATGAATACGTCCACAAACCATTGCCACCTCTCGAGGTCCCGTAATCTAGCAATCCACCAAGCATCTGCACACGAGCTAAATCCATTGCTCCTTCTCTCCACTTCATGTTCTCTCAGGCACGTTCCCTCCCTTGTCCGCTGATACTGCATTAGTCTCATCATTCGTACGAGTGACAAGTTCTGTCCTAGGCCAGTCTCCTTAACAGTCTGCTTGCAGCCAGCTATTGTTATCTCTTGTGTAGTGCGCAATGTATTCTGGTTAAGCGTGTGGGCTCTGGGTGTCTATCTGGAATGGTTGCTGGTGCTAGCGGAGTGATGAGCAGATGCTGTTGGGGGTGTCGTGCCACGCTGAAGGGCTCGCGTGTGCCCATGTGCCGCCGTCCTCTTTGTGGCCAGGACGCCGAGGAACGTCGTTCCTGTGTGCTGCTCCCGCCGCGGCCATCGCCACGACTGCTGAGCCGTGTGACGAATGGTGGCAGGAGTGATGGCTGGGCTTGCACGGAGGCAACGTGAGCTCCACGTGTTGCACCTGTAACATGGCCGTCTAAGCAGCAGTCCAGGTGAGACCCTCACCAGTGTCATATTAGTAATAATTTTTATCGCCATCATCAGGGCTTAATATTTTTACTGCATAGTTTCTGGGTCGCTGGTAGACTGGAGGAGGCACGGGACATGTCGTAGCCAGAGCCATAGTGAGAGGTATCCTGGATGCAGACATTTTACCTGGGTGGCTAAGCCATCATGTAATTTGTAAGAGGCTGATACTAGTGACATTGTTTCACCAAACGCAGGTGCTACTGGTATATGTGTGTTTCACCGTGTGTCCTGCATTATATACTGAGCTTTAATCGCGATTTACAATCAAAGCCAAGAGGCCATCGATGTCACCGCTACTCGCCATTTCTTTCTGCCGTCTGCCACATTCCGCAGATCTAAAGCCGAGAGCGGTGCTCCAAGGTTCTTTGTTACATCTCCCACCGTCTGGTTTTTGGCCTCCCCCTTGGCTGCCGACCTCTGGGTGTCACTCTGATGCCCATCTTGGTCACCTGCCCTCCTGAACCCTGCACACATGTCCCACCCATGGCCACCTCATCTGATCACATCGACAAGGCCTTGTTTAACTTTCAAGTTGCTTATCTAGCCCTTCCGTGACATTCCTAGCATTGTCCTCAAGCACCTGCATTGTACAGGCAGAAGTTCATCAAGTAGTTTTATTGTTGAAGTTTGGCTCTGTAACTCACGGAGTAACACAGCCGTTACCCCTGCCTCAACTACTCTTATAACACTAAAGCTGACCTCTCTGTCCTTTGCAGAACCATTTTATTCACAAATCATCTCAACCACAAAGGCCACAGAATTCACAATCCTTATTATCGGCAAATATGTGTCCCTGAGTCTGGCATTAATTCCGCGCTTTGTATTCGAGAAATGCTGCTGTCTTGTAATGGTCAGCACACCAGACTTGCAACACAAAGGTCGTCGGTCCACCCTCCACTCCCCCCCCCGCGCCCTGCCACTGTCTACGCGGCAGTGCAATTGTGTACACCACAGTCGGTCAGCAGGTGATGTGTGGTGGGGTAAAATGTCGATATTCTCACCTCCTCTAAGACATCTGGCCAGCGGGGAAGAGTAGACGAAACATACCTTCTCAGGAGGGCTCTCCTCGAGTGTTCTCCTGCAAGCAGTGGCACGAGCCAGCCACTGCAGGGCTCTATACCTTCATTGAAGCGTCATTTTCCTTTCACGTCGCCCTGGTCACACCGCCCTCGAGTCGCTCCTCCCGAGCCGTCATCGTGTCTCGGCTGAGTGGTGGAGTGGTTGCTCAGCTCCCCCGGTGGCCGTGTTTGTCTGTGGGCAGTAGTGGCAGGATAGGCTGGAGCAGGACACGGCCACCGTCCCATTGCGTGATTGATGCACGGGGTCATATTAATAGACGATTAATTTTTGCCGCATCTTAAGTTTCCGGGCGTTTCCGATGGCGTCCTTGTCGGTGGGGCCTCCGTGGCTACCATCCTGGTGAATCGCCGTGCCGCGTGGCTCGTGGGCCTCGTCCGAGACGTTGGAACGGGTGAGCCGGGACGTGGTCGGGACGCTTCTTCGTGCGTCCGTGGTTTTGTAAACGCGACGCAGTCGCTCCGGCCCAGCGTCGCACGGCGCACATCAGTCACGCCTTGTCATGGATCGCCAGGCACATGCTTTTGTTAAGACAACATTCGTTACAGCTGGATCCGCGGCTGGGAAGGTAACTTTGAGAAGAGAGGTACTGATTACTCCTTATATTTGTATATCGTGTTTTGTATGAATATAATATTGTCGTGTTGATTGTCGCTCATATGACGAATGACATTTTGTACGTTAATTATTCGGTTAAAAATTACATTCGACTGTGACCCATTTCTTCGACCCCTTTTACAAATGGCAGCTGTCCAAACACCCTGAAGTCGCGAGATTCCCTGCCAGCCACGCCATGCGTGACACGGCTGGTGCTGGCAGGAACCTCCTGGTTACACCAGCCCACAGGGGATTATTGTGTCCGTCCGTCGTGCAGGGAGGGGCTGGGAGGGGAGGGAGGGGCTGGGTGGGGAGGGGCTGGGCGGGGAGGGGCTGTGTGGAGGGTGGGAGGGGTGGGGCTGGGTGGGGAGGGGCTGGTCACCCCGTGGTGCCCTTATAAAACTCAACGTTTAACCTACTCACGCCGGCTTGTGCCCGCCCTCACAGTCGGGCATATTTGCGGAATACACCACGCCGCCGTTGATCCTGGCCATTGACCGAGCAACCCAACGTGTTCCGACCAGCTCCCTCCGCAGGAGGAATGTGTTAATGACTTGACCAAGACCTGTCCATCACCTCCCGTCAAGTGGCATGCATGGCAACGAAGCTGTGGCTTTTCCGCAACAATATTCGTGTAATACGATTAGCCAAGCAATGGAATGGACAGTGGGTAGAGTAATCTCTTGCATGATGGGATATCCCAACTCTCTGATGAACTCAAAACATTTGTCAACAACACTATGTCTCTGAAAATATCTATATAATGGGGAACGAGCAATGGCCCATCTTTATCGCACATACATATCCAGAGAGATAATGGGTAATAAGAGGTCGGGACTGTACTTTATACCATGGTGCCTGATTAAATATATGTTTTATTAAATGTATCTTAACTTGGCATACGAATAATGACCTATTATTAGCTATTGGGTAACACATACCCGTCAATAAGCAAGAAGTATGACTACTAAATAAACTAATTTATATTAAAAGCACAACATTTTTTTTTGTAATTGCATATCATATTGCATTGTGGGAATATTTGTTTTGTGTGGGCACAACGCACAATCCACTTGGCAACGCGTTCCTGGGCCCGGTGACGTCATCGTCACCACAGACGTGGGAGGGGGGGGGGCGTCTATCGTGGTCGCGTGCACAGCCGCCCAGGCCGACGTTACACACAGACACACACACACATACACACACACACATACACAAACATATACACACAACACACAGACACACACACACGGACACACACATACACAAACATATACACACAACACACAGACACACACACGGACACACAAACACACGCACACACACAAACACACACAGACACACACAACACACACAAACACACACAGACACACACAGACACAAACACACACAACACACACAGACACACAAACACGCACACACAAACACACAACACACACAAACACACACACACAGACACACAACACACACAAACACACACACACAGACACACACACAGACACACAAAGACACACACAGACACACACAAAGATACACACAGACACACACAGATACACACACACAAACACACACAAGCACGCACACACACACACAAACACATACACACAAACACACACACACAACCCACACACAAACACGCTCACACACACACAACACACACACACACAAACACACACACACAAAGACACACACACACAGACACACACGCAGACACATACACAGACACACACACAGACACACACAAACACACACACAGACACACGCACACAGACATACACAAACACACACACGAACACACAAACACACGCACACACAAACACACACACACGCACACACGAACCCTTCTCAATCCACTGCTAGATGAGGGCCTCGCCACTCCATGCTGGGCATTTTGGTTATTGGACGAGACTTCACCACGCTGGCCATTGCGGTTTGGCGAAGCTAAGGAACCATAAATGTGGCAGCATAGTACAGTTCAACAATGTAATTTGATGGTCTGCCCTGCAACTGCCTGTGACAACCTGACTTGTATGATGGTCGCCCATCTGAACATTATCCTGGCGCAACGTTGCTTAGCTCCACAGATCGTATGGGTTTGGGAGTATTCCGGGTGAATTCGTACGTGCTGTAAGTTACACGAATTAAATTGATTCTTTCACTCACGATTCAGGCGTCGATTCATTAATTTTATAATCCAGATATTCTAATGGAACAAACGAGACTGAACATTCAAGAGAGACATTACAACAATGGCGTACAATACAATGCAATGTGGATTTACATTGTGTCTAAATGCGAATGCATCTCAAGATGCTGTACAGAAACAATGGGCATATTCATCTCATCGAGGCAGTAAGTCACAGGCACAGGGGAAGAGGAAGATCTTTTGCCTGAACTTGAATAGGGGCAGAGAGTCGGCATGGACGGCTGTGGGTAGGGAGTTGCAGACTGGGAGCAGCAGATGAAAAGTACAAAATAAGACAAAGGAATAGGCTATTCTTGAATCAAAAGTGTTGTATTGCTTTCTGCCCTGTCTCCTGTCTGCTCATAGACCCGTGAAGGGTCTGCCGGTGAGCAGAGTGGGTCCGCCGCGTTTGATGCGGATAATTCACGATGGGGTTCGTGGCCGTTTTCTCGCTCGTTCGCTCGCACCACAGATTTTGGCAATTGCCCGCCGTTTGAGAGAACCTCTTGACCTTTTGCTTCAGCGGTATTGTGTTTAAACTTGGATTTAATTCCCCCGGGAAATCTCTTTAGATTGTTAGAGGACAAATAACGGGAAATCTGCGAGCAATGCGGCCTTTTGTTGATTGCTGGAGAAGACTCCACCCGCTTCCTCCTCTCGGCGCTGCGAGGAGACATCATCGCCACGCGCCCCTCGCTCGCTTGGCAGCGGGCCCCCTCCGCCGCTGCCACCGCCGCTGCCACCGCTGCTGCGGTGTGATGGAGACATTTTGTGCTGGGTAGCGGCGGCGTGTGCTCGTGCGTAGGCGGCTTCTGGAGCAGCGTTTCTCGGGTGTGTGTGTCCTTGCATCTGTGTGTCAATGCAGGCATGTGTTGACAGCAGCATGGAAACTGCCTTTACGGGTGATTTAAGACTCCACAGTGCTTTGTTGATCCCCAGATGGATGAAAGCTTCCCCATGCTGTCAGCCATCAGGGTAGTTTGATGATACTTAATTAGAGCAGTCAGTGCGAGTTGGTGATGAGAGGCATCGTGATCCAGTTCAGACATCACTCGCTGCTGATGGTCGCCATGGCCGGGAATCGAACCCAGGTTGCTGGGTCCATAGCATTGTGAGCTAATAGCTGTGCCATCGCTCTGACCTTTGGTGACCTTTCCCTTTGTTGTAAGTCAACTGCTCAGGGTCGCGGCTTACATAACGAACCCTCAGCAGTGCTGCCCACAGTCATGCTGTGCTCCCCTCCAGCATCACGAGAGTTATGTTCAAAAGTCACAGATAGTTATTTATTTATAGCCAAGCGAACCCCAACGAGATAACAGATCTCCTTTGAAAGGGGGGGGGCATGGGGTGGTAGAAGGTATATTGCGCAAGAGGGAGCATCAGCTGATGATATTGCTATTCTCAGGAGGGTGCTCTTGTTTTTGGATGTTTGGCCAATTCTGTCAGTGAGTGTTCAGTTTCGTGGAGGAGCAAATCAGTGCATACAAGGAGGTAATCCTCAAAGCTTCACACAGATGGATTCAACAGTCCATTATACTGCTATCTACCGGGAAACTTGGGGCGATTACGTTGACTGGGTTTCTTATGATTGCCTCCTTGCGTGGGATTTTATTTTAAAGTTTCTTGGGGTATTTTACCCCAGTTCTATCCCAATTGTGCTACCGACATTACATTGTCACAAGATGCGGTACTCTTGTAAGGAAATGGCCCAATGAAGCAGATATTACAGAGCTACCTCTCAGATCCCTTCCAGCGACCTCTGGTCTGCAAAGTAGAGGGCAGCACCTTCCAACTGCATATGCGACTGAGGTTCACTGCAGCAATCAAATTGACACTATAATTCTAAGAGCTTGGATTTAGCAATTGAAGAGCAGAACTAAATAAATGTGAATTTGTGTCAATACTCGAGGACCCGGTTTAATCACAGGCAACTGAATCCTGGATTCGAATCCAGGATCTCAGCAGTGCCAGCTCAACGCTCTGACCACTGGTCCACTTGGTCGCCTCTCCTTGTGTAGGATTCTAATTGTGAGCCAAGGGGCCGTCCTTCACTGGTTGTCTCCTGGCTGCTGACTCGATTGCCCTTCGGTCTAAAGTCTCACTTGTCTCGACCTAATCTCAATCTGCTCACGACCTGCCCGATTAGATACGGTGGTAGTATTGTCAAATGTGTGTTTTCATTGTTAAATATTAAACACCTGGCATGCTTATATTTTAACATGCTTATGAAATGTATTCCCATTCGACCACTGCTAGTGGGGAAACGTGCACCCATTGGGGGGTGGTGTAAGCCAGGGTCCACCACCAGACTTCCCCGGCAGAACCGACGTAACTTGGTTACGTGACGAAGCGGTGTTTCCCTTTGCCGTTTTGAAGCAGCTCGAGCGAAAGAAGCAGTAATCACTGGAGTTGTCAGTCGGAGAAAGAGTCATAAGCTGGTGTCATCGTTCCAAACAAGAACATGTTGGCCTCGGCCTGCGTACTGAAGGCACTCCCTTTAGTCCATGAGCCCAGCCCAGATGCCTCCTCACTCGTCGCTGCCACCTGTGGTGGCAGCTCTTTGGGGAAGTGGCTCTCCGAGTTTGGTCCCCGGATCACTGGCGGTCCGCGACAATTCTCCAGGTGGTCCGCGAGATGATGTAGATGCAGGTCGATCTGTAAATAATGGCAATGTTTTTACCTTTTGTTTCGGACATTAATTCGTATTTTACTTATGGTATTTAATTTTTAAAATAAGTTAGGTAAACTACCCTCTTCAATCAAAATCAGAGTATTTATTTATACTGGAGGAATCCGATGAGCTATAAAGTCTTGACTTAAAAGTTTCGTGACTGCAGGAATTCATATTGTATGGTTCTTTCATCTCAAAACCTTTATAAACAGCTTGCCCTCAGAGGCTAACCTCCCTGTTCCTGATGACGACCGCTTGTGTTGCGATCGAAACGTCGTGATATTTTAATTATTTTTTATTCACTTATTTTCATTTTTATTATTTTATTGTTATTATTTTTTATTTTATCCACGTGACTTTACCGAAAGAACCATAGAATAGCTATAAAGTCCTTTTTCAGAGATGTCCAGTAGGGGCGGGTCAGAACGTTACAACAACAAACAATACAAAACATGTTCGGAGCGCAAAGTATCCGAAAGTAAAAAAAATCACTAAACATTTTTTTTGTTTTTTTAAATCTTACTTGGTAAGGCCCACTGAGCTATAAGCTTCCTTTACAGAAGCAGCCTGGCCATAAATTATAGCTCAACGAAGTGGCTTCGCACGTGGAAATTTATAGCCACAAAATAATCCAAATGCTCTAAACGCACGTTTCTAAATGTGGAGAGAAAAACCAGAGGGCCAGGAGAAACAAGTAAACCCGTAAAAACAAAGTTTTTCTCTCTAAATCCTTTATATGCGTGGCGGCTAGAGTCCTCTCGTCCTCTGGCTTGAGATGGCTGCAATCTATGGGTCAGATGATTGTCTGCCAGTATTAAGCAATTGGTAATTAAATATTTAATTTGTTTTCCCTAAACAGTGTAAAATTTTGGAAAAAAATTTTTCACGAAAATTAATTGTCACACACAACGAGTCTGTGTGGAAAATGTCAGCTCGATTGGATCACGGGGAAGTGGGGTAAAAAACGAGCGAAAGATTTGCACGGTCCTAAGCAAGCAAGCAAGCGAACTTAATATAAAGGATTTAAAATATATTCGCCTGTGGAGGACGCGGGGATCGATCCCGCGACCTTTGGCATGGGAAGCGAGGGCGCTACCAACTGCGCTACTCCGCCACGGCCTGTGGAGGGGTTACGCTCTGGGCTCCTATACTGTGACGTTCAGCCAAAGCCATGAATGAGTTATATTTGAATACATGTAAAATACATTTTTTTTGCCTAAAAAGTGTTAAATTTTTTAAATTTTTTTTCACCAACATTAATTGTCTGTCACAACGAGTCTGTGTGGAAAATGTCAGCTCGATTGGATCACGTGAAGTGGGTTAAAAAACGAACGAAAGATTTGCACGGTCGTACGCAAGCAAGCACGCAAGCAAGCAAGCAAGCGAACTTAATATAAAGGATTTAAAAATACACGCAACCTTGTGTAAAAAACGTGTTTTTGTTCCTGTAATATAACTCATATACTCTTTGGTTCTTTCGGTAAAGGCACGTCGGTATCAAATAAAATAAATCACGATGTTTCGGGTGCAACACAAGCGCCCATAATCAGGTGGGAAAGAATGGTCTGCTGCTGAGGCAGTGTTTTAAAAAGAAAGAACCAAAGAGTATGGATTCCTGCAGTCATGAAAGCTTCAAATAACTCACATAGTACGAGTGGTATTTAGAGAGACAAGTGAAGGGTAGGAGGCTGGGTGGTTTGCTGAAACGTTTGCACAGATGTGGCCACAGCGGTGTTGGGCAATGAGCTGCGCGTTGATTTAATTATTAGCGATGTGGTTGCAGAACCAATTGCACAGGTGCGGTCTCGGCTTAAGACCCTTGCAGACATAGTCACCGTGAAGCTCTCCTGTCATACACTACTCCTGTAATTCGTGTCCCCAATTGCTCTGTAAATTCCCCTGATATCCGAGGATGGATTGTCCTATTATGTAGAGCCTGATGATCTGATTATTTCAATCATCGATTCCTCTACCGATTTTCGATTTGATTACTCGACTAATCGGATAACACGAACATTGTTATGGGGAAAAACTCTGACATCTGTTCTACCCACGTGTGCCGCTGAACGGGAGTTAATGGGCGGGGCTCGGCAACGCAATCGGCATCATTAGCCGTGTCCCGCTGTGCATGGCTTGGAGTGGGTTTCATGCAGCAGTATGTCTGGGTGACCATCGTTTTAAAAGAGGCCTGAGTAGTCGATCACAAACACAGTCGATTGTAATTCGTAGCTGATTATCTGATATAATCAACCGATTGTGCTGGCTGGTCTCTTATCTGTGTAGTGACATCGCAGATGTCACTGTGTGGTGCCGGCCCTAGAGGGGCTCTGTGAGCGCTGATCGAGAGCGCCGAGTGGCACCACGCTCGGCGTGCAGTGCTGTCCCCTATAGGAGGGGGTGTGAGGGTGCCGGCCATGAACGGGGTTAATGTAGGCCATGGCACTCTAGTTGACCCCAGAAGGCACGTGACGGGTAAGATCTACACAGGGGCCCCAAGCGGGGGCAAGGGGTGGTCACGTGTCGGGGCGAGATCCTGCTAGAGGATTCGAGAAGGTGGTCGTGGCCAAGGGCGGGGCCAGCCACGACCAGTGAGGATATAAGCCAGGTCCCCAGAGGGACCGGTGTGCAGCGTTGCTGTTGTTATCCTGAAGATCTACGTTCTACGTCCGAGAAGAGTCACAAACACGTGGACCTGGACCCAAGCCGGGGTCCTGTCCGTTGCAGCTACTCCCAGTGTGATTAGTGTAGTGAGCCTGGTGGTCCACCACCATAGGTTGTTATCTGGTAAAGGGGCAGTTGCCCCTTTGTGTTGGTATCAATAAATGTGTTGCCTCCAAGGAGTACATCTGCGACTCAGTTGAACTCACTGCAACTGGTGCCGAAAGTGGCGAAACGCTATTTTACTTAGCTAGCCGTTTAGACTATGTCTACGCGGTGCAGACTACGTCCCAGGACGTCGGACGACGAAGATGAAGATCTTATCCCCAAATCAGCCCCGGGGATGGCGACCCCGGAGGATGGAGGCGAAGCGCTGCCGGTGCAGCAGAGCGCCGGCCGGGCACGCGACAGCTCGATGCCAGCAGGGAGGGAGCACACGCCCGCCTCGCAGAGCTGCTCCTGGCTACGGCGTCCATCCTCGCGGAGCTCCACCCCGCGGAGCCAGCGGTGGAGAAGGGAGCAGCGGAGCGGCGCAGCCCCTCCCCCCCTTATCTATGCCCCACCCCCTCTCTATCCTCCTGCCGCCGATCTCCCCCTTGTCTCATGCGCAGCAGTCGTTTATGACTCTTGGGCTACGCCCATTTCTTCCCTTTGGAAGCTGCCTGCATCAGCAGCTTGCCTCCTCCTACCTTATATAACCTCTTGTTGCAGCAGCTCTTTCTCCTTCGTCAGCAGTTCTCCTGCTGTGTTGGTCTCACCTGATGACGGTTGCTTGTGTTGCAATCGAAACGTCGTGATCTATTATTTTTATACCTCCGTGACTTCACCGAAAGAACCAAAGAGTATCTTAAAACCTGTTTTATTGCCAGAAAGGGTAAAACTATTATCATTGTTTTTCATACTTTAATACTGGCACATAATGTCCCATGATATGTGGGAGAGCTGCCCAGATGTGAGAGTGTGTCGGCCTGTGGAGGAGGGCTGACTGCAGCTGCCATATTTAGGTTAAGTATAAAGGTTAATTATAATTTTATTACGATGCTTGTTTACTCAGGAGAGCCTCACCGTGTATCAAGACTGGTTTGTCATGAAGGTCCTCTCAAGTTTTCACAGTAGGGGATGATGTTGCTATGTGCAATCCCAATTACGCAATTTTAAGGAAAATTGGAAGCATTGGAATGTTTTGCCAAGACTAGATACGTTATGTTTTAGCTATGGGAGGAAACTGGATAACCCAGAGTGGCACCCATGCAGACCGAGGAGAACATACAAACTCAACACAGAAAGGCACCCGAGTCGGGAATCGAACCCAGAAACTTCTTGCTGAGGCACAAGTGTTACCACTGCGCCACCCTGCCACCCATTTGGAAAATCAAAACACTGAAGCCACGTGCGATGAAACAATGCGCCGACTGTACTCGGGGTTCCGTCCCGGGAGCTCCGTCTTGGCGCCAGGTTCTTACAAAATGAGGTAAACTCTTAAACACAGTCGGCTGTTTGTGATGGCCACAGACTTTTAAATAAACACTTGGACGTTCACCAATTACGTGTTTTGCTACAACAACAAAAGTAATAACTTTCACTTGCTAAAATATTTCTTCAAAACCTGTGCTGTAGAGCCCTGCTCTAAACAGAGGTAGTGTGCGTTCTGGACAATGCGGTGTGTGTGGCGCAGTGCAGCTGTGGACGACTGTTGTGGCGATGTGCGACGCTGGTGCTGCCTGTGCTCTATTTGTGCCGTGTGTACGCATTGCGCGCAATTGTTCAGCTGTCCGTGCCAACACCGCGCATGGCTGCTGTTTCTCTCGTGTGTCCACAAAGGGCTGGTGCTCCATCGTTCACGAGAGGAGCGATCTATGTACGTACTTACGTTGCTGTATCTATGTACGTACTTACGTTGCTGTATCTATGTACGTACTTACGTTGCTGTGTCTATGTACGTACTTACGTTGCTGTATCGCACTGTCAGCGATGTGCACAGTCGTCACAATCTGGGGTCACGATTCAATTCCAGAATTTATTCTTCGTGGTTGTCTTGATATTAACGTTTATTTTTTTTTTCTTGAATGAAAATTCCCATTGGTACGTTTTTGCTGTTGCTCCGGTAGCCTAAAGGGCAACAGGGTGGCGGCGCAAGTGGTAACGCTCGCACTGAACAGCAAGAAGGGTTCGATTCCTGGCTTATGCGCCTTACTCTGTGGAGTTTGTAGCTTCTCCCCCTGTTCTGCGTGGGGTTCCTCCGGGTTTTACCCATAGCTAAAACACACACACAATGTAACCGGTATTAGCCAAGCATTCCAATGCTGAAAATGTACCTCTAAATTTCTCAATGCCCCCAGAAAACTTGGCAGGACACTCCTGACAAAGAATCTTGACATTCAGTAAAGCTATTCAGGATGAATATATAATTCTTATTTTACGGTAACATTTGCTTTTATATAATTTCTTTATCCCAAATTATAAATTCTCTTGCACGATGCAATTCGCATATTGTTACAGTAAGAATCATGATAATCAAATAAAATGCAGTCGCATTTAGACGGGAAGTAAATCTAAATGCTTTTATACTAAACACATGAAACATTTATTGGTCAGCTGTTTGTGCCGAAAAACGGGAATTCTGGAGCCACAACATGCGTTGGCTTAAGGCTGGTGTTCATCATTCACCGGAGGAAGATTTTATTATGCGATGATTCCCTTTGTCTGCACCGCGATGTGGCGAGATTAAGCCTCGCATCGGGAGAAGATGAGAAGGACAGATGCAAGTGCTGCCCGACACGCGCGATTCCCGTGAAACATGCAGGGCCGAGCTGCTGGCAAGATGCCCTCTCCCGTCTCCTCGCCACTCAACACCACCAGAGCGAGTGGGTGGGATGGCGAGCGAACACTTTCTAATCAACTCCCGAGGAGCAACGCTCACTGCCGTGATTAGCAGTGTTGAGAATCCGAGGCGGCGGTGGCGGCGATCGAAACCAGAGAAGGCCTTGGGACAGGGGTCGCCACTCGCGGCACGTAAATGGGAGTGCCTCGCTTGACAAGCGGACTGACGCACTCCCTTAACGAGGGATTCCACGGGCCCCGCAGCTCCGGTCGGGGGGTGGGGGGCACATCCCGTGTTTGCATGGCTGGCGATCAGGGCAGCTATTTCTATGGGCACGCGGACGCGCATGTGACCCGCGTGACCCGTCTCTCCAATGGGCGCGTGGCCCAGTGCGCATCTCGAGAAATGGGAAACGTGTGGACAAAGGAGCATCGCTGTGTTTGTGCGCCGTGCCTGTCTTGGCTAGAGTGGTGGGGGTGTTGCGTGGAGGCACGCGTCTCTGATCGCTTGTTTACCTTATGGTTAATGGCACGTCCTGGAGCTCGGGTTTGCTCGTGGTGATCTGCGCGAAAGCACTCTTACTTTTTTTTGCGTTTTACTTACATTGGGTTTGGTGGAGGACTCCAGCAATAACATCCTCCTGGCAGCAGAGGGGAAAACAAAAAACCTCTGCCTTATTAATACACTGTTACAAAAACACTCCACCACGGATTGTTCGTTTCAGGAAAAAACAGAGAGTGAGTGGACTGCACGGGATTGGGGTGCGTGGAGAGAAGGGATTGGCAGCGAGAGGGGCGCACGGCCACCAAGTGCTGGCGCTGGGGGAATGAATGGGATTCACCAGACCTGAATTACTAGAAACAATTACTTCGCTTCATTTCGATTTTCAATTTCTAATTTCATGCAGGTATTCCTCCGATTACCATTTGTTGCATTTTATTTTATTTGCTTGGCTTTTCTTATTTTGGTGACCACCCAGGTCGCTCTTGCAAATTAGACTCCTATCCTGGTCTCTCGAGTTCTTATCTGGTCACACAAACTTGACTTTACTTATTCGAATCAAAACATGGTCATATAAACTGATTAACTTATTACTTATAAAACAAATGTAACTGTCTGTGATTGCATGGAATATGTCACTTGTAGCTTGCTTAGAATTCATATCTAGCCATGTGAATGAATGAGTGGGTGGGTTAGTGAGTTAGTTAGGGAGTGAGTATGTAATTGAATGAGCAAATGTGTGCATTCACAATTGAGCGGGTGAGTGGATTTGCGAGCAGGTAAGTGAGTGGGTGGGTGGATTAGTGAGTCAGTTGGTGACTGAGTGATTGGGTGGGTGGGCGTGCATATGAATGTGTGGATAGGTAGCTTAGTAGGTAAGTTGGTGACTGAGTATGTGGGTTTATTCATAAGCGAGTTGGTGACTGAGTAAATTAATGGGTGGGTGGGCAGGTGAGCGAGTGGGTGAGTGCACACAGCGACTGGGGTTCCCTGTGTGAGATGCGTGCGTGTCTTGAGTGAACGCTGCTCTTGTGCTGTGCAAAGGCAGCGGTGTTTGTTTAAGAGCTGCCTGTAAGGGTGGAAATGCCTTAGTAAAACAACTTCCTTATAGCTGTAAAAATTTTATGTTCACATTTCCTTTCATTTAATCCCAGCTGCGAGTGTGCTGGGATGCTGGCGTTTCGCCCGCTGGGCATCGGGATTCGTTAGGTTGCCCCAGCTGACCCCCCGGTGGGTAGGGGGCACACGGGAGCTGGGAACGGGGTCAAAGGTCAAGCTGGTTGGCTCCGATGACAGCCCACCACTGCATGAGGGCCTCCCCCATGCTGTGTGGGTTGTGGGGGTTATATGGCCATACTTCATCACGGGTTGGTGAAGGCAAAGAGTGTAGATGATGGAACATAATACAGTACAGCAATGGAATTTTCGGAAATGGCCTCTGTTGACAACATAGCCCCGCAGCAGTCCATAACGCCCGTGGTGCATGGCGGTCACTCATCCAGCGCTATCTCGGCTCAGCCTGCTTCGGATGCTTCTGGGTCATTTGGTCACATGAATCGAGTGTGAATTGAATAGCTCGAGTGTATGGATGGGAATAGAGTGAGATGAGAGGGGAGAGGTAGCAGAGTGCGTGGGTGAGAGTAGAGTGAGATGAGAGGGGAGAAGTTGGAGAGTGTGTGGAGTGGAGTTGAGTGAGATGAAAGTGGAGAGTTAGGCAGGGGTGAGGCTATGGAGGACCTTGAAGGTGGCGAGTGGGATCTTGAAAATTACCCTAATTGTGGAGGGATGGGAGTGTTGGGGGGACCTGGTCTCCTGCCATCGTCCCACCCACGCTGCCGTGCAGGGGAGGGGCGTCGAGCATGTGATCACGACGACCTGCATTCAATTCCCCTCGTTCCAATAGCGGTCGTTAAATTATCGCACCAAGCGATAACAATCTCCAAGTGTGCACTGTGTCCTGCACACTCGATCCCTTTGGAATCTAATTTCAGATTACCGTAGCAACATACAGCGCGTTACTGCATGCTAAGCACACGCAATCACGGTGAGTGTAATCTGTATGACCTGCTAGGAATACTGCGCAGGCTGCTGCTGCATGGGCTACGCTATGGGGCCCAGAGGGCAGTTCACCAAAATCTAGTGTTATACTCTACTTCTATGCTTCCCCATCTATGCTCTCCGCCTGTACCGGGGAGAGGGGTGAGTGGTTTGAGTACGTTTTGAGAGGGGAAAGAGGGGTGTGAATAGAGAGAGAGAGCGGCCAGCGGGGATGGTAGGGAGAGAGTGGTGAGCGGGGAGTGAGCTCGGAGAGAGGGTGAGCAGAGGGGTGAGCGAGGGCACGAAGAAACCCTCATTAGCAGGGGCGCTGGGACCTGGCAGACGACACTGGGGCCCTGCCAACGTCACTCCTCATTCACTGCCCTCGGGCCTCTAGAGGTCATTATAATTCTTGCTGCGCAACGCTATTAATGAATCATAGTTTAACGTTTGTGGTAAAAAAACGAGAGTTCTCTGTCCCTGAATACAAGTCAAGACGTCAGCCAAGAAACCATCCACCGAGCGGTGGTGTTGTGTCCCCTGTGTGTATGCAGTGTTGGGTAAAAGGGGAGTCTGTTTTGCTGATGGGGAAAAAATAGATTGTATTTATTAATTGTCCGAGAAAAGTGATGCCTACGTTTTGTGAATCATTCTTGGGTCAAACGGCTGCAGGCTGGGATTCTACTGCTTGAAGAGAAGTTTCCCACTTGCTTAAGTGAGACGGCAACATTGACCGTTGCAAAAGGTTATGGTTGTTTTATATTTAGGGAAATAGCTTTCCTACTGATTTACAATAAAAACTGGATTTTACACATATGACTTAAGGGAACATTTTGAATGTGAGGCAATGTTCCGAGTTGGTTTAGAATCCCAGGCGGTTGGAGCGCTGAGCCGTCACCACTTGTACCTGGGTTTCAGTCTGGGTATTAGCCGCCCATGATTCGACTAGATGCTCAAGTGTGGCGAGTTGATGACCTCAGCCCAGAGACCAATAATTTCACAAAAACACGAAGTTAAATTTGATTTTCACTCTAATTTGCGAGCATTTCTGCTCTGAAAATGTTAATAGTTTAGATTAAATGCCGTATCCTCTGTGCAGGGCGTGTGTGGATAAAAGAGGCCACTTGAATGCTTCTCAGAAGTAGTTCTGTGATATCTCCTTCCTCGGACTATTCTCTAGCACAGCATGATACATTGCGCTGCGAGTGTTCCAAAGTGATACTGCAGCTTGTGGCATGACGCCGTTAACACAGTGGGGATTGACTTGGGAAATAGATGTTTTTACTGTAATTGTGGACATCAGATCTGCTTTCTTGCTGAAGGTGGTTTCTTGAGGTCATCTCTGGGCAAGGAGGTGCTCCACGATCGTCTTTCCGTCTGTCAGATACAAACTCTCGCGTAGGCAATGGGCACGTGGGCCGATCGCCCTGACTTGGAGTCTCCAGGCTCCGGTAAAGCCACTTGTTTAAATCTGGCAAACGTGCGGCTGGAGTTTCTCGATTTTGGGAATGTGCCCTCGGTGGCTACGCGCCGCGCTCTGAGCTGCCACTTTGCCAGCGCAGCTTGTTTGAAGTCGAGCACGGAGAGCTACACTTTCGCTCCAGTTCTCGGATGCCGTGTGTCATGATGTCATGCGGAACGTAAAGGTTCATTTTTTCTTAAACTGCAGCAAAGCCAACAGCTGGTGCTGATGTAAGTGATGTTTTCCACGGAGCGGGTTGCGGAGCAAAACACGAGCATTCTCCCCGCGCGGGAAGGAACTCGCGCCGCGCCGCACTAAGATGCCGCGGAACCCTGCGCCGCCGCAGAGATTGCCCAGGAAATCTTAATCACATGACAGCACTTACAGCCTGAGACGCTGGTGGAGGAGGGGCCACCGTGCCTGCGAGCGAGGGCAAAGTCTGAGGCACACTCAACTGAGCGGAATTGCTGATGAGACTTCACACAAAATCCCCACGCTGGAACACGGCGTGGCTATCAGAGCCGTGCCAGGTGCTGTGTAATACGCGCACACACACAGGTTCCGCACAATGAGACATTGTGCGCTTAAGAAATTTACCCTATTTAGCAGTCTTGGCACACGTGTGCCTGCGGGGTTTATATTTACTGCGCGTGTATATATATTTTTTCGGCCGTCTCGTCTGGCAGGTCGGCGTGGTGAAGGCGGCGGCGGTGCTGGGACACGGCGTTGCGCCCTCACAACTGAGCCGGGGTGGCCTTCATCATCGACGTCGCTGAGAGAGAGAGGATCTCCCGACCTGGACACAGCAGCCATGGAGGCCAGCAACCGCTCTCCAGAGCCGGCGCTCAAGTACGAGCAGACTCTGGTACGTGCCGAGCCCACCGCGAACGTACTCACCGCTGGTGCGGGGGGCCAGCGGTCGTCCTCCCCGCCGCTACGTTGGCTTGCGAGCGTGCTCGGTGACTGCACGGGCTGATGCTGACACTCATGTAAGGATCCTGGCAGCTTTAGCTTGGGAGCAGTGTTAACTTTGCTTTGTGAGGTCCCACTGCTGCTGTGTCTGGTGAAGATGTTGTTAATGCTGCTGCTGCCGCCACCTCTTGAGCAGCTGTAGGGAAATCCTACGTGCTGGAGACGGTTGGTCCAGTATGGGAGCGACGCGACACGTCGAGTGCGCATGCCGAGGCAGGTGGGAGATGTTGCCTGTTCCTGTGCCACGATCCGCCTTCAACATGGTGCCCATTGGGTTACAGTTATTTCTGAACACATGACCGCGCTGGTGGCTGCATGTGTTGATGTGTTGCATAATCACTGCTTTTTTTATTATGCTGCAAACTTCTTCTTCGTCATTATGGCGTTGCTGTCATTCCTGTGGGGTTCAGCCTTACTGTTCTTCTTTCTCTACACACTTCTGTCCCGTGCCATCATCTCCACATCCACTCCACACTCCGTCACATGCTGGTCTCAGCACCTCAAACCACCTATCCCAAGGCCTGCCTCTCGGTCTCACCCTGGTGCTGCTAATGGACAAATAGTTCTTGCTGTACCATCATTCATATCTTCATCATTATTGTCACAATTGTATGTTTTGATTTTGTTTTCATTCATTGTTTTGTTTTGTAAATACAAGCACCCGGCATTCTTAGAATGTTTTTGGCTTCTGGATTCAGTGAAAATTCCAAAGTCCCCGGAGACCTCAACTAGGGCACCCTAATGATCACGATTCCCCCCGCACCGCCCACAGTAGAAGCATTCAGATTATAACAAGAAGCAGCACGGCAGCGTGAACCCGTGTGAACCCTGCGCAGCGCTCGCATTGTGGGATTGCGAGGGATCAAAGGGGCTTGTGACTGCGCACCCGGGGTCGTGGGGGAGACAACGGGAGACACGACGCTGTCCAGAGACGCCCCGTGCACCGCTTGGGAACGCGAGCCTTTGTGTCAATACCTTGAGTCGGCTTGTAAACGCGACGGCTTAAACTGCTGCGTGTGTTCGGGCTGCATGGCATCGTGGGAAGGGACCACAGTTCCATGTGGTCTGCGCAGACCTCACAAGCACGCACGCATCTGTGCAAAGCAGCATAACATGACCATGTGGTATAGATGCCCACGACGGGGAGAAGGCAACGAGGGACCATAAAAGCGCACGGATGGAGCAAACCGGGCAGAAGTAACTCTGTAGACATTACCCAACCACAGATGCGACACAAGACTGTGTCTTTATAGAGTTATTCATTTTTGTAGTGAGTCCAACTGAGTCGCAAACGTTGTCTTTGGAGCAACACTATTTATTTCACCAACTCAACACACAACATAACTGGGGCTGGCTCCGCCCCTCGCCCCGCCCACCTTCCAGATCTCTCGAGCTCTTTCCCAAAGGCTCCCGAGAGCTCCTTTATACCACGTGACCGCCCAGCGGCTCCCGTCCACCGGTGGCCCCCCTCCAATATCATCCAGTCACGTGTCGGCAGGTCAACCGGCGTATCATGCCCCAAGGTAACCCTGGCTGGCTGACGTTCCCTCTCGCTTCCTCGCCGGGAGCCCGCACCGCACGCTGCACGCGGTGCCTCCGCGCTGACCAGCGCTCACCAAAGCCCAGCTAGGGCTGGTACTACGCCCAGTAGCCGGGCTGCACACAATGACAGCACATTATCCGCCGTGGCTTCGTAAGCCCGGCACCACACAGTGACGTTCAAAGTCGCTACATATATATAGACCCACTCATAGAGTCAGTGTCTGTGAAGTATGCAAATTGCTGTGCAGCCAGCATTGGTCACATTAGTCACATGCAAACACATTCACTTTCCCTGCTATGGTTTTTGAACTCGGTCAGCTGTCATCAGTGTTTGTAGCAATGGCCATCATGGGTGTTTTGCATGGGTGGGCTTTCTCTTGCCCTGAAGCATTCTCTTTCCCTGGAGATAATCTTTGCCTAGTTTTCTTAATGCCATGAAAAATGTTGAACAAACCTCGCTTAGTGACATCATTGGGTGGATTCAACTTCTGACAAAATCGCCAAAGCAAAGTCGTTTTGGCGATTTTGTCCCATGGCTGGTGATGCATGCACTCCAAGCATCGGGGATATTTACACACGACAAGATGAGACTGTGGCCCCACACAGTTTCAAGTGGAATTGAGGTTGTGCCACGTAGATAAATGGGACCCGCTATTCACAACGACTTGTCGTAGTGACGATCTGTCACACAATTACACTCCCAGTTTCCTAAGCAAGCTCATTTCAGCGTGGTTGGCATTGACTCCTGGTGCAAGGAATGAAACGGGGGCCATGCCTGACTGATTTTCTTCGCTCTTCATTTCCTGGTGAATGGGTCATTCCGACTTGTGGCCTCCAGTGCAGTTGCACCACGTGCCACCTGCACACTGGCTGCGCCACTTGTCGCATGGAAACCGAGCGAGCTGGCTTCCCGTTTTGCCAAGGGAGCGACTCCTGCATCTCGCTCAAACGTCCACATGTGACAATGTCGCCCGGCACTGCGTAGGCAGAGTGGGAGGCCAGAGGCTTGAGCGTTCATAACTCATGCCCACGCAAAATAATGTTTTCACGCATAAAGAGAGAGAGAGCTTGGTGGAATATGCCGGCCAAGTAGACAACAGCATGTTTATGAGCGAAGACATCTCCCACATCTGGTTTGTGTTTCCCGTTGTTGGAAGCATTTCCCGTAGGAAATTAGTGCATGGCGAAGCGGCGGCAGTGGCGGTGCGCGGATTTGTCTCGCGCGCAGACATCGCTCATGGCGCCACGCGGGTCCCAGCAAGAAGGTTAACGCTGCACCGGGCAGTCTAGAGCTCCTCCATGTGGAGGACCTTCCACCATTGGTGCCACAAGCCAGCGATTATAACACTGCACCTTTAGTTGCTTTACTTCTTCACCGATTCCACGCGGCTGGAGCTCGAGATCGCTTGGCTGAGCGACGTGGGAAATTTTACTCTCATGAGTGAACGATGGGCGGAGTGGTGGTGCCACGGTTAGCGCAATGCACTATGCAGCCGTCAGTCCGAGTTTGATTCCCGGCCAGGGACAACATCCGTGGCTACTGATGAATGAACTACTCCTGTGTCCCCCCCACTTCTCCGACCCATACTGAGCAGTGCGGCGAAGTATGGTCAACCATCATGAAGGGGAGGCCTTCATCCAGCAGTGGATTGAAAAAGCGCCATCTTCTATTAGCTTGACCTTTGCTAATAACACGCAACAACTTAATTCTATATCTCAGAACAAAGTACAATCTTGACATTGACCCTATTGAAGGGGTCAATGTGGTAATTATGAGTAAATGATGACTAAATGTGTTTTTTTGTCCACTATAAAGAGCAATTCATGGCAAACAGAGATTAACAGCACTTGTTCTTGGAGGCCTTGACTTTTGCAGTTTGACCCCAATCTGTGCTTAGATAACCTTATTGTGCACATGACTGTCGCACAGCGTCTTGATAAGCGATTGCGTTTGGCTGCTTGTAAATCCTGATTGCCCTCACATTTCATTGTATGCTCACCAAAGACACGATACCCGGTCAAACGTGCACTCAACTGCCTTGATATGTGTGTGCGTGCTGTGTGACTACGTACGCGAATATGGCCACCAATTCCCTTGTGTGCTATGCCATGCTTCATGGGTGCTTATTAACAGCATTTGCCCCAACGGACTGTTCAACGTTGCACGGGGTATTTTTGTATGTGGGTGTGTGAATGTGTGGGTGAGTATGTGGGTGTGTGAATGTGCTGGTGAGTATGTGGGTGTGTGAATGTGTGGGTGAGTGTGTGAGTGCGCCAGTGGTTTATGAACTGCTCGACGATTTTAGCCACCTGGGTTCATTTCCCTGTCATAACCATCATTGGAAACTGGTATCTTAACTGTGGTGGGTTTTCTCTAGGACAAGTCGGCTCAGGTAAAGGTGGTTGGGTGTGGTGCTGGCCACTTTGCCCACTTGTTTGCCATGCCGGAATCTTGTTTGCCATGCCAATCTCAACAGGAGCTTGCTAGTCGCACTTACTCTATAGCCTCTATCGCTGTATGGGGCCTGTGAGTATTTGTACGTGTGCCAGTTATTTGATTGGCAGTGTCGCGTGTGTTGGGATAAAGTGTGGGTACTCCCACTTCTCCAAAGAAGTCCAGTCAATGAAGGAGTGTAGGCCAAATACCCTATAAAGGCCTCTCTAGAGATTATTTCCAGTGGAGTCTCTTCCCCCAGCAGTGGCGTGAACAAACTATGTCAGGGCTGCCCATTTACCTTTAACTCCTGTTCAGGCAGCACAGACCTTTGGCCAGCATTCTACAAGGGTCGTGTGAGAGGGGTGGCTGGGCTCGGACCTTCAGCGTGAGAGGGGCACTCTGTCACGTGCGCAAGTAGGTGTTACCTACTCGTGCACAGGCGTCAGGATTGGGATTGAATCCACCAGGGGAGGGAGATGGATAACATCTCTTACCACTACATCTCCTACAGTCCTGCTCAATAATAATCCACCCAGCACCTGCACACGAGCTGATTTCATCGCTCATCTCCAGAGTGGATATCCTCTCAGCGTGTTTTTTCTCTTAGCTGCCAATCGATTGATCTTGTTGGAAATGTGATCATGGGAAACAATATCACATCAGTTTTACCATTATTACTTCCATATAATTCCTGCATGGGGGAAGGGCTACCCCTCCCCACCGACAGCCGTGCGTGCAGACACGGCGGGAGGGGGGCGTCCCGAGCCGTGGCTGCGGAGCAGCGCCACGCCGGGAGCTGCACCGCACGCTGTCCCGCCAACCCCGACTCCTGCGGCGGGGCGGATTCCCGGCGGTTGCTCTGCCCGTGGCGGCAGCAGGGGGGGAGGCTGGAGCGGGGGGGGAAGTGGGGGGGGGAGCCCACCCCGCGCTGTCCTCAAAAACAATGGGCCGCTGGCCGCCCTCGCGGGGGCCACACAATAATAAAACCCCGGCGAGGAGCGACGCCGCCACGGCCCCACACCGGCGGTGACCTGGCAGCCCACCGGGACGTGACACAATAAACTCGGTGCACGGCAAGCGCAGCGCCAGCACCGGGGAGCCGCGGGTCTTCGAGCCACGAGCGCTGCCCAGCGGCGGCAGCGGCGGCCGCGACCGGTGCCGGCGGCGGTCGTCGATAACCGCGGCGTTCGTGGCGGTGGCGCTTCCCACCATTTCCCAGCACCGCCGAGCAGCGGTGGCTGCGAGCGGGCCCTCCTTGATGGACGGCGTGGCATCGCCTGCGCGCCGCAGGGATGCGTGAGCGTCTCGGCTGGTGGTGGTCGGTGGCCGAGCCGCGTGGCGGCAAAATGTCCAAGGTGTACGCGCTCGAGCTGCTGGGGCAGCAGGACTCGGGCTCCGAGTCTCAGGTGCGACTCGAGTACTGGCTCTGCCTGGACGGGCGCGACGCGAGGTCTCCCTTCCCAGCCGCCGCGGTGGTGGCACGCCAGCCCCTCGTGAGTAGTGTCAATAGTGCCTGCCGCCCGCCGGCACTCGGCCATGTGCGACCTGCCGGGGCGAGCGCCGGGAATTGGCATCTGTGTTGGGGTGGCAATAATTGATTTACACCGAGGTCTGGTGGCATTGCGTTGAACTTTTATCACAGTTTGCGGCAGTGTCGATAGGCAATTGCGTGGGTGACTCGGATTGTGCTGTGTAGCGAGTGCTGTAGAGCTGCCATGGAAAGGAGCTGTGATCGTGACGGTGTAGCCTGGCTGCTCTGTTCATGCTACGCTCATACCAGACCGGTGACAGATGGCCAGAGAGATATAGACAGACAGGGGGCCGAAGATAGATAGACAAATAACCTCATTATAACAAGGTGAGAGACCGGCAGGATAAGACTTTTTAAAAGAGGCCTAGAGCACAATGAAGACAGGAAACAAATGCCGATATTAAACAGTTGATGCAGGATTCGTGAAATAAACTCGCACATGAAATGGACAGATTCTACATGTTCACTAAACAAAGGAGGTCAGAGACAAATAAAATGCAAGATCGAATAAATACATAATATTTGTAAGAAATATATAAAAATGTAAAATACGAATTAAACATAAATACAAAATATTAAATGTTGTAACATTCAGATTCAAACGGGGTAACATTGTAAGATTTGGTTAGATATTCAGAGTAGTAATTATTATGAATTGTTATGCTTTTTTACCCAGGAAAGATTGAGTCTCAAGACATTTTTTTCTGGAGGGTCCTGCCAAAGTTTGACAGTAAGGAGCGATGTTGCGGCCTTGTGTAATCCCAGTTGAGTAACTTTCAGTCGATGTTTCAGCATTGGGAGGCCAACGTGAGTTCCACTTTGTGCTTGTTTAGCTTAAGAGTTGTGTATTAAGAATGTGAATTCATTGGGACCCGAGTTCCAACCCTGCGATAAAAGCAGGTTAATTAACACGTAGGCTTTTGCGACCAATATTATCCATAATGGAGATTTCTGGGTTAGATCGCGTAAATATAAATGTGTCATTAAACCCGCCACCAGCCGACACAGCCAATTAGTAAGGGTTTGTCACGTAAGCAAAACATGCCAATTCGTCACTAGTTCAGCACTAACCGGTGTGTTGGAGAGTAAACCCGCAACATTTACAATTCGAGTACGACGTTTCGCCGGTAATTACAACTGGCCTCATCAGGCGAGAACCAGAATTGTGGAGAAATCCTCCTGTTTCGGTTAAAATAGAGGGATAGATGTGATAAATAAATAGGGTTTACGTGATAAACTTTACTAATTGGCTGTGTCTGGTGGTGGCGGGTTTAGCGACACATTTATATTTACAACATTTAATCCAAAAATATATATTATGTATAAACTAGGTTACATTTCATAGTATAAGCTGTGCAGCAAGAATAAGTGCCCTATTGTGGTTAGGGCAGGAGAGGCAAGTGAAGGGACATCTCTTGAGCTGGTTCTGTGCGGCCGTTCCACATCGAACGCCATCACCACTACCGCCATCATCGTCATTATCAACGCGTATGACCAAAGCACCTGGAATGCATCCGATCTCATCAGATCTCGTAAGGCAAACGGTGTTGAGCCTGGATTGTTCTTGGATGGGTGATCACGGTAGATATCACAGTTGTGATAGGCTACTGCAGGCTACATTGTCTGCAGAGGATAGTGCAACAAAAACCATTGTTGTACTGCACTATGCTCAAATATCTATGCTGCTCACTTTCAGCAGCCCACACTGAACAGCACGGTGAAGTATGATCAAATAACTTCCATAACTCATGCGGTACTGGCAGCCCTCATTCAACTGCAGACTGACATTAGGTCTGTACATGTAGACCATCATTATCACCGTCAGTTGCAATAGCTATCATCTACCCACTGCTAGATGAAGGCCTTCCCCATGCCATCACCATTCCTGCTTGTTACATACTCGCATGCATGCATTTTATATGTGGCTTTTACTGCGTGTGTAGTTTATGCAGGATGTGTCATTCTTGATGTGAATTTATCCACGGACACGGCCAGGTCAAACAACCGCCGTTGGCGGCCGTGCCAGGTACAACACCGCCAATGGACCTGGAGGAAATGCACCAAGGTAGCTATTGAATCAGCCACCCAGCATAATGCAGCCATTGAAACGTGACGGCCAAGTATAATGAAGCTGTTGTCGTGAAACTTAGGTACAATGGCCGCTCCTGGCAAAGGTTGCGGCCTTAACATTGTGCACAGCTGCTTGGGCCAGGTGTGGTGGTGGCTGAGGGCCTCAGATGGCACCCCTAGTTGTGGCATATGGCTGAGGCTAACACATTTGTGCTAGACTCAAAACAGGGACACATGGTGAGCTTGGAGCAACTCCGTCAGTCCCTCCCACTTTTACAGAGCCACGCCAACTCAACCATGGCTCCACCAAGGAGGTGAGTGGCCTCTTCTCTCTTTCTGACGTCTTCGTGCCCACTGCTCATTAGTCCCACTCAACTCCTCTGCCAGCCCCTCCCACTACCCAGGTAGCTCCGCCCACTACCCAGATAGACCCGCCCATTACTCAAGTAGCCCTGTCCACTACCTGAGTAGCAAAAGCTTCACAGGGGACACAGAGACAGAAACTATGAGGACGTTTGGTAATTTAACGCATACACTGCACAGGCTGCATCTGTAGGACCAGGAAGGAACCCTGCTGGGGCCAATGTAGCCCTACTGAGCTCACCAACCCAATCTCTGCGCCAGCTAACATGTCCAGTGGGGCCTCCTTGTTGCAGTTTAAAGGGTGATAGATGGAGGTCTGTGGCCATACCGGGGCCTTAATGTACCAGGTTATGTGCATCCACATGTCACCTGGTACATAAATCTGTAATTGAATGCTTGTCAGCATTCAGGGCCTGTAGCGGTCTCCCAATGCAGCACTGCAGGGGGAGTTTTCTGCCTTTGCTGGAGAGGTTTGGGATGTCCTCGGGAGACCTGGGGTGTGTAGGGAGGTCTGGGATGTGCCTCGGAGACCTGGGTTGTCCTGGGGGGACCTGTGATGTATAGGGAGACCTGGGATGTGTTGGGAGGTCTGGGATGTCTTGGGGAGACCTTGGATGTGTAGGGAGACCTGAAATGTCCTGGAGAGATCTGGGTGGAGCAGGGAGGTCTGACGTGCCGGGGATTTTAAATTTGTGCTCGGGAGTCCTGGGATGTGCAATGGGAACTGGGAGAGCTGTGCTGCCTGTCTGGGTTCTCTGTCCGTCGCACGCGCGAGGGGCGCTGCTCAGTCTGCCTCGCTTCCTGAGCACGGGGAAACTAACAATGGCTCCTCATGTTATTCCCAAACAGAGTTTTCCCCACCGTGTTGTGACTGCTCCACCAAGCGGGGATGTGCCGCCGGCGTGCGCGGGATTATTGTTCGGGGGAAGCTGCTGAAGAATTCTCGTGGTGTTTGTGCTACGGCGGCCGCTGTAGCTGGTTTTGCGGTTCTTATTGCGAGATAATCACGCGGTGTTTTCCCCTGAAAACGAAAACCACGCTTTGTTAGTGTTGCCTGTCATTGATTTGCATTTGCGGCTTGTGTGTAAAGTATCAACAAAGCTGGTTAAACAAAACAAACGCGGTGTTTTTATCAGCGCATTGCACATTCCTCTCTGCCCCGGGGACCACGATTTATGTAGAAACTCATGACATGGGGGATTGTAGTGCCGATGCGCCTGCACACAGGGGCTCCGTGACATCCCAGTCGTGTCGGGGCCCTCGTGCTGGCAGCAAGGTGGAGCACGTTCCCTCAGCGCTATCCTCAAGAATAGTAACGGAGTAGTAGCCAAGAGACTGAGCTCATCCAAGAGGACGTCCACTCAGAAGATGGAGTGTTGAAATCAGAAGCAGAATCAGAATCTTTATATATCCTGGAGAAATCGGATGAGCTTCGAAGATCTTTTTCACAGATGTCCAATAGGGGTGGGTGAGAATGTTACAACAGCAAACAATACAAACAACGCAAACAACGATTGGAGTGCAAAGCATAGGAAAGTTAAACAAATCACTAAAATAGTTACATTAAATTGATAAAGTATATAAGTACAAATTGCAAAAGTATATAAATTATTGTGGATGTTTCAACAATAAATTCAAGCTTGAGCAAAGCAGCAAGACAACAACAACAGTCCCAGACCACAGCAAGACTACCACACTCCCTCAATAAAATTGCACATTAAAAATGTAATATCGATAGATGGGTAATTATCAAAGTTACAAATCACATTGGCAAACGTGGTTGCATGCAGCACTAACCTTCTGCTTCATGATATTTTCCCAAGGAAGATTTACGATGTTAAGGGAGGAAACAAGTTTGTCGTTCCAAAACATTGGCGCTGCAATGGCAAAGGCTTTGTCACCTATTCCAATTCTCGTTCTTGGAATAGTTAACAGGCAATTAGATGGACGTCTTAGATTTCTTGGGTTGGACAGTGGGGTTCATGAAAAAGCGAAGTATAGTGCAAATTTGCCAATAAGGAATGTATAGATAAACAGGGCCCGTTGAGAAATCAGCTCGTGTGCAGGTGGGGGGGCTCGTGTGCAGGTGCTTTGGGGGGGGGCTTATAACGTTGCAGGACCATGAGAGGTGCTAGCCACTTGGAGAGGCCTTCAGCCAACAGGTGATTGACCGTGGCTGATGATAATAAAGCTCAGCCAATGTTAAACAAGCAGCTGTTAAACGCTAAACAGAACAAGTGTGGTTTGTTGCCTCACATGCATTCTGCCCTGGCTCTCACACCCTACCTATATATTATACAAACGTTTGTGTAATGACTGAGATTCGTATTGGGGGGTGCAGGGGGTGATCCCTCTTCCTCCTGCACCCCCCCTACCCACACGGCTCGAATCGGCATCGTCTCCCTGCAGCGCCGGGCACACGCATCCTCCACGCATTTTATCGTGCGGAGGAATTTGCAGTTCACTTTTGTTCTGAAGCATGCGACTAGAGGTTCTCCGCTGGGGGCGGGCGGTGGGACAGGAATAGCGCTTTATGAAGAGGAATACTTTGTAAACATGTGTAAACAGAGCCTTGGAGGATCAGCGGGACCCCGGGGAGGAGAGGGTTATAAGCGGAGGCTGTAAGTGGAGCCCCTCCTTGCAGGAAGTGCGCTCTGCATGGGTCGCTATCTCTCTGTGCTCTCTTCCAACCTGCGCTGGCGAAATTTAAATAAACCGTCGCGCCGAGGAAGGAAGAATCCCCTCGACCCCCGCGACTCGGTGCCGCCCATGTGACTGTTTACCCTGGACACCCGAGCAATCGAGACGTTTTATCTCAAGTGAATATTCACCTGCATTGCTGCTCTGGAGTCAGGAGCTGACTCACGTAAACGCGCTCTAGTTTAGTTTAGTTATTTGGCACCTGCACCTCCAGGTGGCCTACAGATGTAGCTTTTTGTCCTACGAAGGAGAGGACTTGCTGGTCACATAACCTCGTCGTCGCCCCTTCTGTGCCGGCGATGACGATGCGTCGAGAGAACATCGACGTACGCCATCCTTCAAATGGAGCCGCCGAGCCCGTTTCCCTCAGCGGCATCTCTCGCAATGAGTAGACCATTGTGTTCTGGTGACTCGGCCAAAAGTCTGTGAAAAAAATCACGCAGGGTTGAATGATGGCACAGAGCCTCCTGGCAAAACCCAAATGAAGGAGCAAAGATAAAGAGAGAGAAAGAGAGGAAGGAGCCTTGGGGTTTCACTACGTTTCATCTGCGGCTCTGCGGTAGAGGGAATGTGCGCAGAACGCCCGCTCTGCGGAGATGAATGCTGCTGTGGACAATGGGCTCCTGTAACACTGGCACTCGGCCGAGCTGTGGCTGGCACGCAGAGAGGAAATCAAGTGACGTTAACTTGAGCCGAATGCTTTGGCGTGGGGTAACTCCCGACTTGAGAGCAGCCACGCAGGTGAACGGGTTTCTGCGTCTCCGCTTGATTAGGTCGATACAGTATTATGGCAATACAATGCGGATTTATATCATCAGCAGCATCAGCCTTTGCCAATCCACTGCTGGATGAAGGCCTCCCCAAGTCAGTGCCATAGCTCAAGTTTCTGCTGTATAACAATCCACTCAGCACTTGCATAGGAGCTGATTCCATCGCTCAAACCCCTCCATGGACGTCCTCTCTGATGCGTTCTATACTTGGCTGCCACTATGTCACTATTCTTGACCATTGGCCATCGTCCTTTCTGGCAGCTTGTCCTGCCCAAGCCCGCTTCTTTAAAATGCAATCGCATCTCAAGATGCTGTACAGAAACAGTGGGTGTGTTTATTTTCCAGAGAGAGGGAGCAGTGGTCGCTTACAGGTGGAGGAGAAGAGGAACGTCTTGAGTCTGGACTTGAACAGAGCCAGGAAGTAGACAGCACGGATGGCAATGTGGGAAGTCTGCTCCAGTCGATCGGGGCAACAGCCCGACACAGAGGACTTCACTTGGGAGTTTCTTTGTGTTGGCTTTGAACATCCCTGATGCTGCTGTCTGTGGGTGTCATGCACGTGTGGCCGATGGAGCCCGTTGCGTTGGGTGTATGGAGGGGGGATGCACGACGCCACTCTTGCTCTGGCGGTGCTGTCTGTGCGAGCCATCCATTTGCTCCGGCAGCCTCACGGTCTCAGTTCGACCGCAGCTCAGATTTCACTTGAGTCTCCTCCGCCTTACGGCGCCACAGACAGAGGCTCGCACAATTGCTGCGTGTGCGATTGCGCCGTTGGCCCGTCGCCACGGATAGGAATAGTTTGAGTAAAGGAAGGCTTTAACAAAGCGGTATTTAATTTTCACTATGGGAAATCCACAACAAAAGGCTCTGCACACTCACTCTCACCTGTTGAAAGCCCGGCCCTCGGAGTCCTGCCAGCCGTCAGAGGCCGCCACTCGTAACAGAATCACGCCGTCTTTGCCCACCCCTTTGTTGGCAGCGTTTTGTCTGCGGAGGACATTTCTAATTAAAAATGGAGAGGCATGGCCCTGCTGGCTTGTGCCACTTCCCGCCGTATGGCCACCGCTATAGTCAGCTCCAGAGGCCCTCTAGAGGGTCTTTGGCTTATTCCTCAACACTGGAAAGATGTCTTGGAACAGGTGGGAGTACCCACACTTTGCCCCACCGCATGCGACTGCTGATAGACGGATCTACTGTGTATCCTTCAAATGTATTCTTCGGTATACGTATGTATGTTGAACTTCTTTCACACCGTACGTAGCCAACCATGCCAATCGGAGGTGCGGGGGAAGAACAACAAACTAAAGGCAAAAAACTTCCTAACATCGGAAGAGCATTCCAGACTCCCGCAGAAGCGCATCTGAACATTCCAAAGCTGCTGCGAGGATGACCAGAGTTCGCATGATGGTTTATGCTCTTGACGAGATCAGCAAGTGGTGTTGTTGCGTTGCAGCGCAGAACGCGGTCACATTGCATTGGGCGTTGATATGACGTGAAGAGGGGAAAATGCTGTCCAATGGAGGTCGTGGGTTCGATCTCAACCCTGAAGCCTGTGTATTTGGAGTTTGCGTGTTCTCCCCGTGGTCGTGCGGATTTTTCTCCGGGTCCTCCGGTTTTTTCCTCCACATGTAGAATCAAACATACATTTATCTTAATCGGCTGCTATACATTTCCACGTGATAAGCGACTACCTGGTAAAATGCAAAATATTGTTTTAACATAGAGCAGGAGGCGTGAGGTGCGGTAGGTGTGGTGCATGGTGCCCTGTGCTACAAACGCAGTGGCCCGAGTTCGATCCCTAACGATATCGCGCGATAACCACGCACGGACCTGTGGCCCTGCAGGGAGCTTACAACAACCACGGCTATTCATCGCGTCCCTCAAGGGGCAGGAGGACAAGCGAGGGAGGTGCGCATAGTTCAGCTGGAGGGGTTGAACAGGGTTATTGTCAGCAACACCGCTCAGATGTTTTGTGTCACTGGGTTTGACCGGAAGTTGTTCGGCATGGTGATCGATGTTTCACTTGAAGTGCTTCGGTTCTTCAGTTCCTCAAGAAGATCCCAGCATGTGGAGTGAAGCGTCAGATATCATGCCAAACCGCATGCGGTATGAGCCAATGACACATGGGAGAGCTGCCCAGTTATGTCAGGGTCTCGTAGTCAACATAGAATTATCATGCTTGTTTATCCAGGTGAGCCTCACCGAGTCTCAAGACTTTTTGTCAGGAGGGTCCTGCCAAGTTTTAGTGGTCATGGCCAATGTTGCTGTTAGTAATCCAAATTGAGTACCTGTAATTTGCAGGTAATTTTTCAGTCGTGGGTGGTTTTTCCAAAACCAGTAACATTGTGTGGGTTTTTTATCACTATGGGAGGAAACAGGAGAGCCCGGAGGAGACCCATACAAAACATGCGGAGAACCTAGAAACTCGACACAGAAAGGCGCCCGACTTGGACATCAAACCCAGCACGAGTGTTACCACTAAGATACCCTGCCCAAATACACATCAGGAAATTGTAATGCCCTCCTATAGTGGGGTTAATTCAGGGCTCCATATACGGTTAAATTGAGATATTGATTAATCTCTGGAACCAGACGAGAGACTTAGAAAGCTTTCCCCGCATGCTGCACTGTTAGTGAGGCTGGTGCTGGGCCACACTCTGAGAGACTTCACAACTTTGACTGTGGGAGAAATTGAACCTGATAGCGGGACCCCGGGGTCCCGAATAAACGGAAGTAGAAATCGTAATTAATTTATTTACTTTTGTTGACTCCGTCCCACCGCGCACATAAACGCCGCGACCCGCCTGGCGCGGATCGTTCTGTTGTCATGTCGTGTTCAAGCGCAGCGAGGACGAATGCGCAGAAGAGCTGAACAAGTGAATGCACTCCATGCTCCGGTATGGGCAGGATCATTAGTCTTATCCAAAGCTGCTCAAACTGCCTACACGACTTAAGTCTTTTATCTGTCACCACGGTATGCGTGATACAGCGAAACTGATCTGTTATCTTCATTATTATTTGTGACCTACCAATTTCTGCAGCCAGGATCAATCGATGACAAATCCTATTACCTGCAGATATTTAACAGATGAGCTGCGTTGCACCATTAATTCCTCCTGTTTGATAATACTTCTCTTGTCCTGTATGCATCTGTGCAGATAGGGTTTTTTTGCGGTTAAGCCATAGTCCCCAAATACCGCTCGTATCAATGCGGATAACAGGAGCGGCGACCCACTACTCTGTAGAGTAACATTGGTATATATGCTTGTCACAATATGAACAGCGCAAAGAAAACGCGTACCATTTAATGTACTGTTTACAAAGTGTGTTCACAAATCCACACTGAGAAACACGATGATTGACAGAAGGGTGTAAATTATTTTTTCAATAGTGTATTTAAATAGAGGTACTCCAGGTAAGTAGTGTTCAGTTTTAAAGGCCTAGTTTAATAAGACAACTCTTGCCACCATCCTTCAAACCCATTTGTGAAAAAGAGCAAAGTTTTTATTTACATTATAATATACTGTTTATGCGAGAGCCGGGGGCTCATGGGACCCAGCTGTCCCGCCATAAGCTTCAATTGCTGTTCGTGAGCAGCATCTCTGATGACCGGCACGGTGCACCAGGGGATGGTGCGGTGAACAATGTGCTGACTCCACACACGCCGCACGAGGGCGACTGTCGAGAGTCCACCGGGAACAGTCGTGACCGTGGCGTGGGAGGGTGGCAGTGTGTGTACTTGGGATGTGCGTATATGGGTGTGTATGTGGCTTGAGCAGTGGCGCAGAGGTTAGCTGCAAACCCGACGACCCGTGTTCTATTCCCGCTCGTGCCCAATAACAGCAGAGAATATTTTAACCGGTCCTGGGCCTCCCCTAGGTTGGTTTAGCCTTAAATGAGTACTGAATGCGATGTTTAAACATCAACACTGGGGAGACAAAGGCGACCGGGCATGGTGTTGCCAACTCCCCCACTTATTTGCCGTGACCACCTTCATAGGTAGCATATGTTATAAAGAGTATGGATTCCTGCAGTCACGAAAGCTTCAAAACAAGATTATAAAGGTCCCCTTTATAACATATGCTACAGGCCCCGCAATAGCTTAATCCGGCACTGGACGGAGTGGCGGTGGCGTCTTCGAAGACGCAGTAGACCCAAGTAATAATGATTTAAACAAAAAATCCTCGTTTTGAAAATATCTTTTCATGTTTTCTCAATGTTCTCCCAGTGGCGCTAATCGGCGTCACATTACAATTAGATGAAGGATCCTTGAGAATCGCTCAGAGAGCAGTGCAACCCTTCGTGTTACAGTCCACAGAAGTAGATGTGACAGAGCTACCTCTGAGATACCATCAAGTGAAGACAAATTGTCGAAAAAAATAAACTGGCGGTCAGTGCGTCGGTGCTCGCTTGCCGTTCATCGAGGGATTTCTGGGTAAAAGGATTGAAATTTGCGCTGAATTCAAACAGAGAGATCTGATCACAACCGACATGGCTTGAGACAAGTAAATTATTTCTGCATCTAGGTAATAACTCAAATGGAATGTTAGTTTAAACACAGATAACAAAGCCTTAAATATAATGCTTTGGCATTGAAAGAGAAATTGTTATACATTTTAGATATTATTTTGAGATGCCACTCGGTCTGCATTAAGAGCTGAGAGGTCCCTCAAGCTCGGTAACCACTGGCTGTGGCTTAGAGATTCGGCTTTGTAGAATATAAAAATTGGCAGTGAAATGCATTCTCACTCCCGTGCTGGTCTCCTCTGGCCCTGCTCTCCGGAGTAGGCAGCGTGTTCTGTGCAGTGGTGATGCTGGGACAGATGCAGCGGAGGAAAGTCTCAGGATGAGACACCATATGCGTTACTGTGCACGGCCGCAAGTTTTGGTTTCATATTTTACCGTATCGTATTATACTGTCTCCTAGTTTAGCCCTATCCTAGTTTACCGTATCATAGTTTACAATATTATATTTTACCGTATCGTATTTTACTGTCTCCTAGTTTAGCCCTATCCTAGTTTACCGTATCATAGTTTGCAATATTATATTTTACCGTATCCTATTTTACTGTCTCCTAGTTTAGCCCTATCCTAGTTTACCGTATCATAGTTTACAATATTATATTTTACTGTATCCTGTATTACCGTATCCTATTTTACCGTCCCAAATGATGAAGTCCACGCCGGTCGCAGAAAGCAGCCGCATGACATTTCGGCTCGTGGTGTGCATGGTTTTCTCGCAGCACTCTCCGCGCGTTCGCGATCTCCCTGCCACGGGAGGGTGTGGCACACGCGGGGTGACCGATCGGAAGCAGATTCACGGCGCGTGACTTGGTGCTGTCCATGCCGAGATACGCCCCGCGCCATCTGACACCTTCCCCGCATGCAGCTCGCCGGCGCACGGCGCCCCACCGAAGCAGAGTCTCTGGGCTCTGGCTCTTGGTTGAGCAACTTCATTGAGCTATCATTTGTGGCCAGGTCGCTTCTGAAAAAGAGCTACATAGCTCAGTGGGCCTTACCTGGTAAAATAAAACGTTTTGTTTCATTACCGCAATGGTTATTATGAAAGGGGTCTGCCGGATGTAACAGGATCAGTGAGATATTCCCAAGGATATCTGCCACCAGGGTTGACTGAGATGATCAATGTGAAGGATATTGCCTGAGTGGAGAGAGACCAAGAGAGAAAATTCAAGGTGCCTACTTTGAGAGAAAGAGTAGCCATCATCTGCTCACTTATAATGGTGTTGGCTGTTCGAAATTTCACACCATTTTCTCAAAGCCAGACTCACTCCTGCGATAATCAGACACCAACGCAACTCCCGTGAACATGGCTACCCGGCGCCGGAGAAGGCAGCCGAGGCGTGCGATGCCTGCCCAGGGGGGGGGGGGGGGGGGGGGGCGGGCCTGTGTGTCTCCTGGAGAGGTGCGCAAATCTGACTGCACGCATGGCCATAGGTAAGCGTCGCATTAACCAGGCCACGTCCGTAAAGCTGGCGGGCCACAGCCACGTGCCTGGGGGAAGTGATGGTGGCGCACGGAGGCTGTGACGCTGTCCGATTGCAGGCTCGGTGTATCCTGACAGGGGGACGCAGTGCCAGGAAATATAATTAGCTCATCATTAGACCTGAGAGCCGATGGCCACTGCTCCTGTTACAGGACGCCTTGAAGCGGCTGGGCTTCATGCGGGCGCTTTCCCGGCATACTCATCGTCTCTCGCCAGCCACAACAGCAGCAGCAGCAGCGTGAGGGCGCATGGGGCCGATCGCTGGAGCTGGCCATGGTGACGCAGGGCAGGTAGCAGCGAGGGCTGCCCCCCGCCTGCCCGGCAGCACAGATGTGATAGCCAGACGGCCGCATCTTGTCGCTCAGAATAGCTCTGAAATCCATACCTTGCCATCTGAGTGAGTCTCTGGCACTCGCTGTACCTGGATTAGCCGCATTGGCGGAGCAGTGCGTGCACCACGGAGAGTGAGGAGGAGGCGAGACGTGCGGAGACATGCGGAGAGACAACTCCACCGCGCCGCGCTCACTACGGTGGTGAGCGGCCGGGAGCCACCTGGGGGCCATCATGGTGCAGCCCGACGGCCTTCCATGATGGCTGCGGGGGCCGGCGTTGAAGAGATAGAGCGGTGGGCACGCGGCGAGGAGAGCGGAGAGGAGGAGGACGATGGAGCAACGGTGCCCTCGGTGAGTGAGTGTCCCTAGTGCTAACGGCTCTCACGTGCGTGCGTGTCTGCGTGCGTGTTTGCTCGTGGAGTTGTGCATGTGCGTTCATATGAGCGTGTCTATGTGCATGTGTGTGTGTGTGAGAGTACATGTGTGCATGCGTGTGTGCGTGCATGTGTTCATGGGGGCGGTAGTGTCGCGGTTAGCGCGCTGCGCTCCGAACCTGGCGACCTGAGTTCGATTCCCGCTCACGGCCAACACCAGTGACGATTATCTAATCTTGTCCTGGGCCTCCCCCAGGTCGACTCAGCCTCAAAATAAGTACCTAGTGCAGTGTGTAAACATTGGCACGTGATGTACATACATTATATAGGTTGATTAACTGTGAATAACCCAACCAATAATCGATATCCATTGTAATTTATATTAACCCCTCCCCTTTGGTCTTAGAGGGATAAATGGGATAAATACATTGAGTTTCCACGACAAACCTTCCTAATTGGCTGTGTCGGGTGGTGGCGGGTTTAACGACACATTTATATTTATGTGATCTAACCCAAAAAAAGCCTCTATTATGAATAATATTGGTCGCGAAAGCCTACGTGTTAAACTGGGTGTGATGTTGTGAGCAGTTTGGTGGTTAAACACAGCATGGATGGGACAAAACAGTGGCTGGTATAGACCAAGTCCTCAATATGGGAGGAGAAATCAACGAGTGAAGTTCACAAGAACACGAAAAGTTCACAGGAACATGAATGTATAGATGCAAGTGTGTATGTTGAACTTCTTTTCCATTTTACGTCGCCAACCATTCTAATGGTATTAGTGATAGAAGAGCAATGAGGCGACTGAGCGCCGCCTGTGCGTGACAGATCGAAGTGAATCAGTGAGCCTGAATAATACATGTGGCTGCATATTTTTAAAAAAATTTACATTTTTAAGTTTTCAGAAAATGTGGAATTTTCCCTCTTTAAGCAGAAGTGGAGAGAGCCCAAAGCGCCGCTCGGGTTTGGAACTTCACCGTCCCATGCACCTCCTCTCATTGTGCGTGCTCCCATTGTCTCGTGCTTCGTGTCTGACGGGTGCCTCATCGTCAGAGGAAACAATATCGCCTATTCATTACAACACAAATGAAAGCATCATTGTTTGATAGATTTCTGCAAGCCTTCTGTGTTGTGTTCTTAAATAATTTCCTGTAATTAATTCTCTCAGTCATGTTATTGTGTCATCAGCAAATCTCACATATGTTTGTGCTTTTATTTAGCCATTCCAATTTCTGGAGAGAAAAAAAATCGAGTGTCGTTTGTGATTAACGTCGACAAAAGTGTGGCTCCTTGACTGACCCCTTCTACCCGGGGTAAAATTAACTGATTCATTGGTGATGCCACTGCTGCATTGGCACAAGTACAAATAATACTAACTCAACACGTTCATCAGTCATACTTTGGTCTTAAAAATAAAAGTATCTTTATCTTAACTTCTATCTAATATGTGCGTTGAGTTAATGTATGATTAATAATTAGTTTGTTTTGAGTTAGATCATCGTGTAGTCGGTGTGATGTCAGCATTAACCCCCACCACCACCCAGTGCAGAGCCAATCGTGGCGTCTCGCGAGGGCAGACGCCCCAATTGCGTTGGGTTTGCAGCAAACCACCGGATTGTTGAAGAGTGTATTAGTTTTTATTTATTACAGCCAGCATCATTAGGTTTTTACAAAGCTCAGCTCTTGCGTGCGTTTGTGTTTTGCTCTCGATAAATATGAGATAAACAGAGTTGTCCTAAATAAGTTTGTTTAACGTTTGAAGATATCTGTCAGAGGCACAACTGGAAAACACATTGGAGTGCGAACACTGAGGGCTATATTGAAGTCGGACCGGGATTTGCGTGATGACGTGTAGATGTGGACACGAGCAGCTTGGAGTACTTTTGTAAAGCTGAACTGAATGAAGATGAACAAATCGATGTGCCCAACGGTGAAAGTGTTTAATGAGTGTGCATTACCTTCTTTGACATATGGATTAGAAATAATTTAATTGACAAAATACATGGTACAAAAGCTGAAAAGTTTGCAACGAAGTGTGGAGAGGTACATCCTCAGAATGACAGTAAGAGGTAGAGAGAGGGGCATGTGGATCCGAGAACGTGTGCACCGTCATCACTTCGTATTGCCAGTTCGGAGGCATCATATTGGGCAGGAGACGTCATGTCTAGAAGGGATTAGTTATTTTTATTATGCTTGTTTACCCAGGAAAACCTTTTTTTCAGGAGGGTCCTGCCAAGTTTTTGCAGTAGCAGGCAATGGTTGTTATGTAAATCCCGATTGAGTAATCTGCGGAATAGTTTCTAAAACTTGGTAAATTTGGACCGTGACACTGGCACACAATGGCCTACCCTTGCGAATGACGTCATGGGGATCTTTAGCATTCACTGTGAAGCAGACGGCGCTCAGTATCAGATGGTTCATCAGGGTGGCAGCTAGATTCAAAACGCGAACCTCTGCAACAAACAGAGCACGCGTTACCTCTGGGCCATGACATTTGCTCGTGTGCCGGAGCTGGATGGATCGTTACATCGCTGTAACACGGGCGGCAGTGAGATGCCTTCATCCAGCAGTGGCTCGATCACGGCCGATAATGATTAAAAGTAGAAGTGATTTTTACAATGCATCAACAAACGATTAACTTCTCACAGCCTCGTTGAGAAACCATTAAGCGTAAAACGTTAGGAATTTGAGTTTAAAACTCAGAATGGCTGCGCCAGTCAGAGCCCGCGTGAATACCCAGGCCGGCCTCTCTCCTCGTGTGAGCAGCGCTCTCAAGGGAGTGTGTGCGTGTGACACATCCCATGCGCGAGCTTCAGCCATCCCATTCAGCGCGCCTTCTAATGTAACGATGTCAGAATCCAACGAGAGGAGAAAATGCGCTTGCCAGGCTTCCCACAATAATGGAGCGATGCGAGCATTTCTTGTTGCAGACACGCGTCGCTCTGTGGCTGCGCTTTGTGAGCGTGAGCTCGAGTCTCCTCGTTTAAGGAGCCAGCAGCCCCTGCGGTAGCGGGCGAAGCAGAGAGTGCGTGCCCCAGGCAAGGCAGAGGGTGTCAATTTACTAACAACTTAATTCCTTATCAAATAATTATTTCAACGCTGCTCACACACTGAGACATGGTAAAACACAATGTGTCTGATCGCAAAAACTTCACGTGCACTGTCTCGGACCGTGTTTGTGAACATAAGGCAGATCTTAAACACGGTAGGACCAACACTTGGGCCGTGGCTGATCATTGTTTTAATGCGGTGGGCTCACACGAAATTGATTTCTCTAAGACAAAGGTACTTTGCAAGCCCACTGGCTATCAACAAAGATTCGTTCATGAAGCCATCCATATGTATAGAGTATAGACAGACACATTTTCAACTGAGAAGATGAGTACAAACTGAGCAATCATTGGAAGGACGTTATTAACCAGTTTAAGTCATAAGTGGCTGTGATGTTTTCATCCTACCTTTCGATGTTAGCAGTTATTTTCGTTACATTAACAGATTAAATTTCTAAATGTCTCACTCGCACAGCCACCGTTGCTCGTTTTCCTCGATGGTGGCTCTCCGATCTTACATTTAAATGCCAATTGTTCACTTTAACATGACTAGCCCTGCCCACTTCGCTTTTGACCCTTGGGCTACACCCATTTCAAACCTTTAAAACAGCCTGCCTCAGCAGCTTTCCCGCTATTTTTTCTCCTGATGCAGATTGCTTGTGTTGCGATCGACACGTCGTAGTTTTTTGTTATTCTTTGTTATTTTCTTTGAACCTATCTACGTGACTTTACCAAAAGTACCAAGAATAATAACAAGAAAATACATACTTTTCTCCATAAGTTACGATCTGTATGTTGCACTTTTTTTTCTATCATCATCATCAGCAGCCATAGCCAATTCAACGAAGGCCTTCCCAAGTCACTGCCACTTCTCGTGATTCTGCAATGTAATAATCCACTGCACACAAACTTCTCACTTCATCTCCTCGGTGTAATGTTTCTATTACCTTGTACGAACAGTCATATGTAGACCCGAAAACAGAGTGCATGGTTAAGACACACGGACGCTACAGAACACCAACATCAATACGTGAACTTAAAACTCTTGCCCCATTTCCGTGGCCACTCGGAATGTCAGCCCAGGTACAGCCGAGTTCCGGCTCAGGATCAGCACCAGTGCCCAGGTCTGGGTCACCACACCCCATGAGCTGCAGAGGCACCCATGGGCCCAGCTTCTCCCCGACGTCCCTCTTCTCCCTTCCTGCCCTCCGTGGCTGGATTGCGGTGGGATCTGGACAGCGATCTTTAACAAAATGTAGTTTAAGGTCGGCATAGGTTGGGTTAGTCTAATATTAGATACAATCTTGAGTTGAAGCTTTCGTGACTGCAGGAATCCATACTCTCTGGTTCTTTCGGTAAAGTCACGTGGACTGAAAAAATAATGAAATAAAAGTAAACACGACGATTCGGTCGCAACACAAGCGTCCGTCTTCAGGTGTGCGACCAAAACGTCGTATTTTCTTTTATTTCATTATTTTTTCTGTCTACGTGTCTTTACCGAAAATCAAAAAATGTTTGAACTTTTCCACTGTGTTACCTTAACACAAACACAGACGGGGAGTTGAACAAAATGAGTGGCAGAATCTTGCTTCGGCATTCACCCCGTGATGTCACATCTGCTTGTGAGATCGTGGAACGGTTTGGAAACCCAGGGGCCCGTTTCTGGAACTGCAATGGGACCGCTGTGGGCATGCCGGGCCACCATGGAGATTTCGGTCCTCAGACCCAGCCTGGTGCTGGCATTTTACCAACTTGGTTCTCCAAACCTTAGCATTGAGGCCTGAGATACAGACAAGGATAGTAGTCTTAGTTTGTGAGTTCAGGGCCAAATTATTTGCGTTTGTTGAGATCAAGCCTTGATCCTTGCATTACTCAGCTACTTTACACTGGACCTTACACAGGCAACACACAGGACATCACCTCTTCACATTCAGCTACTCACGTTTAATTTTTAACGTGCAGTGAATTATAATATAAATGAAAATGTATAGCCCTTTGACAATCCACTGCTATATGAAGGCCTCCCTCTGCCATTTTGGTTGTAGGGGTTGTTTGACCATACTTCCCCATGCTGGTTAGTGTGGGTTGGTGAAGCGACCACCCAGAACTGCTTTTGATACCACTGATCACTGGTGTTATCCGTGACCAAATATGTAACTCAGAACACGGAGTTCACAGTGCAGTGGTTATGGCGAATGCCAATGGTAGTGCATTGTCTAGAGACGCGAATACATCAAAGTCGTACGTCTCGTCACATTTGAAAATGACATAACACTCATCGTTAATGTTGCGTTAAGCTCATGTCAGTTGCAGGCTACACTTGTCTTTGTGTTTGCGAACGTGCAAATGCGTTATTAAATCTTAACCAATAAACCTTCAACTATCTTCATGAGTGGGTTCATCTTCGTAAAGGGTCTCCCCATCTTCATTCTGAGTTTACGACGCTTGCAGTCCATACAATCTGGATGCTTCCGTGGCTTGTAACGAAACAGAACATAATACTTAATTGGAAAAACAGTCAATGTTTATTTTTGGTGTTTAGGAAACTTGGCCTTGGGCGGTTTGCGATGCGCGCTGGTCACGCGGGAGTGGGGGTAATGTATTGATAGCGAATCGGTTTTAAATAGTTGGGTCGTGCCATCCGCCATGCTGGTGCTGAGCATGATCCAAAGTGGTCCTCCACTGTTGATTGATCGCGGTGCATTGCTGTTTATTCCCCGTAAATAAAGCCATTTGTATTTTAAAACAACATGTCCATGTGTGTAATACACGTTGGGAACGGTGGTATCGTGGTCAACGTACTGCGCTACGAAGTCAGCGATCTGTGTGATTCCCGCTTACAACCAATAAGACTGATGAATAGCACCTCCGATTAGCATGGTTGGCTACATACGGTGCGAAAGAAGTTCAATATACATATTCATATTTTACAAGTCCCGAGCCTCCCCTAGGTCGACTCATCCTTAATTGGGTGCCTGGTATGGTGTGTAAACATCAGTACTGGGGAGACAAATGTGCTGGCCATCCACCCCTTTGTCAACCATGCTGGACTGCATAAATGCTCACGAACAGCACTTGACCCACAGTATGTTAAAGGCTACATGAGGGATCTTTGTGTAATACATACCTGCATGTGTACACACAAATATACCCATGTATATATACACACAGACATACACATTGCTCAGGATGGCCATCCAGCCCAAAGGTGGAGTTTTGCTTTTCCTGTCTGAAAAAGAATTGTTTTAAATTTCACGTCCAAGTCAGTGCCAGTTTTGATATTGTAACATATACACGGTCATTGTCTAGGTAACATAATTAAAGCCCAGCACGCAGAAGCTTGTAAGTTAATGACTACATTACATAAGAGTGTTTTTTCAGCTTTCATGGTTTCTTAGTGTTCATACGCAGCAGGCTGGTTTGATAGATGTAACCGCCGCGTCTGACGTACCTGCCTGTTCCTTGACCACGCGTGCCGTATGTATATATGTTGTGCTGATGTTAGCTGGATGCGTTTGATCGACCAAGAAGCAACAATTGCACTCAATACTATGAGCATAGAGGAAATAATTAGCACTGCCATACGACAAAACGATATCGAGTAGTCCGACGTTTCAGGTAATGGTGCTTCTTCATAAGAGATAAAGAGGGCAGAGAGATTCACCAGTTTGTTTTTAGAGATCGCCTGGGACAGTAAGAAAGTTGAAAAATTAACAAACAACTTTTATTAATTGTCATTCATGATTTTCCCATCAGCAGTCACTGCTTCGGTAAACGTAGTCTTTTTGTTTAACACGTAGGCTTTCGCGACCAATATTATTTATAATATACGTTTTTGGGTTAGATCGAGTTATTTATAAATGTGTCGTAACCAACCACCACCCGACACGGCCAATCAGTAAAAAAGTGTCACGTTGACAAAGACAAATAGTTCACTACTTTAGCCCACCGGTGTGTTGAAGAGTGAATCCACAGCATTTACAATTTCTGAGTACGACGTTTCGCTGGTAATTACATCATCCAGCATCATCGGGCAATTTGCCAGAATAGTGAAGCCCTCAATTGCTCCCGGTCTTAAATAGAGCAGCCAACAGGGTGCCGTCGTCATAACAATTGACTGATTACTAATCTATTATATAATTACAATACCCCCCCTCCCTCAAACCACTGCGCCTGAATGAGTTAAATGATGACGTCACCCCGCTGCTGCTCTATTTAAGACCAGGAGCAAGTGAGGGCTTCACTATTCTGGCAAATTGCCCGATGATGCTGGATGTAAATACCAGCAAAACGTCGTACTACAAAAAATTTGTAAATGTTGTGGATTCACTCTTCAACACACCGGTGGGCTAAATCAGTGAACTATTTGTCTTTTGTCAACGTGACACTTTTTTACTGATTGGACGTGTCGGGTGGTGGAGGGTTACAACACGTTTATGAATAACGCGATCTAACCCAAAAACTTTATTATGAGTACTGTAGTCTTTTTGGTTAAACGGCGTCTGTATTCCATATTTCTTCTCATGATCGTTAATGTACAAATAGTTTACCCATTTGTAAACTTCAAACGTGAAGTAAACCATGAGAATGCACTAATAAACCAATTCGAAATAAAAGTAACATATTTTGTCGTGTGTTCAAGTAGCCGGGCAGTACTTTTTATGAAAAGTCAACATTGGCGTTTCCTGGAGGTCACCGTTGCGAACGTGCGCGGGGCGTTCATCGGTGAGCACGTTCACGCGAGGTGGCCGCGGGCTCGAGCAGGGGGGAGACATTGTTCGTTTTGTTCGTTTTGTTCGTCGCGCCCGCGGTGCCCGTCCTGGTCCCTCTGCACGCCCTCGCACCGCGGCAGCTCTAATTGTTTATTGCGCTATTCTTAATTCTTTAGCCCTCGCTCGCTCCAAACAATGATCTGTTTGGGGAAAGCAAAGGAACAAAGACGCGCGTAATCGCGGTCGTCCTGGAAATGCCCGCATAAACCCGCGTCGGGCCGCTGTGAGCGCCGTCGCCGAGTAATTGTCGTCTAACAGCAGGGGCATTGTTCTGCCGAAAATTGCGAGGAAACGCACCTCCCTGTCCTTCAAGAGCGCAGGCGCGCACTGCTTGAAAACGACTCTGCAGGGCCAAGGGGCTGGCACCTAATGAGGCCTCACCTCCATGCGTGGGGGGCACACGGAAGCTCACTGAGAACCCTCGCTCTCCGTCCTAGTCGGGGGAGACATTTCGGCAGATGAATAACGGGAGCATGTGAGAGCCAAATTTAGCGCGAGTGAGCGGCGCGCTCACCGACGCGCTCACCGACGCCTGGCAGCGCAGATGCGGGGAGAGCTGCTCACACCGTGGTGGCTGTTCGTCTGAGGAGCCGCTGCCCCTGCTGACTTCTGATCGCCAACGCTTTATAGAAGCGAAGTTTCGGCGGTAGAGGCTGCGCTGTGTTTCATTTTCGACATTCGCCATCTGAGATTGATTGATCGCGGGCAGCCGTGTCGTGCGGCGACTCGCGATCGATGATAACCCTGCGATGGGCAGTGCTGGGCGCGCACCAGACTCATCACCGCAGCTCAAGCAAAGCACTCCTGAAAAAGGAGTTTTCTAACTCCATGAGGTTGTATTTTATAAAGAGTATTGCTCTTTACCAACTGATGATTTTACACTTTGTATGTATGTTGAACTTCTTTTGCCAGGTACGTAGCCAACCGTGCTATTCGTGAGTCCCTAATCCAGAGAAAGACAATATATTTTGCGAGTGTAGGCCATAGTAATGTTTCTCTTGGAGGTGGATGTAGCTCAGGACGCAGCTATTTAACCAAACACCATCTTCATTTAAATCACAAGTAAAAATAACTGAGAGCTCTGGACTGATTTTGCTCTAGACTGAGCTCTGCTTTGGACTGATTTCTTAATTTAACCGTGTGATTGCCCGCTGAGATTAATTTCTTGCTCCAGGGAGGCACGAGTAAGGCACAGTTATTTTTATTTGTGATTGAAATGAAGATGGTGTTTGGTTAAATAGCTGCGTCATGAGCTACGTCCACCTCCAAGAGAAACATTACTATGGCCTACACTCGCAAAATATATTGTCTTTCTCTGGATCAGGGACTCACGAATAGCACGGTTGGCAACGTACATTGCAGAGTAGAGCTCTGGACTGATTTTGGTTCATGTTTATTATAAACAGCAAAAATCATTCGCTGTGATGGCGATTAGTGCCATTGCTGGTGGTGGAGGCAATTGCACCTTTTCTCTGATTACTGCACTAACTGCACTAACAGATACCGTGTTCAGCAGCATGCAGATGGTACCCTGGCTGGCTTGGCACTGTGCCATATTTTGTGACAACGGTGACAGCACCGACTTCGTTCACGTAAACTCGGCTCATTTACACAGCCGCCCTTGTGGCTTCGAGGCCAGTGCAATGGTCCAACAGTGCTGAAGTGTGGGTTCGCATCCGGGTTTCAGCTGTACATGAGAAAAACCAGGTCCTCAAGTGTAACGACTCGCTTGTCTGAGCCTTAACGCCGATGACCGTACTAAAACCATCTCATTTAACTTCTTGGTTCTTTCGGTAAAGTCACGTAGAAGGGAAGTAATAAAATAATAAAAATAAAACATAATAAAATAATTTTATTTTATTACTTCCCTTCTACGTGACTTTACTGAAAGAACCAAGAAGATGAATCCCTGCAGTCACGAAAGCTTTAAATCGAAATTCATCTCATTTAAGTTGGTTTTAAACACAATTTTGCCAAATTCCACGTCTGAGAATTAAAATAATCGGGTTGACTGCAACTTACGGCTGACTGGCATGCCACAGCGCAGTGACCAGAGCCACACACCACGTCACGGCAATTTAAGCCAAACTCTCGTTCGTGGGATTATTTCATCATGTTTCAAGTTTATTTAGTTTAGCTAGCTGTGAACTTAAGTTACCAGGATCGTCTCATTTGCAAGGGTGACCTCGGTCACCAAAATGATAAAAGCTGAACAAATAAACTTAAGTACATCAACAAAGAAAATTGTTATCAGAACAAAGAGAGCTGTGTCGTGTGATAAATCGAAATATTTCAGAAACATAAATCAATGTTAAATAATAACATTCCTATGCAGGAGAGAAAGTTTGTGTAGGGATCTTCTGCCCATGGGGGTTAGGTAAGAGGCCGCTCGGATGGATTACAGTTCTCTAACACATGATGCAACACCGATAGCACAACAGGACTAAAATTGGAAGATTTGCTTAATTTTTAAATAAGTAAATTTAATGAAGTTAGCAAAAAAAGGAATGAAAACAACATCGACATTCCCGGTCAGTAACGCCTTGAGAGGAATAGGACTGACCACGTGCTGCTGTCCCGCTCATTAAAACATCCTTCCGACGACTCCAAATAGGGAAAAGGGAGGCAGGGGGTTAGAGACCACAGCAAGGGGATTAGCCAGGAGAGAGTTGGAGTGTGGAGGATGTGAAACAGCGATGGGGATCTCCGAGACGATGGCGGTGTGGTTATTCCATCGCAGGATCGTGAGAGGTGCGGTGGCTTGGGTAGGCCTTCATCCAGCAGTGGGTTGACCATAGCTGATAATGAGTATTTAAGGTTTCGCACAATACAGTGATTGACCTTGATTACGTGTTTTATTGTATTGTGAGTGTAACTTCTGTCTCCATTTATAGAGAGCTGGTTAGCCTCCATGGGCTTTCATCTGGCTTTAACTAAGCATACTAATTAAATAATGAGACGGTGTTTTACTTCGATTTCCCGTGCCACGAAACTACTTCTGCACGTGAGAACACTGGGCCCATCTCACACCGCGGCTCACCACCCACACCACGAGTGCTACGCCGCTCGTGGCGATGAGTTGGGGGCGTCCGGGTCAGAGGGTGGCACTCCCCGCAGCGAGCGTGACTCTCCGCTGGCCGAGGCCGAGGGAGCAGGGGCTGAAGTGGCAGCCCCGTTGCCTCGGGGCAACGGGGCTGCCGCCGCCGCCGCTATTAATAGCTCAGCAAAGGCCACTGTGCCCGTGGGAGTTTCTTCCGGCGGGTGCCGGGAACTTGACCTTTCCTCCGCCGCTGTGTTTCCATTCCCGGCGAATACCTTTAGTGGAAGTGCGCGCTTTAAACAAAACACAACAAGGCTGACGCGATGGGCTTGAAGAGTCACGTGCGGAGGGTGAACAGAGGCAGCCCCGAGAGTCACGGACTTCGAGCACAGGGCTGCTGACGCTACCTCCATCATCACCATTGCCATTGTTACTGTCGTTATTGTGATCATCTTCAATTATTGCCATCATAATTAATTCGTAATATCATCATCATCAAACTATTAATCATCAACACTGTCATCATCTATCAGTCAATCATCACCATGATATCATCAAATGGAATTTGAAACCAGTGTCCGGTTGCATAAAACACCACCAGTACTTCGTTTTGTCCTTTAAAATAGTCCAAATTAATGGGGATCATCCCTTTCTGTGTTTTATACAAGAGGGCATAGACAGTTGTGGTTACAAACAGGCACCCACACTCGGCTACCTTGAGCAGCCTCAGAGTCTCGCGGGGTGTGCACCCGTTGCATTCGCAAACCCATAGATGGGGTTGGATATCAAAAGTCGAGGTTTCCCACACACGATCATAGCGTCAATGGGTATCACCATCAAATCAGTGCCTGCGGAATCCCATTAATCTCTCGCAGCCATTATTAGACTACAAATAAAACTCGGTGAGCAGGAGCCGTGTTTGTGTTCTTGCCTCTCAGCCAAGATGCTTATGTAATGTTCTCACCACACTCACCCCCACCACACCAGCCACATCATCACTTATGGCAGCAGTAACAGCAGCAGATAGAGCAGCAGACACAGCAGCTGTAGCAGCAGATGTAGGAACAGCAGACAGCATCAGTAGACACAGCAGTAGCGGTAGCAGCAGCAGACAGCAGAAAAAGCAGCAGCAATAGTAACAGCCTCTACAGCCACAGCAGCAGCATCGGTGGTTACCACACCAGCGGCATTTTAGACAGAGAGATTGCCTCTCATTCCCGAGAAGTGTATTTCTCAAGTAAGAGCTCTGAGTGACTGTACTGGCTTGCCACTCTGCAAGGCTCACATCGCTACAGAGACCCCCTCTGTGGCGATGATGGGGCCCTGCTGGCTGCATGCGCGGACACCGCACTCAGCCGACCGGGTTGAGGGACACGTGACCATGGCGGGATATTTGCGAAAATGAGCGGTGAGCGCTGCGCAACCACAACGCACGAGAAGTGGCCATACCATACTAACGTGCTTGCTCGCTCATTCGTTGGCTCGCTTGCTTGGAATTCCCACAGCGGAATCCACTCCAGACGTGAGCGGGCACGGTGCCGCGAGTGCACGGGGTGACTTTCACGTGGCCCCGTGCATCCCGGGGTAATCGGCCAGCACTGGGACTCGTCGAGAAAATTCCGGCACACGGCCGGCGCGCCCACAGAGGTGGCTCCCATCGTGCCGGGAGGAGCGTGCCGGCCGCGGTGCAGCGAGCGAGCGAGGCCCCTGGCATGGGTGCCCATTTCTGCGCGGTGCGCCGCGTGACGGATGGTGCCAAGGGCTCACTTGAGAGATACGATGATTCTCAAGAGCTTGCACGCCGTTAGCAAAGCAGGACGCTGACAGCATATGCCGGTTTTACAAGCATTGTGCGGTTAGACGGGCTGTGTACGCACTCACACAGCAAGGGTACTTGCATCTCTACAAGGAGAACGTGTGAGGTCGGCCAGGAGTGCACGAGGGATGTTTGGCGCGTTTAACTCTGTACGAAGTGCATTCCGCCGTCGAGGTTATACAACGCGTGCACACCGCCGACGCCACTTAATTGAGCACTTTTTAATCAGAGTTGGTCTGCTGACCTTATTGTGCACTGCGGTTGAGATTTCGGAGATGCATCAAATGTAGGAGGCAGTGCCAGGTCTCACCTGGTCTGCGATCCCCAGATAAATTGGCCACTTTGCTACGCCGTCTGAATGTCTTGGATCAAACAAATGAACGAGGAGTGTAATTTGGTGTAAAACGATGGGACGATGGAAGCCCTTTGTTTCTGGGAGTGAGGGGGTGTGAGCACCGGCACGATGGCCTCGCCGCACAGCCGCGCTCCCCGCTCTCGGACACCACTGCCGCACTCGCATTCCTACCGCCCCTGCCTTGGATTGGCTCCAGTTCTATTTATAGGTAAAATTGGTAATTTTTCTTGCAAATTCTGTTATTGGTCACGTCCAGAGCACAGGGCTGCACTTCCCAACAAGCAGACTGCTTCCTCCCAGATACTTCTCCTTGCTGAGCCCTCATTGGGCCTCGACGTGGTCCCGGAGACCTTCCCATATTTAATTTCTCCCAGTTGGACAGAAAACATTCTTTATTGTTTTATTCGGTGGTTTTCGAGCTTCCTGTACTTGTTTTAAAAAAAAAATCCACTGTTTTGATTATGGGTCGAGGCTGAGCATTTTTCATAAATGGGCTCTGCGGGGCTGCACTGTGAGAATGGCGAACTGTCACGGGGAGCGTCGAGGATGGGCCTCCACACTGCCACCGCCGCAGTGGTGGTGTTGGCGGCGCTGGCGGCGGTTGGACGGGGGTCGCGTGGCCAGAAGCGGTGCCCCCTCTTGGGTCATGCCCCCTGCCGCAGCCCTCGCGGACGGGACACCGTCGCTCGGAGCCGTGAGTACGACCCGTGGCTTCGCCCCCGCTCCTGCCGAGCGACGTGGGCCGCCGTCAGGTGAACGAAAGCACGTCCCTGGGAGGGCGGCGTCCTGGGCACCTGCTCTCAAGGGCCGCGTACACTTGTGCAATGCGCTTCCGAATAATGTGTAGATGCAGAATTAGATTAGCGGCATTAGCCTTAAGCTGTCTAACCCATTTAAGTGTTCCTTGTGTGTGTTTGATAAGTATGTTAATGCTGGAATTTTATGAATGTGTTATTGTTATGTTGGTATTGGACGTTCCCTTTTAGATTTGGTAAAGCACGTGCATCTGCGTTGTGTAATAAGTGCGTTATGTTGAGAAGAGGGCAAGCTCAACATGTTTTTAAGTTCATGAGATCGTCCCGTTCATAACCCTATGATGACATGAGTTCACTCTGTCGCTAGGCAGGAAGGAGAGAAATTCTCCATTCACATGTTTCTATTTCTTCTTCATATAAATAATCACTGCTGTGAAATTGATATAACAATGTCAAAAATATGTGCATGTATATACAATATTGAGTATTCTTTCTAAGTATAGCAATCAATCGTTAGGGTGCCACTCAAAATTCATGTTTTTTTTTCAAGGTCGCGCCTCCTGGTTTACTTTGTTTACTCGTGAAACTGAAGCCCTTGCAAGTTTAAAGACAATCCCTCAATATTTAATGGTTGCTGAAAGGAGCAAAAAATGCATTCCAGTCAAGACACACTCATAATAGAGGCACATATGTAGAGGAGAGGTGGAGGAGGAGAGTCCTTGGCAACTTGTAGTGGCTATGAACAGAGGAGAGGTGGAGAGTCCTAAACATTACCACCCGTCACCAGTCATCACCCGTTACCATTTGTTACCAGTCGTCACCAGTCGTTACCCATCACCAGTCGTTACCCGTTACCAGTTGTTACCAGTCGTTACCCATCACCAGTCGTTACCAGTTACCAGTCGTTACCAGTCATCACCAAATTTAGACTTAAAACTTTCGTGACTGCAAGAATTCATATTTTTGGTTTTTTCGATTAAGTCACGTAAATAGAAAATAAAAATAATAAAATAAAATTACAAATGTTCTATTTAAATAATTAAATTAAAATAATAAATTGAAAATAATAAAAGCAAAAAACCTACAATAAAAAGAAATTTCTTAAAGGTTTAAAAAAATATAGTAAAATAAAAAAAGTCACCAGTCGTCACCCGCTATCACTCGTCCGTCTAGAGGCCGACCGAAACTGAGTTTCTGGTTTTGGCCAAAACCGAAACCAGACCGAAAGTAAAAAAATTACTTTCGGCCGAAACTGAAGCCGAAACCGAAAGTTTAACTTCACTTTCGACCGAAACAGAAAGGTACATAACCGAAGTTACCGAACACAAGATTTATGAATTATGTCAGGATGCAATGCTACTTTAGTTAAAAAGAAATCTAGAACTATTCATTCAGAGCTTGCAGTAAGAGTTGCTAAATATCAAATCTTTAGGTGTTACTTGCTTAGTAATTATATCCAAACAAACGAATGTTGTAGTTAAGAAACAACAGTTTTTACGCATTCAGCCAGACAGCCTGCCATCTGTTGACCGGTCGTATATACATTAGCAGACCATGGTTGCGGCTGTAACCTCGTTCCCAAGCTGCTGCTGCTGACGTGTGTGTGTGTTTGCAGCCTATCGCATTGGATTGTCTAGCGCCGACTGACCGGCCGATAGGCAGAGTGAAAGTTTCAGTTTCATTTATTAGGTATAGCCCTGTGAGCCATTTGGCTCTTGAATCGGGTGCAACTGCAACAAACAAAAAAACATGAACAAGAAAACATCTTAAAGTGACTATGTGAATATGTGCAAACATAAAATCCAAGAAAATACAGCAAAATATTGCAGAAAAAGCACCGTACACCAACGCTGTGTGCAAAAATCCCAGTCGGATGCAAGTCAAACAACAACAACCACAAGACAACTTAGATTAAGGCCACCAGTCTAACTCCGCACAACAAATAAAGCCATAAAAGCAATGTAACAGTGTTCATAGGAACTGTGACCGAATTTTCACAATAAACGACATAAACAACATGTACCACCAAACCCTGCAGCCATAGCTGGCTGCATGAGTCACTCCACAACAGCAGAAGCATCAGTCGCAGTATCAAAAATTTTCAATGCACCTTTAAGATCAGCACACTAAATCAAAACACAGATCATACTTTGCAGCGGTCATCCGGAGCGAAACATTTTATTTTAGGCCACTGAATAGCAGTGGCAGCTAGGGGTGTACAACTCCTCTAGAGCAGTTTTGAGTCAAGATCTCATAGGTAGTGATTCAAGTTGCAGTTTATTGGCAATAGCATTCCAGACCCTGGGGGCATCAATAGCAAAGGCTCTTCCTGATAGATGTAGCACTAGCATTATATTCTAAAAATAGATCTTCAGTTGACAAATGACCGAAAGTCAATATCAATCCGAAACCGAAAGTATACCGAAAGAGGCCATTTGCCAACTTTCGGCGCCGAAACCGAATTTCGGTCGGCTTCTACATCCGTCACCTATTACCACTCGTCACCAGCCATCACTCGTTACCAGTCGTCACCCGTTAACCCTGTCGATGGGATGATGAATGGCATACAATCTCTCGCTTTCTCTTAGCGTTGTCTCTCTCCATGTCTATGTTGTCTCTCTCTCTGTATATGTGTCTCTCTCAGAGCTTGCATTAATTCACACCTGATGATGGTTGCTTGTGTTGCAATCGAAACGTCGTATTCTATTACTTATTTTATTTTATTTCTACGTGACTTTAACGATGACTATGTTTTAGGCCCAGACTGGGCTGCGTTCAAAATGCACAGCAGCAGCATCGGCCAATCGGGGGAGCCTCAACAAAACTAACATGGCTGCTTTAGCATTGTGAAGAATTTGACCACGTGGCCATAAGTGGCCAATCAGGAATCTGTGACAAAAATCTTGACTTAAAGCTTTCGTGACTGCAGGAATTCATGTTCTTTGGGTCTTTCGGTGGCTTTACCGAAAGACCCAAAGAATATGTGACAAAATGTTTTGCGTATACATCCATTGCTGGAAGAAGGTCTTCCCATGCCATGCGAGTTGTGAGTTAATTGACAAACCATATTCCGCTGATCAGCCCAGGTTGTTGTGAAGCTGGCAGGATAGGCGTGGGAGCATAGTACTGTACAATGGCAGATTTTCCTGCACTGCCTTATATTGCCCATGTCATCTGCTACCTGCCTGCAATACACGATAATTATGATGATGACCGACGATGATGATGGTTACAACAATGATGACGATGGCATTGGTGATGAAGATGCTGACGATGAGGCCCTCGTGTGCATGTGCAGATGTATGGGAGGTACACGCAGGAGCTGGGAGAATTCGCAAAGAAGGAGGCGGCACGGATCCGCGTGAACGACGCCCGGCGTGACAAGCGGCAGCTGCGGACGCGACATAGCAAGGAGCACGACACGCCACGATGGAGACGTGAGTCACACACGCACGCACACGTACATACGTCCATGGACGTACAAAACAAAGACCCCCCCCCCCATATAGCCTTTAACAAACCGTTGAGGCAAGTGCTGTTGGTGGCTGGCACCTGTGTAGACTGGCACGGCACGGGCCCCTGACTGGCTTTATCTCTCCATTGTTTATATTTACACTCTGCACCAGAAACTCATTTAAGGCCTAGTCCACCTAGGGGAGGCTCAGGACCAGTTAAAATATTCGCCGCTGTTATCTGTCATCAGCAGAAATCGAACTCGGATTGCTGGGTTTGTAGTGCAGTACGCTAACTTTTACACGGATGCACATAGATGTACGTATACAAACACATGCGACAAGGAAATCTGGATGCTCCAGTACAGATGTGAGCCACTGACATGAGGTTGAATTGAGACAATTATATAAACCCATGTGCTTTTGTATTTTATTGCTCCATCTTTAAAAAGCTCCACATGGATCTTGCCTTTAGGTCAGGTGATTATAGGCTACAGAATTTACAGAGCAGGGCCGGACTTCTTTATTCAAGGTGTGAGACCGTCACTCTTCGTGTACACGGTGACAATACCGCTGCGCACCGAGGCTGCCGTTGGGCCAGCCTCTCCGGCAGTCAACGTGAACCGTGACGCGCATGGCGATCGCCGGCGGGTCACGATTCGCGCCATTCAACGGGAATCTCAGCTTGTGGAGCTGTTTTTTTGCAATGCAGGAAGCGCTCCGGCAAAAACACAGGGAGCCATGTGCTCAAAATAAATGTACGGGCAGGATTAATGGACGTATCCTGTTGCTGTGGAGCCATGGTGTTTCTGGACGTGTTTGTGACACCAGCTCGGAGTGCCGGCAGTGCACCTCGCCGCTGTGCGATGCTATTTCTAACGCTACGCACACAGCCACTCACGCCGATCCAGAACTTCATTGAAGCAGCAAGTCGTTATGTGACACTGACAGAGTTCAGATAGAAATCTTAACGCCACTTACCGACAGACAAAGGGTAAAGGTGGGAGTGACGGCTCGGTGGTTAGCGTACCACACTTTGAAAACGCCGAGTTATATTCCGTACCATGCCTACCACTGGAAGTGAGTGACATCTAAACTTTGTTCTAGGTCTTCCACATTCACCAGCACGCACTGGTGAAGAATGGTCAAACAAACCTCACGACTGAGACTGTATGGGAAGACCTACATCCAGCTCTGAGTTGTCAATGGAGCGCAAGTTATCTCTCTGTGTAAATGTAACTTCCCTATTCTCCTGTGCAATGATGGCACCGACTCTGAGCAGGAAAGTGCCTCGTCAGAGGATGGCACAACTAACACCTTGCGGACCCCAGCCTGTGCATCAGGCATGTCATCATGGCACTCGAGCCAGATCACTGTCCTCTTACTCATTGTAATGCAACGTCGATGCAATAGCTGGCTGGTGGTGGCGGTGCACGCCAGTAATCCAGCTCAAAGTTAAATTTCGATTTAAAGCTTTCGTGACTGCAGGGATTCATCCTCTTGGTTCTTTCGGTAAAGTCACGTAGAGAATTGTTTTATTATGTTTTATTTTTATTATTTTATTACTTCCCTTCTACGTGACTTTACCGAAAGAACCAAGAGGACAGCTCAACGTTGCAAAACTCCCTTGCTGTGAGTGTCGAGGAGGTACCATACCCAGGCTCGACAGAGGAAGGCAATATGGCAAGCGGACTATCGGCATCAGGTAGGTTAAAATAAAACAAATACATTAAATCACGACGTTTCGGAGGCAACACAAGCTTCCGTCTTCAGGTGAAACCGACACAGCAATATTGCTGTATCAAGTGAAGATAAGTCCCAAGAGACCCGACCTTATATATACTGGTTGAGGGGGGAGGAGCCAGGATGGGCGCGGGAGAGGAGTTGTTGTGAGATGGTCAGTATGGCTGCTGGAACTGAGCCTTTGTCATGTAGATGGCAGAAGTAGATAAGCAAGCTTGGATTAAGCCGCCTTTTGTTATGCTGCTGGGTGGGTAAAATTCAAAGCAGGCCACCAGCGTGTGAAAAAAGAAGCTAAACATGATAAGCAACGTGTGGTGATGTTGATGGTGGTGCGTGGAGCTGGAGGTAACAGACTGGTAATATGGATATGTTTAAGAAGATACATCTAAACTGGCTGTCTATCAGTAAACTGCACTGTAACTAAAGTTTAATTTGGTTAATTACATTTTTACAATGATTGCTCAATCTGAATCCATCATCTCGGTTGAAGTTATGCAGTTTACTGATAGCCAGTTTTGTTTGATCATGTTTAGCTTCTTTTTTCACATGCTGGTGGCCTGCTTTGGATTTATTTGTTTTCATTTAACCTACGTGACATTACCGAAAAAACCAAAGAGTATGAATCCTTGCAGTCACGAAAGCTTCAAATCTAGAATGATCGGCATCAGTTTCTATCTTTCTGGGGCTAGAGTGTTGTGTGGGTGTTCTCCAGGTGCTCCGGTTTTCTGCAGTTGTATAAAAACTTATTCATTGGCTAAAACATCTTAAAATAAAAACCTAATGAAGCAGGACCATCCTGAAAAGAGTACTGCGACTCAGTATGCCTCTCCGTGATATAAAAAGTAAATTATATTTATTTCAGGTATCCGAACTGCAATTTGAAAGTCTTATTTTCTCATTTTATAAAGTTTAATCCTTGTGAGGGACAACCTGGTTACACACAGTCTAGGTATGTGCCTACCTGTGACACCATCAGCCAAATCACAGACGAGGCCATGAGCAGCGATCTAATGTAACCGAGCGCAGCATGGTTACAGTGTGGAGCTTGCTGTGGTTAATGTGGCGGTGCTGACATTGAGCCGGATTAGCGTGCAAGGGCATTGTTCCTGAGGAATTCTACCGCTCGACGCGGCTGGTGTGGCGGCCCGTGTCCACCTCCTGGGTCGAGACACACGCAGTGGTGACTCGAGGTTCCAGGTTGAGGGGGCTACATTCTCCACTCGATCTGAGTCTATGGGTCTCGATGTGAGTTCATGGGTCTCTGTGTGAGTCACTGGGTCCCTTTGAGGGAGCGCTGATGATGAAGCCACTGCCAGCATATTGCAGTTACTCAATTACTCCACCTGCATGACACGTTTTCACCTGAGACTGGAAATCCCAGGGTACAGTTCATGACCTCCTCAGCCTGGAGTCCCGAGATGCGAGTGTGCCACCTAACCAGGCCCTGCGGGCGAGATACACCTCAGAGTTCAATCAGAAAACCCGAGGCATTTTCATACAGCTTGTTATTATTCTCAGAAAGCCTCATAGAGTCTCATGACTCATGTTCAGGAGGATCCTGCTAAGTTTTCGCAGAGGTAGATAATGATTGCTGCTATGTATATTCAAATTGAGTAATTTACAGGTTACTGTGACATCACACAATGGCCTACTCTTGGAAATGACGTCATGGGATCTTTAACGTCCACTGCGCTGCTGACGATGCATGTCTTCATGTTTAATTCAATGCCTGCAGTGTTAAGAAGGTAGCCACTGGGTTCTACAACAAGCGGCGACCGCGCTTCCCCTGGGAAATGTGGGAGCGCATAAACGTGGGCTGTACAAGTGCATGAGGAATTCCCAGCCTGGCTTGCTCCATGTGTCCCTTGAGATGCAACTTCAATTGTATTTAAAGGTTGTATGTGTGCTGAGTGTCATGTGAATCCTGTGTACTTGCTGTGAGGTTTCAGGCAGGGGGTTTATGTGATGTGTGTGTAGTGGTGTGACTTTGTCCACTCGGTTTGGGAACTGGAGTCTGCGCGGTGGCGTTGCACAGGTGAACGGCCGTGGCCCTCCAGTGGGTTTTCTTGACGTGGTGCATCTGAAAGATTAATCGTAACTTGTTGGCAGTGAGTTTGAGAGTAGTTGAGTAAAATTACAAGCATTAGCAATCTTTCACTGTTCTCATATGAAACAATTGAGGAATGAATACAGTCCACATCTTGATATAGCAATTAATTTATTTGGAAAAATAGAATTAATTTACACATGAAACAATGCTATTCACGAGGCCATCATATCTGGCACACTCATAGTCTGAGTGTTTCTAGGCTGCACAAATCAGAACCTGAAGTTATTTAACTGATTGCTGACACAGGGCTGCAGTGAATAAGCATTTGTCACAACTGGATTAAGTAAAGCTTCCAAAGCTTTCCATAAACAAACTCTCTCCTCTCATTGTCTCGTGTACCCAATCCTCATCTGCACCCACGCCTCGAACTACCACCTGTAATTGCACAATCAAGGTGTCCACCTCTGGGGGTCGATCCCTCCGATCTGGAATGGCTGCTGGGATAAAAAGTTCAGTCAATCACCATGGGCATGTAAGCGAGCCATTGGAAGTGGTTCAACTCCCCATGGAGTTGAACCGCGTGTGTCTCTGTTTGTCTCTGTGTGAGTCTCTCTGCTTGTGTGTCTGTCTGTATGTCTCCGTGTCTATGTTTTGTCTCTCTCTCAAATTTAGCAATCTTTGGAAGAACGTAATCAACCAGGTGGGGTGTTGACTGTTGTGTTGGCCGACTCTCTGTGTTGTATTGCATTATATTCCTAAGTTTACTATGTTTGTTTTCTCATTCATTTGTACCTGATTATGGTTGCTTGTGTTGCAATCGAAACGTCGTATTCTATTATTATTTAATTTAATTTATTTCTACATTACTTTACCGAAAGAACCAAAGAGTTATCCCCATGGAATCTCCGGTACGGCACAAGGGCTGCTTCACAGAGGCCACGGCACTTCCGCAGTCGCACGCGTCGCGCAGAGTCGGTTTTAAGAACCTGTCGTCTCACTTGAAGTGAGCGGCTCGCTCGCGAGGTCGAGTCCGGGATCTCTGGGGGGGGGGGGGGGGGGGGGCGGCAGGAACGCAGATCGGAGACGGATCGGAGCTCCGAGGCTCCGGCTCGGACTGCGCATACCCTGGCTTGCTGGAGACCTGTAAACAGCCAGAGCATTCCTCCCCCACTTATTTTAGAACAATTACACGCACAGCCCGTACCGGGCGTCCTGCGCCGCGTCGGCGCGGGGGTCGCGAACCCGGCCGCTCGGCGTGCCTCCCCGCCGCCGCTGCCACGGTGGGGTAGGGCGGCCGCGCTGGCGGTGCCAGCCAATGCGACCGAGTTTCGACAGGTCCCGGCCGCATCGCGCCGCTCGCTCTCGCACGTTCGCCCTGTGTTCCCGCCAGAGCCCAGGCGCTCGTCCGCACCGCCGTCGTCCTCGCCGCAAATATCGACGCCGCGTAGCCACCAGAGACGGGCACGGCGGCGTGTCTGGGGGATGCGGTGCGCGCGGGCCGGAGGTGAGCGGCCGTGCGTGCGCGGGGGAGGGAGGGATTGAGGGAACGGCGGCGGAGGTTGGGTCGGCGGGCCATGCTCCTCCGGCTGCCGGCACTCGTCCTGCTCAGAGTGCTCATGTGTCACGATGCCCAGCGCACGCCCAGCAGAGGTGAGCGACACGTGCGGGTCACGTGCGCGTGCGGTGCGCAGGTGGCTCCGAGTGTGAGACTGCACAGGCGGTTCAGCAGGCAGTGCGTGTATGTCTGTTCAGGTGCCTGTGGTTAGGAGGGGTGTGTGTCTTAAGAAAATATATGCATGTGTGTTCAGGTGTACACTTGCCCCAACAGTCTGTTCGAGGCTATACGTGGGACCTTTGTCAGGTGTTTGTGTGTTAAACAGGTGTCTATAGTTAGGAGGGGTGTATGTGTAAGGTCTATATTTAGTAGGTGTCTGTGTGTGTTCACGACATGTCCACAATGTGTGTGGATTGATAGGAGATGTGTGTGTGTGTGAGCTGTGCTTGGGAGTTGCATGTGCTGGAGGTGCATCTGTTCAGCAGACACATGTGTTCAAAAGTTTACGAGTTGTATTTGTCAGTAATGTGAATATTTTCAAGTTTCTGCGTTTGTGAGGTGTGTGTGTTCAGGTGCTATCTGGGTTCATGAGGAGTGGGTCTGTGTGTGTATGTATAGTAAGTGCCGGCATTCATAGGTGCTCACTGACTACACTTGCCCCACCAGCCTGTGTAGGTTACACAGGGAACATTTGTCTTTGTGTAGGAGGTTCCATTTCTCGCTTTTAATCCATCACGCTGCTGAAGTCGTTACTTCCTTTATTATTAGCGCCCATAGATAACAGAGAGGTCCCTTCCCTACAGCAACTAGCAGTTCACCAGCATTGATTTATGAAATTCTGACTGCTGATGAGACACTGCTTATCAAATACCGGTCCAGAATTTTGCTTGTATTGAATCAATGCTGCTGAAATTATGCACTCACAGAATGCCATTGGGTTGTGGAAGAGATTTTTGTATCATTTTGCATGGACTCGGATATGTGCAGGAGACAGGCTGTCTTCTTATCTATGCTGCCACTTGGTTCTCAACACCCACGCTCGTGCTTGTCTTGTTTCGTGTTAGCCTTCATTATTCAGTTGCCTGGCATACCCATGGCTCACTGTTGTTACCAGTCAACAAAAACTCAACACGAATGTCAATAACACCATGTCTTTAAAATAAAAAATATATAAAATCAGTGACGTTTCTGGCATTGGCCCTTCATCATAGAACATAAATGTGCTACGAATAATGGTGGTTGCTTGTGCACCACTGCCAACACAGACAGCATCATCAAATAAGTTGTTAGCAGTCTATTTGGTTTCAGGTGATTTACTTAAACAGTACATTTTCGCAGAAAAAACAATAATCGTGAAAACAGAAGCAGCTGAAAGAGAAGGTGAGCGGGCAGCTCAGGGGACTCACACTTTCCCAGCTGATCTTCCGAAGCAACAGCGCCGAGCTGCCATCCCACACTCCATCCCGAGATCAAAGCGCATTCTCGAGTGCAGATCGAAATCCGAGACTGCAGCAAAGTCTCAGTCGCACGATTCATATAAACACTTAATTCCTACAAGCTCAGTTCACTACAACCTCAATGGCCGATACACAAGTGATTGACCTGCTCGCAGTGCAAGCCAGGCTGACATGTGAAGGTTGCCGATGCGAGGCATGCTTGTATAATAACGCCGCCGCCGCCGGGCCAGGCCACGGCGACGCGTGTGTGTCCACTGTTGTGCGTGGCTCGCCAGTGGAAACAATGCGAGCTATGACATGTCGCGAATCACGCGTGTCGCGTTGCGTGCGCTACGATTTGGCCACGATCCTTGTCTCGTGCTGTGAGGAGCAGAGCGTACACAATTCCACGCAAACAGATTTGTGTAAGCGCCGCCGAAAAGTTCATCAGGCAAAAAGGTGCGTGTGAGCTCCAAACAAATAAGATCTGTCATCTTACTATAATGGAGATGAGGACCATTAGGGCCCTACATTTTCTAGTCATGATAATGATGCATTGTAAAAGATGATGTCTACAGAGCAAATGGCAATAAGTTGTCCCAATGTGCTGTCGTGCCATCTACCGTAATATAGCAGCCACGGGTTGACTCTATTGAGTTGGTGCTTTAACATGGGGCTGTGTGTATTATTACACACGATTATTTCACGTGACATACAAAGCATGATGGCAGAACCGATCCTTTTGCCGACTAGAAATCACCAGTGGCATGCACATAACGTAGCCATTCTCCTCCGGTGCATGGTTTTGTTTACCAGTGGGAGATGTTCGCGCCCATCTCTGTGACGCAGGTTCGCCGCATTGTCAACTTTTATGCAGGGCGAAGGCTCGGTAACCGACCTGCATCTCACAGCGCACACCCACTTATGGCTCACTTCCCATAGGAATGGGGCCCACTTATGGATATTTTTCTGCATTTTCACGGCCATTGGAAAGCAGACCCAGTTTGTGCCGGCTGTTCTGTATTAGACCTGTGTCTGTGTGTGTGTCTGTATTGGACCTGTGTCTGTGTGTGTGTCTCTGTGTGTATGTGTGTGTCTGTGTGTGTGTCTGTATGAGACCTGTGTCTGTGTGTGTGTCTCTGTGTGTGTCTGTGGCCTCAAGGTGCACTTGGCCTGGCACAAGCGTCGTGGTGACGTTACCGCCACTTAGTGGCGAATGGCGGTTGTTGTTGTTGTTGTGTCTGTATTAGACCTGTGTCTGTGTGTGTGTGTCTGCATTAGACCTGTGTCTGTGTGTGTCTGTGTGTGTGTCTGTATCTTCGCCAGTTGGAAACATTTAGGCTGGCCTGCCTACGATCCATCCTGGGTTTTACCAGGCTGGATTGTGTGAGGAGCTCACAAATCCTTGAAAGATCTGGGCAAAGTCCCATCGGTGAGCTCCTCCGGCAGGCAAGGCTGCGTTGGCTGGGTTATGTAGCCCGCATGCCCAGCCACCGCATGCCTAAACAGCTTTTGTTCAGCCGGATCGAGGGGGCTAAACGGGCGTGCACGGGCTAGAGAAGAGATGGAGTGATGTGGTACAGGAGGACGTGGAGCTGAGTGGACTTGCCGATGACTGGTACCAGCGGTGTCAAGATCGGCCTCTGTGGAGGAGGCTCGTGAAGGATGCTACTGGGCAGTTGGAGGCAGTCGCCCTCCCACAACAACGGAGGGCGGAGGAGCGATGCTCACAACAACGAGTGGAGCGCCGGGTGGCTAAAGCACAGCAAGTTGGTACAATAGGGGGCACAGGTGGTGCATCAGCCAGTCATCTCGGTCATCTCGGTCAGTCGACCCGTGGCACCTGGGTCTGCCCCGTGACCTCCTGCCAGCGGGCGTTCGACACTTCACGTGGCCTCAAGGTGCACTTGGCCTGGCACGAGCGTCGTGGTGACGTCACCACCGCTTAGTGGCGAATGGCGGTTGTTGTTGTTGTGTCTGTATGAGACGTGTGTCTCTGTATAGGTTTTGTATCAAATCTCAGGGGATCTGACGTTATTTGTGCCTGTGCTACTCCACTGGGCCTGCGTGTGGAGGCCGGGCCTTGCGGGATGGTGCAGGTAACAGTGCACGCGGTGGCTGAGCTTGCCTATCTCTCGAGGTTTTCATAGCGCATGTTTCAGTCGATCCAGCAGGTTTTTACAACCGGCTCACATTTTGGTGAGAGGCAGTAACACAAGCCACCGGTGCGGGGGGATCTGGGTGACGCGGGTTGGTGAGCGAGAGGTGTGAGCCATGACGGGATGCATCTGCTCGTCCAAAACTACTTTTCCTGGTGCCGTCGTCACACAGCCGAAGCCTGCCTTTGAATGCAATGTCGAGATGGTGAGGGATCCCCTGGGGATTCACCCTCGGCCACAACTGGTGTCAGAGGATTTCAGTTCACTAGGAACAAATATTTCTTCTCATTTCTGGTATTTTTCCCACTTGTGTGTGATCTGCATCCCTGCTCATTTTTCTGCACTCACTCCTGTCCTGTGCCATCATCTCCACATCCACTGCGAAATCTTTCACACCCTGGTCTCGCCACCTCGAATCACCTCTCTCTAGGCCTGCCTCTCGATCTCTGCCCTAGTGCGTCCACGTCCATTGCCTTTAATCTTTCAAGATGGTTATTCTATCTTCTTACGACATCTCTCCCTAGCCACCTGAGTCGACCTTCACATCATCTGCGATGGGCACTGCAGATTTTGAAGGGATTTTTGGGGCCGTCATCCTGCTAGGCCCCATATACATACAGTGTTGTTGCAGGTGTCGTTGTCGTTGCAGAATTTTGAGATGTATTGGAAACATTTGTTGAAATCCCACTTGATTTAAGTGTTCCTTCTTTGACCACAGAGTTATGGCTTTACCAAGCCAGCTGCAGCAGCTCCAGCAGTGAAGTTTGCCCCAGCACAGGCCCCAATTAACCCCGACACCACAGACAGTGACACACACGAACCGTGTGAAGTGGTGACACTGCACCGTTTGAATTTGAGCAAGGGGGATTGTGTCGAACAGAAGATTTTATTTGACAGGAGATTGTGTTTGGCACGGGAGCCAGCAGCTCGTGGCAGAGTCCTGATCTCCATCCCAAAATAGAAGAGTGGGATCGTGAATGTGCCACGCTGGGCCATGTGTCATCGTTTCACTGCCACCGACGAAGTCTCTCTCTACAATAACTCGACCATGCTAGGAGTGTTTTCGTCTTTACCTGTAACACCTGGCTTTGAGCGCAAAGTCCTCAGCATTGGGTGAAGGAGAATGAAGTGCGTGTGTTTGTGATGAGTTTTATTTTTCATGCGCATTAGCGGGGAGCGGACTGAAACCTTGGGCTCACTGTGTTGGAGAAGTCGATTTTACGTTGGGTGATTGTCATCCAGCATCTCAGCAGGTGGATTAATCCTTTCATGGATAAAGCAGCAGCCCCCTGAGCCAACAGCAAAGAGCCGAAGGGTTTTTTTTACCTGGTAAATCAGAAGGTCAACTGACTGACGAATGAAAATGTAAGTATTTTTTTTTTTATATTTATTATGTTATCAACCACAGTTCTCCACCGTAGCCCATGAATAATTCTGCTTCATAAAGAAAAGCGTCACGGTGCCACAGCTCAAGTCCACTCGCTCGCCTTCTCGAGTCGGGACGTTCTCTCCACGGCGCTCCACACACGTTCAGCTCGTGCCACCGGCCAGACGTGGCCAATGCTCCTTTCACCACCGTAGGGGATTAGGGGATTAGCTGTTTGATTTGATTGGAGCAACGCGATTCATGAAGTTATCAATTATGTTGCAATGGGGGATTAAAATATAAAAAGGAGGTACATTTTTTTGCGAGCTTATTAAAAAATAAATCCAGAACGCTGAGAGGGAAGTGCACGTGGCGTGAGGCGGAGTGCGCAGGCCCCCGGGCTCCAGCGAGCGCGGAGCCTGGGGGCACTCCGAGTGGCTCGAGAGAGAGAGATGCGTGACGTACAGGCGACGATGGGCAGCCCAGCAAAGCGGTGCGACTTGCAAGTTGATGTATAACCACGTGAGAACTCTAAGACACCAGGGTAGAGTCTCAATTGCAAGAGTGACCCGAGTCACCACAAGGACAAAAGAAAAACTAAAATTACAGCAAAGATGCAAATATAAATCGGAGCCATCGGTGGAAAAGAAAAATGTGTCATTAGCGCAAGTCGGCTCGGGCAGATTATTTTTAAACTGCTAATAGCAGAATTACAAATAAAGTTATAGAAACATTAAACAGATATATGGTGACGGGGACATATGTACAATGCAATTGCAAATTAAGTTATCATAAAGAATCAGTAGTTAATTTAGATGGGAAAAGTGTGAACAGTGAAAGTGTAAAGGAACTGTCAAAACTCCCAAGAGCAATGGGAAGATGAAACGAAAATTAATCTTATTTCTACGTAACATCCATCTTCCATAATAGAGGTTTTTGGGTCAGATCGCCTAAATATAAATGTATCTTTAAACCTGCCACCACGCGACATAGCCAATTACTAAGGTTTGTCACGTAAACAGAACATGCCAATTACTGAACCCACGACATGTGAGCTTACTTTCCAACACACCGCTGTGCTGAACTTGTAACGAGTTGGCATGTTTTGTCTACGTGACAACCCTTACTAATTGGCTGTATCGAATGGTGGTGGGTTTAACGACACATTTATATTTTTTATGCGATCAAACCCAAAAAGCCTCTTATGGATAATATTGCTCGCGAAAGCCTATGTGTTAAACTGAGCATCCATTTTAAATAACTGCACTTATTAATTAATTGTGGACTCGGTCACTAGACCGACGATGTCCTCATGTCCACTGTGTCCAACCACCACTCTGCAGGCCACAGTAACGCTTTCACTCACCCACCCACCACACTGCAGGTCACCACACTTCTCTCTCTGCTTCTTCCCTTGCTCTGCTCTGCTTTGGAATTCCCTCCACACACCGTATCTTTTACGCGAGCTCTTATAACAGTAACCTTGCTTATTTCAAGAAACGTGTTACAAACTTAACTATCACAAATCTGAAGGTGCTGTTTGTTGCTGGTCACTTAATGTTTTGGCCCTTTAGGCCTGTGATCCGTAACCCTGTTTAAAAAATAATAAAAATTATACTTCCATTGAGCTACATTTTAGATATGGAGTTAGGGTAAAGTTTAAACGTAATTGTATTTATAACCGAGCGGGGAACCCATGTTTCTATGAGTGAGCTACTTCCTGGCTGTGTCATAGCCCCAACCACAACCTAGAATCATCCCTGAAACCAGTATCATTTATATTTATTGCTGTGTAAATACAATCACGCAAGTTTGACATTCAACAAAGAATGGCAGGCTCAGTAAGCTGTCACGACGTGGTCAAATAAAGAATGCAGATTGTGTCAATTAAGCACATCCATTGCACGGAGCCGAGCGTTTTAGGTTCAAAAGGCCCTGGGGATGTTAACGAATCAATTCAAGTGAAACATCAAGGGATACTTAAGCATTGATTCTCAAACACAAACCAAAAACTTTCATCGCATCTGTCGATGGCGCTGTTTTATGACAGAAAAACATTCATGAGGCAAAAAATTGCATGCAAAGAATTACGGTGCACGTTTGTAAGTGGTTGTGCAGTCAATACTTACAATGCAGCCAACACGTACAGCTTGAACACTGCCATATAACAGATGTCATCAATGGGCTGATGTTTCAGGCAATGGCCCTTCTTCAGGGCAGAGAAAGTGACTCATTTGTAACTGGGGGGGGCGGGGGGGGTGGCACGCTTAACAATGTTAATGATCGGGCGGTGAGGCAGCCCAGCGCAAGCACGTTCGCTGCTTGTTGCAAAGGTGCACAGCTTGAATATAGCAGCCGCCCTGGTTCTTCAAGTGTGTGTACTAACAGTAGAAACACTCCGCGCCGTCTGCTTCATATTGGACGTGAAACATTCCTGTGAAGGTTATTCGCAAGAGTAGGCCAAATTCGAAAAATTTTCCACAAATTATTCAATTTCAATATACAGGCAGTCCCCGAGTTACGTAAGACCGAATTACGGAAATTCTCCCATAAATGATGTTCTTAAAAATCAATATGTGGAAATGCTTGTGTTAGATACGTAAGCGCAAATAGTACAGCGTGGTGAGGTTGCAGATGAATACCGCTCAACCAGACGCCGCCTTCACCGAGCCTGAGCTTCACGAGGATTAAGGTAAATGGATTTTTTTTGTAGTGTTACATAAATCTTTTCCTTTTGTAGCATTGCGTAGTTTGTTTTCTAAGCTTAGAACTCTCTTTTTCCGCCATGTTTATATTGCTAGCTTTCTTAATTTAAAGTTTATTTAATGAGTTATTTACTGTATGTACTGTGTATGTGTGTGTGTATGTGTGGGTAGGCATGGGTAAAGCTACGTGGCCAGGAGTCAGAGCCATTTCCTGTTCACCTTGGGGTGCGACAGGGATGTCCTCTGGCTCACACATTATTTAACATCATCTCTGACCACGTAGTTCGAGAAGATTTCCATGGCTATACTAGAGTAAATTCCATCTGGTACAGATACAATGGGAGGCTGATCTATGCCCGGGTGCGGTCGAAGGATGGTTCCCTATTGGTCAACCACGTTATGTATGCCGATGATCTGATGATTGCTGCTCAGAGGAGCAGTTGGAGGCGCTGCTGCTGAGCCTGGAGTGTGCCACTGAGAGGTGGAGTCTTAACATCGGCCCCACCAAAACTAAGCACCTGCCTGGGTATTTTAAGCCCCTCAGCTCCCGATTGGTGAAGCAGTTGCGGAGAGAGTGGAGATTTTCCCATACTTGGGCAGTGTGCTCATGACCAGCTCATGTTTGACAGCAGAGGTTTTACTCTGGGTGGCATTATCTTTTCATCGGCTGCGTCATGCTGTGTGGACGCTACCTGGTCTGTCACTCCGCACGAAGCTGCTGCGGCGGAGGATCGTGACGAACGCTACTGGGCAGTTGGAGGCAGTCGCCCTCCAACAAGGACTGAGTGCAAAGGAGTGACGCTCACAACAACGAACGGAGCACCGGGCGGCTAAAATACAGCAAGTTGGCACAGTCGGGGGGCACAGATGGTGCATCGGCCAGTTATCTCATTCAGCGAACTCATGGCAGCTGGGTGTGTCCCGTGACCTCCTGCCAGCGGGCATTAGAGACTCTTCACGTGGCCCCAAAGTGCACATGGCCTGGCACAGGTGCCGTGGTGATGTCACTATCACTTAGTGGTGTTGTTGTTGTGAATCTAGGCCGAGCCTAATGCACGGATAACGAACATTCGGAAGTGACTGCTTTCTGTTAATGTATGTTAAAATGTTTCGTGGTATTCATAAACAATTGGATACAGTACATGTTCCACGAGTTAAATTATGGGTAGTGTTAGGGTAGATATTCTACGAAATGAAAGAATCATAGGAAGTGCAGAGCGCATGTACACCGATACGATGCAGGTAGCGATAGGAAACGGACGACAGCGTGATATGGTACTGAGAGAAAACGGTAGGGGAGGCAGAACTATTTCTGGCTATGGGTTTTCATCTTGATTTTGGGGGGAAATTGTTCAGTTTCTGACATACAGAAAATTCAGGTTACGGATCGTTCTCGGGAGCCTAACCCTTCCATAACCCGGGGACTGCCTGTACATCGCAGAAATCATCACCTCCCAAATGCGGAAACTTTGCAAGAGCCTCCTGAAAAAAAGGCATGAGACTCGGTGAGGCTTTTTGAGGTAAACATGCTAAATAATAATTCACATGCATGTATTCCCATTTGCAGCTTAGTTAATAAGCCAATTCGGTGTTGATTAATTATACAACCTCTGATTTATGTGCATTACTCCCACATCTGTCGTTACTTTCGTATGTTCTCAGGTAGTGGAATTGTTAGTTGTCCCAGGGCAGTTACAGTGAGGGAAAAAAGTATTTGGTCCCCTGCTGATTTTGTATGTTTTCCCACTGACAAATAAATGATCAGTCTATCATTTTAATGTTAGTATTATTTGAACAGGGAGAGAGAATAACAACAACAAAATCCAGAAAAACGCATGTCAAAAATGTTATAAATTGATTTGCATTTTAATGAGGGAAATAAGTATTTGACCCCTCTGCAAAACATGACTTTGTACTTGGTGGCAAAACCCTTGTTGGCAATCACAGAGGTCAGACGTTTCTTGTAGTTGGTCACCAGGTTTGCACACATCTCAGGAGGGATTTTGTCCCACTCCTCTTTGCAGATCTTCTCCAAGTCATTAAAGTTTCGAGGTTGACGTTTGGCAACTCGAACCTTCAGCTCCCTCCACAGATTTTCTATGGGATTAAGGTCTGGAGACTGGCTAGGTCACTCCAGGACCTTAATGTTCTTCTTCTTGAGCCACTCCTTTGTTGCTTTGGCCGTGTATTTTGGGTCATTGTCATGCTGGAATACCTATCCACGAGCCATTTTCAATGCCCTGGCTGAGAGAAGGAAGTTCTCACCCAAGATTTGACGGTACATGGCCCCGTCCATCGTCCCTTTGATGCGGTGAAGTTGTCCTGTTCCCTTAGCAGAAAAACACCCCAAAAGCATAATGTTTCCACCTCCATGTTTGACGGTGGGGATGGTGTTCTGGTCATAGGCAGCATTCCTCCTCCTCCAAACACGGCGAGTTGAGTTGATGCCATAGAGCTCCATTTTGGTCTCATCTGACCACAACACTTTCACCCAGTTGTCCTGTGAATCATTCAGATGTTCATTAGCAAACTTCAGACGGGCATGTATATGTGCTTTCTTGAGCAGGGGGACCTTGCGGGCGCTGCAGGATTTCAGTCCTTCATGGCGTAGTGTGTTACCAACTGTTTAATTGGTGACTATAGTCCCAGCTGCCTTGAGATCATTGACAAGATCCTCCCGTGTAGTTTTGGGCTGATTCCTCACCGTTATCATGATCATTGCAACTCCACGAGGTGAGATCTTGCATGGAGCCCCAGGCCGAGGGAGATTGACAGCTCTTTTGTGTTTCTTCCATTTGCGAATAATCACACCAACTGTTGTCACCTTCTCACCAAGCTGCTTGGCGATGGTCTTGTAGCCCATTCCAGCCTTGTGCAGGTCTGCAATCTTGTCCCTGACATCCTTGGAGAGCTCTTTGTTCTTGGCCATGGTGGAGAGTTTGGAATCTGATTGATTGCTTCTGTGAACAGGTGTCTTTTATACAGGTAACACGCTGAGATTAGGATCACTCCCTTTAAGAGTGTGCTCCTAATCTCAACTCGTTACCTGTGTAAAAGACACCTGGGAGACAGACATATTTTTGATTGAGAGGGGGTCAAATACTTATTTCCCTCATTAAAATGCAAATCAATTTATAACATTTTTGACAAGCGTTTTTCTGGATTTTGTTGTTATTCTGTCTCTCACTGTTCAAATAAACCTACCATTAAAATTATAGACTGATCATTTCTTTGTCAGTGGGCAAACGTACAAAATCAGCAGGGGATCAAATACTTTTTTCCCTTACTGTACGTCGTCGGTTTCAGTGATCCTAAACGCCGCGGTGCATGCGAGGGATGCGCGCTGCGCCCGTGCCCTCCGCATCCCCAATGCCCTCACACTTCCAGCTATGCGCCCCATCTTGCAGTTGCCACAGAGAGCATCGCATCGCACGGCGCGTCGCTGTTTACGCCACCTGGCCCTGTGCGTCTCCGTCACGCACGCTCTCCGAGGGGGGCCCGGGCATCGAGCGTCATCGCGCGATGCATCACGAGTCTGCTCGATCGACGGAGCGAGGCCTCGTGCCGGGCCCATTCCCCTCGCTACTCTGCATTACTCCCCCAAGGTCGTGCCGACACATGTTTGCGCGGATTCCCTATTGTGCTACGCTTGGCAGTGCGCTGGCTTTGTCACTTTGCATGGCTCAGTTATCTGACACCGTGCTGCCTCCTCGACTTTGTGCCACCACATTTTTAAACTTGAGCGTGGACGACAGGGCACGTAGTATCGAGGCAAGGCAGCATCCTTCCTCGGCAAGGATAGGCGAGTGTTTCGGAACGGAAGAACACCCTCGGAGTATTGCTTACTCGTCAATGTGTAGCGTACAGGCTGTCACATCTCATGAGGCCGTTGTAAGTTATCAAGCGACCTGGTGATGTTTGTGTGAGTGAGCATCCCTCCCGTGTATTTCTGGGGTTGAGAAAAGAGGAGGGCTCGTGTTGCAAAATTTTTCTGACCTTTGGGGAAGGGGACTCAGTGCTGATTGTGGAGACCAGAGACTGTGACTCTTCATGCGGCAGGGAAGAGGAAACGTTGGAGCGGGGAGAGAGGGTGGAGAGGGGGTGGAGAGAAACATTGTGAGGGTAGAGGTGCAGATGCAGACGCCGTTTCGCAGGGAGAGACAGTCACAGGCACCGCCCTTTCTGGATCTGGCAAGCGGAAGGTGCCAATAGCAAGGTGCTGAGTGGGATCAACGAAATTAGATGCGATGACCTCGTAACCCTGACCGTGCGTGCCCGTGTCACTCGTGTGCAGAGTGTGATTGGCCAGTCCTGGGCAGAGGTGACAACTCATCGCTTCTCATGGCGCTGCTGGGTTGGTTAAATTTCCCACTGAGTTGGCATTTCCACGTGCTGCTGAACTTGGTGAAAGGAAAGAAAATCTTTCGGGGCTTTGATTACCGCTGCTAATGAGTGTTTGCAGAGAGCGGATTCCGCTCACCTCAAGCGACCTGGTGAGGATTTGGATTAATCGACCGCGTGTTTATGAGGTTGCTTAGAAATGCGAAAAAAAACCAATAATGACATGGAGGCGGGTAGATTAGGTCGACGTCCCTGTGCCAGGTTAGGAGCAGCAGCATCATTGTCAGAGTTCCCTCCATAGTGCCACAGAAGCCTGCGAGGGAAAACGTGGGCGAGGTTGCAGATTATGAAAGTTTGCCAGTGGCAAATATAACTCGCTCCTGATGTTAGCTGTGGCTGGGAATCTAACCGACGTTGCCAGGTTTATAGCAGTGCACCGATGCCACCACTCCGCACGCCTGTATGTGTGTCTGCGGTTTCTGTATAGAAATTACATAAAGACTTTGTGACATCACGTGCAAGAGCATACCTTTGTGTGCCAGTGTTCAAGCACAAGTCACAGATTTGAAGATCACAAACACTTGTTTGTTTTTGTAATGACCTCGTCTCATTGCATGCCCGCCCAATCGAGTAGAGGACATTCGCCGCTAAGCGAAGCGCGACCTCTCCGCTGTGCACGGCACCCCCGCTGGCCACCTGTGACGCGGCTTCTGCCACCACTGGCGGAAAATGTCACGTCGGTCTCACGTCGGTGACGGGGAGGACAGGAAATGATAGTGAGACGATTGTCTTCTGTTCATGAAACAAAGCGGTGATGCAACGGGGCGGGAGACGTCTGGTGGCTCTGTGCGTCGTGCCGCCTGGCTCTCCGAGTCCTACGTGTGCGCGTGTGCGTGCGCGCACGTGCTTGTTATGCAGGAGCATTGTTTTTGATGGGGGGAGACAGGGTGGAGTTTGGGTTGTAAATGTCGTCGCGCGCTCACACTTGGCGTAACATATCTGCCGCGCCTCGAATTCTGGAAATTAAACAAAACGAGTAAAATGAGCACGTATGTTCTGATAAATGACGGCCATCCAGGGAATCGCGTTTTGTCCAGAACACAATGCCGCATCCTGCTTTTGTGCCACGTGCTCGCGTCGAACACGGTGCAGCACATCATGGTTTTCATTATTTTCGTTCTGACAAAACCCGTCCGGGTTTCCAGCGGTGGTCTTTGAACGCTGTGTTGTATTCCTGCTCGCGATGGGCTCGAGTCAGGCTATGGCTCACGTAGTCTCGCACTTGGGAGATTGTTGTATTATTTTATATTTTTTGTGACTTATTACCGCAAGTTCAATCACAATTGCGCCATTGGGACCAGTACACCGAGCGAAGAGTTCCTCTCCGGATGTTGCGGAATCGCCTATTTCTTTGTGGCCAAAGCCAAAAGTGACATCACTAGTCTTCACCTGGGATCCTACAATGCCATGGCTTACATAACTTCTCTTTGAGCGAGTCGTTTGGGAATCGTCAAGTTAAAATTGAAATGTCTACAAGCACGATTACAACACAGCTCTGTGGAGCCATGAGTGAGTGTTCTGTGACTATCACCTTCAAGCACGGCCTCCCATGTAGGTCACCTTCACCAACCTGCACTGCACTGGGGAGTGTGGGTTGGTGAAGGCGGGGAGCATAGAAGTATAGTACACTAATAGATTTTGCTGCACTGCCCTCTGATGCTCACAACCCCAAAGCCTATAATACCTGTTTTGCATGGTGATCTAAGCACTGTAGAGTCTCAATGCAGTTTCAATTCCGAAATCTGACAAAGTCAGATGCATATCAGGCGATTTTCTCTAGGTCGTACGTACACACACATGGATACACGCACGCACGTGTATACATACGTACCTATCAATCTTAACACAGTGTTATAAAAAGCAATTCTTCATCGCCACCTCTATAGGAGTATTCTTAGTGAGGGCCTTGTTTGCCAGCGTAGCCTGGGCACCTCCTTGCTTGCAAGCTCCAAGAGGCCAGTTATCTGACTCTGCTGTATAAATCCGGTCCTGCAGTGTCCCTTTCATGACAATACCACAGAGATACCACTTCATGCCTTAAGTATTTCACCCAACAGAGGCCCTCAACGGGGGTCTTCGCCAGGCCCTGTGGCCACCTCAAGGCCCGCGATGCAGCCCCACGCCCTAACGTGAGAGTGGGGCACCTCGCAGGAGGTACACGCAGCTGATGCCAGCAGCTGATGCCAGTATGAGCCCCTGGGTAATAAACACGATGACGATGCTGTGCAACGCGACCCGCGACCCAAAGCCACTCACTCCGCTATGCCGAGGGCACCGAGTGGTGGTCCACGGTGACCGAGTGAGAACCCGGTTTCACAGCCAGGTCCTCCACGGTGCCAGGGCAGGGCTCTGATGTGGGGGAGGCGTCACTCTTCTTGGGGATGCAGCTTCGTCCGATGCTCACGATTCGGGTTAGGGCCTTGGGGAGGTGGATCGCAGTATGAGTAAGGAGTAGAAGTTTTGTTTGGGTTAGGATCGGAGTTCCGAGTGGATTTTTTTCCCATGTGGGTGTTCATCGGGTTAGGGTTAAGAGTACGGTTAAGTTTGTCGTGAAGGGTTGTGTGACATTACGATTAAGAGTGATGGCAAGACTGTTGCTGGGTTACGGTGAGGGCTATAGTCACGAGGTTTGTGTGAGTATAGGGTGTGGCTGGGTCGCTATTATGGTCGTGTGTGTGGCGGCAAGGTGACCAAGTGGTGCACGTTCCCCAGGTTCCGTGTGCAGATCCCAGCTACGGAAGTGCCTCGTATCGCGCATCGGCGAGGACTGGATCTTCCTGCTGCTTCTCGGCCTTGTCATGGCGCTAGTCAGCTGGGTCATGGACTTTGCCATCTCTAAGAGTCTACAGGGTGAGTACGAGAGTGGGCGCGGGCTTACTCTGCTACTCACTCGCTCACCAGCTCACCCACATATGCATCTGCCCACCAACTCCCCCATCTTCTTGCCGCTTGCTCGCCTGCTCACCAAACACTCAAATGCGTGTCCGCCAGCTTATCTGTTCTCCTACCTGTCCATATGCTTGCCCATTAACCCCCTGCTTGCCCAATCGCTTGTCAGCAAGCTCAGCTGCTTGATCACCTGCACACCTACTTGCTCATCTACCTGTCTCCTCCTACCAGCCCATCTCTTGCTGGGCCGGAGAGAATAGTCCAGAAATGATTTGCCGCGGCATCACCGGTTGTGCCACGCGTGTCTCCGCGTGCAGCTCACATCTGGATGTTCCGGCAGCTTGACAACAACTTGATGCTGCAGTATCTGGCGTGGGTCACCTACCCCGTGGTGCTCATCACCTTCTCTGCCGGATTCTGCCAGATCGTCTCGCCGCAGGCTGTTGGTCAGTGCGATGGGACATGGGTGGGGGTTTGAATCCCAGGCTTCTGGTAGCGGCACGAGTATTGGTAGCACGTGGGCGACCGCCACACATAGCAGGTGCTCTACGCTGTGGGGCTACGTGGTGGGCAGCATTGTTGTACTCTACTTCTATGCTCCTGTGTCTACGCTCCCCACCTTCACCAACCCCCACTGACTAACGTGGTGAAGTATGGGGTAGGTTTATTAAAGTGGGCGCGACGAAGCTCAGGTTTGTTTCTATATAATTTGTCGTTGCTGTAGTTGAGCCGTGTGCGGTGGTGGCGGTGCACAGCTCTGATCCAGCTTTTTAAAGGCGAGGGGTTGGTGGATGAAGGAGAGATTCATGAAACGTCCAAGGCCACGAAGCTTCCAGCTCGCCATGAGATGGCAGTACAGCATGTGGGTTCGTGGGGCCAGCTGTGCAGACCTACGAGTGCTGCCCTCTCGTATGTGTGGGGTTTCTCCAGGGCACTAGTTTTCTCCCTTGAGGTGAGGTCTTCTCCCATATAAAAAACACTCCTTGGAATGGAATTTGACAAACATTCCAATGGAAGAGTCTCTTTCCTGGATAAATAAATCATATTACTAATATCAATCAAATATTGGAGATGATATTCTTTGGGTCTTTCGGAGATGATGTGAGCTGGGAGTTGGTGAGTACTGGAGGTGGTGTGTGATTGACGACGTGGGGAGTATTGGAGATGGTGTGTAATGGAGAAGACGTGTGATGAAGGATTTCCCGCACCTCCAATTAGCACGGGTGGTTCGTAGAGTGCAAAAGAAGCTCAATATAGGTACATTGAGTGCGGGGTTGATGTGCAGGGGGTGCACTGTGAGTTCCAACAGTGCCCCACATCAGCATGGGAATCATTGACAAGATTTAATGTTTTCATATTTTTAATTGCAATTCTTCTTCAGAATATATTTGCTTTTTAATTTGTACGTACTTAAATATATGTCATTGTTTGTTGTAGGGGGCGATGATTGCCTCTATGTGTATTATCCCAATTTTGTAATTTTGCAGGTGATTTTTTTCTTTTGTTATATGTGGACCCTACACAGGCCTACTCTTGTGAATAACGTCAGGGGATTTTTAACGTCTACTGTGAAGCGTAGTGTTGTTGTTGTTATTGCTCCCATAGTATTGACCAGGGCGGCCGTTGGAATTAGAACCATGAACCTCTACAACAAGCGGCGAATGTGTTAGGGCTAGGCCGCGTCACCGCCCCCATGTAACGTGGAGTGGCATGCGGATCGCTCCCAGGCTCCGGGATCCCTGAGATGAAGACGATCCTGCGGGGTGTGGTGCTCAAGGAGTACCTCACTCTCAAGACGTTTGTGGCCAAGGTGGTCGGCCTCTCCTGCTCCCTGGGCAGCAACATGCCGCTCGGCAAGGAGGTGAGGCCAATGGGTCGCGTGCCCGGCCAGCGGGCGACCGCATGGAACTGTGGGACTCGGGGGTGGCTCATGGCAGCACTGGTACAGAGGGCGCAGATGACACCGTCGGTACAGGAGGGGCACATGGCACCATTGATATAGGGCAAGGATCTTCAATTCTATTTTCCCATGAGCCACGTAAGATCATGGTGTAACCAACGTGCATAATGTACATTAAATACACTACAATATATTATGTTGTACAAAATGTATATTCAGTGACTAAAAGGCTGTTATACAGTGTAATGGGACAAGCGTTGACAGGGTGACGTGGTGAGGGGAAGCACGGGACCCATGAAGTGTAATAAGGGCGGAGGCAGGGCCAGGTGCGGTGAGCGAGAGTTCCGGAATAGGGGCGTGTCCGGGGCGTGTGAGGGCCCGGACCTGGGGGCTGTCGTCGCCTTGGAACGGGTCGTCCTCATCATCCTGGGGTGGGCGCCGTGTAATCTGACGGTGTCTCTGAGAGCTACATTACACATATTATAAAAACACACTTGAAACACTGAGCGTGCAGAGTGCTGCACCAGGCACATCGCCGAACGTCGTCGCGAGCGCCTTTAAATTGACCGATCACGCCGCTGTTAACCCACACGACAGATAGCGAGGGAGGAGGCGGTAGCGGATGAGTGAGGATTGACGCGTGACCGCGGAGCGATGCGCGGCAGCTGCAGCCACAGCTGTGTTGGGATTGGATGATGTTGAGACGACGCGGGGCACAGCGCTTAGCTGTCGGGACCTCGATAATCAACTTTCCAGCACCAGCTGCCAGATGCTCGAGCTCTTTCCACTGCATAGCTCTGCCTCACTACTTCCAGCACACATCTGTACAGAACTCGTTAATACAGCACCAATACAAAGCTCATTAATAAAAGGCTCACGAATACAGCACGTATCAACACAGCACTAATACCATGCAAACTAATACAGCACTGGCAAATACAGCACTCCCCGAGGCAGTGATAATACAGAAATAACTCATACAAAGCTCACGAATACAAGTCACTAATAAAAAGCTCGCTGGTACAGCACACGCTAATATCATGTTCACTAATACAGTTCTCATGAACACAGAGCTCAGGAATACAACAGTCACTAATAAAAAAGCTTGCTGGTACAGCACTTGAATGTCCCTGATCCCGTCAGATATTGGAAGTTAAGCAGGATTGAGCCTGGATATCTCTTGGTTCCATGACCACCAACACACATGGACACATTGTCATAGGCTGCTACTGCTGGGACACGTGGTAAGCCGCATTATTGTACTGTCCTGTGCCCCCCATCGATGCACATCGCATAGCGGTGGACTGACACCCGGGCCTGTGCTCGTCTCGCCAGGTGCTGTGCCGATGTCGTTGTCGTGTCTCGCTGACGAACCTTTTCCTCTCCATTGTGTCCGCAGGGCCCCTTTGTTCATGTCGCCAGCGTGTGCGCCACGCTGCTCAGTAAATTCATGTCGTTTTTCGGCGGCATCTACCAGGTGAGCTCGCCCACTGTGTGTCAGGTTAACCCGACGTGAGCGCCGACCACCCCCCCCCCCCCCCCCAGCATCAGCTTGCATAACTCTGGACGGTCCACGTTAATGAGCCCACTCCAGACAGCGAGAAGCCCCATCGGCTCGTAAAACTGTGTGCGCAGCACGAGAGCAAATGTATTCTACTACTAAAGGTATCGTAGGTGATACCCACAAAGCCATGCAAGCCGTGTCAGGGAGTTTACCGATTGACAGCGGTAGCCACGTGGTGACGACTGCCGGCCTGGTGTGCGCACGCGTGCTCATGTGCAAACAGCTCAGCGTCCCGAGGACTGAAGCGTGCCACGAGATGTCTGTCTGGACGCTGTAACAAGTCATTATTGCGTTAACGTGTGTGTTGCTGCTGCCTGTGAGCGCACGCTTGTGAATGTTGTGGGGGCGTCGTTACTGAGCACACGGATGGGAAGCTCATTCATCACAGCTGTACTGATGATTTGAAACATTAAAAAGGCCACACCTGCAGTCGGAGCTGGTGATCTGCTTAGGGCAGAGAGCTTAACGAAGCAGGCGGAACAAATTGAAACATGCAACGTAAACGAGACGGTGCAAACTTCATCTCGTGCAAACAACGGCACAGCCAATACAAATTGGACATACAAAATGAAACAAAAAATGTATTCATATTCTTTGGGTCTTTCGGTAAAGTCACGTAGATAGATTTTAAAAAAATGAAATAAACCAAAAAATACGACGTTTTGATCACAACACAAGCGATCGTCATCAGGAGGAACCTATCTACGTGACTTTACCGAAAGACCCAAATAATATGAATTCCTGCAGTCACGAAAGCTTTAAGTCAAGAAAAAAGTTATCATTTTTGTAATTGAATTACTACCCCAAATGTGACCACTCATGGACTCGCTGGCTGGGAGGTCCTGTTCACGCGCTCGTTGGGCACATTCCTCGTGTGGACCACGGCGGCTCTCCTCCAGTCCAGGAGACGGAAGAGGATGAAACTGTGACTCTTGAGCAGTTCGAACCCCATCCTCGCAGATGTCTAACCCACACTTGCCGGTGCATTGTTCGCGATGGCGACCTGTCGTCGTCCTTTTCAACGAGGGCATGCATCTTCCATCACCCGCTATCTGGCCGAACCTCTCCGGCGAACTCACGGCGTCCGCGCGCCATGAAACACGGTGATAACTTCACGGCCGATGACTCCTCCGATCCCTCGAGCACACACGGAGCGGGGCTCGTGCCAGCGGACGCCGCTGTGCGGCGCGAACGCTTGCCCCATGTCGGGCTGTGGCCGCTTGGCGGCGCGGCTTTGTGCCAGCACGCACCCGAGCCAACGCGTTCTCCAGCTGCTACCGCACCGCTGTTAAATTAGGAGTGTCAACGATACGAGAGTGCGTGTGGCGCACACCCAGCTCGGGGGTTAAAAGAAACTTTTCACTTGAGTTTTGTAAACAGTTTCGCTGCGAATAGAAAATAAATAGCGCTGAGTGCCCTGTTTAATTAAATAGAGCAATTGTTTCACCTAGTGCCTGGATTTTATAAGGTGCAGCTCACGTGATTTAAATGGCTCCGTTTCACAGCCAGAGAAGTTTCTTGAAAATGCGAATGAACCGCAGGGTACATCCCGCGGCTGTCGGCGACGCATTGATGCGGCGCCGCTGCTGGCACGAGGGCGCGGGCAGTGGAGGCTGAGCTCCTTCACCCTTGTTAGGGGCTTAATGACAGCGCAGTCCTTTTCACATGACAGCCCTGGGCATCTCTCTGAAGACACGATAATGCAATACCCGGGCTATTGGCAGCCTCGCCGCCACAGCCCGTGGCAGGTGCGCTTGTCGTGGTGATACAATAGCGATGCAACTCCGTGGTCGTTGCACGGTTAAGCGATTGTAGAGAGAGCGTGCGAGAGCGAAACAGAGAAAGTGGCGCTGCTGGTGAACGTGAGGTGCAGCTTCTCGGTTTCCTGGGGTGAAATTTCATTAGCGCGCATCCTGCTGTCGCCGTGTTTGGAGCTGTGCACGGAAATAGCTGGCACCGTGCTGGCCAGCGGGGCCTTAAATATACCGCTAAAACGACCGCCGTGTAAATATCGGTCAGCCTCAGCATTTCTCAAAAAGAAATATTCGTGGATGGCGGTGCTGGCATCCGTCTTGATAGTGCTCTTTGGCAGCGATCACTTCCCAGTCTCTGCTTTCATTACGATATTTTAAAATTATTTCCATAATTGTTTCCCCCAAAGGTGAGAGTATGTAAATTAAATTACGCATCTTATTCCTGTTGAGTGAAATGATTCATTTAAGCATTTTAAAATGAGCAGTCCTTGAGGCAGTTTGAGGAGGCCTTGACATGGTCATAGCATCACCCCACACCTGGGGCCAGCCTCATCTATCCCCCCTGGCCACAGGAGCCCCTGTAGTCTGCGAGGGCCCTCGGTGATCTACGAGTGTTGATGTAGAGGTGGGCAGTTCATTTATGAGCACTTATTTCTGACTCGCTAGAGCAGCAAAAGTAAGCGATACCAGCAGTTGAACCCAAGATTAATCATGAGTCTCAGGTTCTGTCAGAGTGTCTTCGCACCTAATATTATCTTTTCACTCTGTCGTGTGATATTTCATATATTTGAACTTTTCACAAATTTGGGACATGAAATTAAGCGTAATCGTTGTTGGCGTGGGCTATTTAGGTCTGCATTCTCAAGCAGTCCTACTGTGCCTTGTATTCGTAGATCAAGAAAATCTCGATTAAGCTTTATAGAATATCAGAACACGTGTTAGCAAGTACCTATTAACGATTGAATTGGGCACAGAGCCAAGCGCTATCCAGACTCATTGCTAATGTTCATTATAACGCCGCCCTCATTTTTGGCAGAGTCAACCTCGGGGAGGCTCAGATGCCTTTTGTATACAATATCACCTTTGGCAATGTGTGTGTCCAGAGATCGAACCCTGGTTTGCCGACATTGCAGCGTAGTGCAACTTACTTGGTGGCTCAGCAGTAGAGCACGCGGCTCGCAATAAGAAGATTGGGAGTCATGTCCTGGGTGGTGACTGACTCATCCTATTATCCCTCTGGGGTTGATAAAATGCATACCACTTTGTGGGGAAGTCAATAGTGATTGTCCTATGGATAGATTCGTCCCTGTCATAAGGATACTGAATTCCCACTCCTAGCTCAGGGTTGTAAACAGGAGATAGGCACTGCCTCATTGCTCATCAGCAAATCACGACCACCACTACCAAGTGCTCTTAAATCTGCTCTGTTGATCACGCGTCTCAGAGCGACCGCTTCTCCAGGCAGCTGGAGTCATCACCTCGACGCGGCTCTGTGCGTCCACAGTGGGAACTGCCCCTTCCCCGTGCTCTCCCAATGCCTTTAAAAGCAATTACCCGCGGATTCTGTAGCCACGGCAACTTAAGCACGGCTAAACCAACCTCGGCAAAATGTTTTGACACATTTTCAGCGAATTAAGGGCATGGCTGATGAAGCTTTGAGCGCGGAGGAAATGAAATGAAGACCGTGTTACATAATGTGTCCCGTCGGACATCTGGGCACCTGCTCCGTAGCACGGTGCTGCGACTGGAGAGACCGTCGCGCCCTCACTGGCCGGGCTGTGACGTTGCCGTGATGTCACCTCTTGGCCGACTTGCAATGCGACTTGGATCTGAGTGTCAATGTGCACCCCTTATTGCTGATGCACCACTGGATGAGGTCCTCCCCACGCTTTGTGTGCCCTCGAGGCTATTTGATGATACTTCACCACAATGGTCGGTGCGGTTTGGTGAATTCTGGGAGTGTAGAGGTGGGAGTATAGAAGTACAGTTCAACAATTTATTTTGTTGCAATGCCGTCTGCAGACCACAACGTAGCACTGCAGCCCACAAAACTGTCATGCATGACAGTCGCCCAGCCAAACGCTATCCGGACTCAATCTTCTTAACTTCCTAGACCGGACGAGATAGGATACATTCTGGATGATTTGGTTAAAGTCTTTCGTCTGTACGGCAGTGTTTAATTTACAACACAGCTTGAGGTTCGTGTGACAGCATCGACGGCTGCAGGAGTCCAATGCGGTGCATCTTGTACATCGCGCGGTCGCGCCGGTTCCGGCTGTGAGCGTTCACCCGAGCAGCGTGTGCCCGAGCGTCTAGCCAGTGCCGCGGGCCAAGGCATGTGCTCGCGTACTCGAGTGCGCACAGAAAGATTTGCCGGAGGAACAGGGCATTCCGTCTCCTTCCCCTCTGATCCTGACGCTCTGCGGATTAAGATCCACGCGGGGGTCACGCCAGGAACACTAATAACGTTAGCAGCAGCAGGATTAGCGCCTGTGCCAACGTCAATGCTTTGCTTGCAGAAAGAAAGGCACTTAGGTCAATTTTATTTGTTTAACTAGAGACCAGGATCAGTCTCATTTGCACGAGTGGCTTGGGTCATCAACATGACAAAATCAAAAGAAATAAACGACAGCAATAAAGAAAATAGAAATCAGTGCAAAAATAACTGCGTCACATGAGAAATTGGCGCATGATTTATGCGTTTTACCAGAAGCACCCTACTCAGTGACGTCCCGAAGAAACACAGCGGCAGAATTTGTGACAGGAAAGATGACAATAATGGTCATGTTCAAATAGGGAGTGAGTCTGTTGAGAGGGGGTCTCTGTTGAGAGGGCATCTATTGAGAGTGTGTCTCTGTTGAGTGTATGTCTTGAGTTTACTCGTCATTTGAGTTGTTTTGTCAAATGGATTAGCTTTCATAATTATAAAAAAAAAACTAACTGCATTCATTCATAGCCAAAATGAATGTCTTTTTTCCAGCGCTTAATCAAACAAGATCTCCCAGGCACAGTCTCGAAATGGTCAGACAAGTAATGTAATAGGGTGTTGAAAGCAGCCCTGTGTGTGTGTTAAACGCCGGCACACACGAGCGCGTGACCAGCCGAGAGAGACGAAGACTGCCGATTGGCCGAGACGCAACAGGCGCCCGTGCCTGTGGGGCCATTTTACTTGTTCTGCCTCTCCCACTGAATTCTAAAGTAATTAAAATTAAGTGACATTCATATTTTGTCATTTTCGTTTTCATTGTTCATAAATATCCTTTAAAAGTATATATTTGTTTAATCGAGGGGTCATAGCACTGAGCTGGCACTGCTGAGTTTCTGGGCTCGAATCCAGGTTTGAGCCACCAGGGATCAAACTGAGTCGGAGGTTGATGGTCTCAGCCTGGTCACAATTCACTGTGCACGAATTCACATTATAATGTATTAACTTCGACTTTTTACTGAATTTTGCAAACATTCCAGCTTTGAAATTTTTAACTGTCAATGAAAGTCAACATGTGAGTTTGTTTGTGATTGTGCACCACTACCAACACAGCCTTACCAAATACACTATTTATCTTTAAATGTCAAATTTGACTGACATACAATGAAACATTCTGTGGCAGGGCACGTGGGAAAATGTGGATAAGAGATCTTTCTAAGGGATCTCAGAAGGGTAATGCAGTGCTCTGTGAGAGTTCTCAGTGGACACCTCGCCATATGCCAAGAGCACAACTGGAATAAAATAAGGAAACAGACACAACGCTAACAGTTGTGTGAGTGGGGCTCACATTAAACCATCGCGTGCTGCAAGGCGCCACGCGCCACGGGGGCAGGCACACATATCGGGCACGGCCACTCTCCCGTTAAAGTGTTAGTGATGCACAGTGTAGACTGCTATTCACACACACTGTAGACTATTGCATCGATTGTTCCTTGGCTATTTTTCTACGGTTTTGACAGCTGCTGCCCAGCGCCGGTAATCTGACATGGTGCCATTGCGTGAGTGAGTGTGCTTGTGTGTGTGCAGTAATGGCTTGCTGTGTGGCTTTGCTGCCTCTAACCCCGCATGCGTGTGTGCTGTTGCCCCGGTGCGGCCATGTCGGCGCTGGTGCCCGTTGCCGGGGTGTGGGCCACAGAACGAGTCGCGGCACATTGAGATGCTGGCGGCCGCCTGCGCCGTGGGCGTTGGCTGCAGCTTTGCCGCCCCTGTCGGAGGCAAGTCCTGGGTGGCTCGGCCGCCATCTTCCTGAGTGATCATCGGGGTCAGGGGTCACGGCTCACGATACTAACCCACTCGCTTTCCACTGAGCCGTGTTACACTGGAAGCAGTGCGATGTCGGTTCATTATAGCAATGTTAAAACACGGAACCGACGATGTCTCAATTTACATCTTTGGTGGCCTCGCCTAGATTTAACCAATTCAAGTGTAGTTTGGTTTATGGTCTCAGCCTGGTCACCTTTGACTGCACAAACAAAACAATATATATTAAAGCGGATTTTGTTATCCCAATCTGAAGCAAGGCGAACGAGCTCTTCACATGGCAATAAGCAGCATCGACTTATGCTTGTGGGGGGAGGCGTGAATGGAGAGACCCTAATTGAAATGGTCTCTGTTACTCAACATAACAGGAGGCTCTGTCGCCTGTGGGAGTCATTAGAATGGAATGCGATTTTTTACAAAATCTAACGACCCTCAATTTTAAAAACGATTAACCTCGATTGCTAATGGAATCCAAAAACACGACATAAAAAAAAATGTCACTGCAGCAACCCCACGGCTCCGTCTCAAGCGAGTGTACCTCCACCCTTTGCGTCAGGAGCGTCGCCTCCTCCTTCTACTCTGCGCCGTTTGTCCTCTGTGTCCTCTATCGCCTTAACCTCGACGTGTGTTTCCAGAGGTCTCCCGTTCACCCTGTTGCTAACCCCTCCTTGCCGGCGGCGCGGCGGCCCCCTGGGCCCCTCGTGGCCTCACGCTCCTCCACTGTCCCTGCGCTGTGCTCTCTGTCCTCCCCACGGCTGCCGGGGTAGAGGCCCACGTGCCTGCCCGATGCCCTCACTGTGAGCTGTGCCGTCGGAGTGGGCTGTTGCTTCGGCACGCCCCTCGGAGGCAAGTTTACTCGCACGGCGCACACTCTCACCGCTGTACGTGGACGAGGGGAGGAATGGGGGGGAAGACGTAGTACGTACGACGAGTGTGCGGGCAGATCATTAACCCATGCGCCCTGTGGCCTCGTCTTCACACATGTCAGATTAATTTATATCCAGGGCATCATTTCAACCTGAACAGAGCCTGGAATGCTGACCCGGGAAAGAGTTTAGCGATGCGTCCATCTCGCCTTATTTTATATTTTACATGTGCAAACCTGTTAATATGGATAGGTGTACCCTGTTACTACTGTGCTCGTGCCTTATGCCGACAATCCAAGCCCAGCCCAGTAGCGTTCTGAAAAATACCGAGTGAGAATGGAGCCCTGCTTTTGCCCATGTTCTACACCTGCATGCTTTCCTCGTATTACGTTTAGTCAGCATCAAAGCGCAGAGTTAAGCATTGTTTACATTCACATCGACTATGTTTACTTTGTTCATCAAGATCTTGCACTTCCAATTCACACGGTTGGCGACGTACAATGCGAAAAAAGTTCAATATACATACATCTCCACTTTTTTTATGGTGTATTATGTAATATTCTGTTAATACCAGTAATTTTAACACGTAGGTTTTCGCAACCAATAATATCCATAATAAGTTTTTTGGGTTAGATCGTGTAAATATAAATGTTTTTAAACCCACCACCGCCCGATACAGCCAATTAGTAAGGTTTGTTACGTCAACAAAACATGCCACTTCGTTACTACTTCAGCACACGAGCGTTTGGGAGAGTAAACCCACGACATTTGTTATTCGAGTACAACGTTTTGCTGGTGATTACATCCAGCTTTAATATGTAAGTAGCCAGCATTCTGGAGATGTTTTCCTGTTTCGGTCTTAAATAGACTAAAGGTGATGTCATCACTGTGAGTCTATGGATCATGTTAATTTGAGAATATACAGCATTTATTATTGGATTGGTTATTCACAGTTAATACACATATAGTGGAATGCTTTTATGTTGAGTTTGTTGTCTTACCCCGCACCTCCGATGAGCACGCTCAGGCCACGCACGCCACGAAGGAAGCTCAACTCACCTCCATACATATTATGTTGATCTGAGAATATTGTGACCAACCTTACTAATTGGCTGTGTCAGGTGGTGGGGGGTTAACTACACATTTATATTCTTGGTTCTTTCGGTAAAGTCACGTAGAAGAAAAATAATAAATATGAAAATATTTATCGTTGAATATTTTTATTATTTTATTATTTCCCTTCTACGTGACTTTACCGAAAGAACCAAGAATATGAATCCCTGAAGTCACGAAAGCTTTAAATCAAAATAACCCGGAAAAACCTTTATTATGGATAATACCAGTCCTTAAAATTATTCATCCAGATCAGGCTCTCAGAGTTTCAAGACTTTCTTTCTTGGGCCCAGCAATTCCGACGTTTGGCCACTCATCTTTGAAGGAGTTGCTTTGCGTTTGGGAGGGAAATTGAGTACTCGGAAAATACTGACCATGCGTATGAGGGGTTAATGCTCGAGTTCCTGGCTATTAAGCTAAGCAATCACTCCAGACATAGTCATTGTTATTACCTTTAAACCTCTTGTTCCAATGCATTGTTCAGCAGAGAAAGCCACCTCACCATTTACTTTCAGCAGCAGCAGCAGCCATGGTCACCGACTGCTCCCGCACACGAGCTCATTTCATCGCTCCATCTCCGTGGTGGACATCCTCTTGGATGCATTTCATTCGTCGGGCATTACCAGGGCCACCTTGCAGCTGTAATCGTCTCACGAGAGTCTCCCGGTCCCTGATGCCCGCGAGGAGTGGGCTCCGTTCCACTGCCAGAAAACCTCCAGGAGACACGATTAGGGGCTCTCAGTGGGCAGAGCTCAGGCTAGGGTGAACACACAACACCAACACACAGTTGTATAGCAACCTGGATGTAGGGCAGTCTATGTCACACAGGCAAGTGTGGCCAAGTGTGTGAAGATGTATGCAGGGGTGAATGTGTGAGTATATATGTGTGGATGTATGTAGAGGTGTGGCTGTATGTAGTGGCCTGGCACAAGCGTCGTGGTGACGTCACCGCCACTTAGTGGCGAATGGCGGTTGTTGTTGTATGTAGTGGTGTGGGTTTATGTAGAAGTGTGAGCCACCCACCACCTCGTATACCGTGCTGGCCTTCAAAGGTGCTCGCAAACAGCACTTGGCCCAAAAGTCTGTTAAGGCTATACAGGGGATCTTTGTCCTTGCATATAAAGGTGTGGGTGCATGTAGAGGTGTGGATGTGCGTGTGGCTGGATGAGTGCACCTGACGCCTCGTCTCCCCGGCAGGTGTGCTCTTCAGCATCGAAGTGACATCCACCTACTTCGCCGTGAGGAATTACTGGCGCGGCTTCTTCGCCGCCACCATCAGCGCGTTCATCTTCCGCGTGCTGGCCGTGTGGAACAACGACGCCGGTCAGTGGCGCTGTTGTGACGCTCACGGACGAGCACGAGAACGCGAGCCGGACGCGGCCGCCGGCACGAGTGTCCCCCCACCGAGGGCGGCGCGCGGCCACCCCCGTTGATCGCCGTGTTGTCTCCGCAGAGACCATCACTGCGCTCTTCAAGACCAACTTCAGGATCGACTTTCCATTCGACCTGCAGGAGCTGCCGGCCTTCGTGGTGATCGGGTGCGCGCCTCACCCTGTCTGCTCGCACTCAGCGACACAAACACTCGCGTGCCGCCGTTAATGCTCATCGTGCAGCACCTTGCCTAAAGGATCCCGTTGCCCTGCACGAGCGCGGTCCACGCAAACTCGGGGCCGAGGGTGAAGAGCCTGTGGTGGTGATAGGGTTATAATGAGAGCGTTGCTGGTGGGTGGGTTGTTGTGTTGGTGACAGTATTGTGGTGCAAGCATTGTGTTGGTGAGTGTAGTGTTGGCAAGAGTGTTGTAGTAAGTGTGTTCTGACAGTAAGTGTTGCGTTAGTGAGCTTGTTGCGGTCAGAATGTTGCATTGAGAGTGTTGTGTTGGCGAGTGTTCTGTCGGTGAGTGTATGTTGTGGTAAGTGTGTTGTGATTGAGTGTTGAGCTGGAGAGAGTGTTGCGGTGAGCCTGGTGAGGGCGCGGTGCTGAAGCTGCGGCTGTGTCTGCGCTAGGATCTCGTGTGGTCTGGTCGGCGCGCTCTTCGTTTACTTCAACCGTAGGATCGTCCTCTTCTTCCGAAGGAACAAGGCCATCAACAAGTTCTTCATGAAAAAGTGAGGCCTTCATTTTCCCCACTGATACCTGGTCCTCCCAGTCATTCCCGGGGAAACACTGTTGTCTCAATTGTCTTTGAAATATGTGACCTATACATTCGTACACATTACAGTACGTTAGAATGTACGCTTCCAGGTTGTGTGGCCAGTGTGAAAGAGTAGCTTTTTAATACAATCTAGAGGGGCTCTCTAGTGCTTCCTCGAGTGGAGGTCCCTCTTCCAGCAATGGCGTGAGCCAGCAATTGCAGGGCTGTACCTTTACCTATACTAGAGAGCGTCTCTGCTCATGGGGCAGTTGATCCAGATTATACGATTTTGGTTTGCGTGCTGACGGCCATGCTAGCACTGTCACATGCATGCACGTATGCATTCAGTCATGCAATAGTACCTGCTATTCACCACTAAGTCGTGGTGAAATTACCACAGCGTCAGGAACTCGGTGACGCAAAGTTAGTGCCCCACGCCACTGCCCTGCAATTCTGTCTACGTACACATACACACATGCATACGGATGCACGAGAACGTACGCGCGTATGAGAATGCGTGAGTAAAGGTGGTTCCGTTGCGTGTGTGTCTCAGGCGCCTGCTCTTCCCGGCCACCGTCACGTTCATCATCGCCACACTCACCTTCCCACCTGGGTTCGGACAGTTCATGGCAGGAGAAGTAAGATACTCGGTTCCTCTCCATCCAATCAGCATCGAGGATTGTGCTGAGCGAGCGCTGGGCCAATGCTGGCAAACGCCTTCAACTGCCTCCCATCTTGAATCAGTCTCGCCGCTATGGAGGTTCATGGTCTTTTGTTTGGGATCTTTTGTAGCTATGTCTCTCCATCTGATTCTCGACCTTCCTGCGTTCCTCGTTCCCTCTCCTCGCACGTGTCGTGCCAAACATTGGTTTGGTTCTGCGTGTGTGTGTCAGCTGGGGCTCCGTGTGTAAACTACGGGCATCTGTGTGAGCAAAGTTCATAATAACGTGATGCTTGGGCCCAACCCCTATGGAGTAAAGTGTGTTTCAGGCACGTGTGAGTCTCATATCTATGTGTGAATTTACCTCTTTGTGTGTCTCTCTGTCTCTCTCTCTTTGTGGGTCTCTTTGTGTGTATCTTTATCGTTGTATCTGTGTGTGTCACTGTCTTTGTGTCTCTATCTGTGTGTGAGTCTATATGTGTCTCTCGTATTTTGGGTATTTTGCACCATCAAACACCACACCACCACGACTCCCAATTGGTAATGGGGCAGTTGTGAAGAGAGTGGAGAGTTTTCCATACCTGGGCAGTGTGCTCATGACTGGCTCTGTTTTGACAGCAGAGGTCTCACTCCGAATCAGCCGAGCGGCATTATCTTCTCGGCAATGGTCATGCCCTCCCTTCTCTATGATTGTGAAACGTGGACCCCCCTAATGGAATATCTTTGCCGGTTAGAAACATTTTGACTGCCCTGCCTGTGAGTTCCATCCTTGAAAGATCTGGACAAAGTCTCATCAGTGTGCTCCTCTGGCAGGCAAGACTACGTTGGCTGGGTCATGTAGCCCGACAGAGGGGGCTAAATGGCGTGGTACGGACTGGAGAAGAGATGGAGTGATGTGGCACAGGAGGATGTGGAGCTGAGTGGACTTGCCGATGACTGGTACCAGCGGTGTCAAGATCGGCCTTAGTGGAGGAGGCTCGTGAAGGATGCTACTGGGCAGTTGGAGACAGCCGCCCTCCAGTAACAACTGGGGGCAGAGGAGCGATGCCCACAACAACGAGCAAAGTGCCGGGTGGCTAAAGCACAGCAAGTTGGCACAGTAGGGGGCACAGGTGGTGCATCAGCCAGTCATCTCAGTCAGGCAACCCATGGCACCTGGGTCTATCCCGTGACCTGCCAGCAGGAATTCCACACTTCACGTGGCCTTAACGTGCACATAGCCTGGCACAAGCGCCGTGGTGGCGTCACCGCCACTTAGTGGCGAACGGCGGTTATTGTTTTTGTGAATCTCGTGGCTGCTGTGACCACAATCTCTTCCCATCCTCACTGCACACGTCTCTAGCATAGGACGCTGTTGCTTTGAACTGTGGGGGGTGATGGGGGACGATGGGAGGCAATGGAAGGTGATGGGGGCATTCAGGGGTGATGGGGGGCGATGGGGGCGGCTGTAGGGGTGCGGTGCGAGTGACGCCCATGCCGTGCGCTGTGCCTTGACAGCTGACGCAGAGGGAGATCATCAACACGCTGTTCGACAACCGCACGTGGGTGAAGGAGGGCGTCGCGCACGAGTTCGACCTCCTGGACAATGCTAGCCACTGGAAGCACCCGAACGCCAATGTCTTCATCATTCTTTTTGTCTTCATCATCATGAAGGTGCCACTGCGATGAGGTTTCACGACCCAGGCGCTGTCCCGGGCTCCTCCAGGACCCCACGATTATGCACACTGAGGAGGCCAGGAGATGGCAGAGCAGCATGAATTCTTGAATCTATCTGTATGAAACTTCGAGTGTTACCCTCATGGGCGTGGTGCGTTTTATCTGGGTTCCCCGGGCTTTCTCTGTCATGAAGCCAAACTCTAATTCATGGAATTGGTAAAAAAAAAAACAATATAGCAGGACCCTCCTGAAGGGTTAGATTGCTCATAGTCCTGCAACATGACACGGTGTTGGCACATCGTGCAATGTTATTGTGTGTTACGCTATGCATTTGTGCTGCACTATTCTCCCCTGCGTGGTGTGTGCTATTGTCCTGTGCTGTGCTCTGATGTGCTCTGAGCTGTCTTTTTCTGGGCTGGCATATGTTGTGCTCTGCTATAGTCTATTGCGCTGTGTTGTACTGTGCTATAGTTTGATGTGCTGGTCTCTGTTGTGCTGTGCTGCTGTTGTTGGGGCTGATAGCAGCCACTCTTCTCTCTGTGCCCCAGTTTTGGATGAGTGCCCTGGCAACCACGATGCCTGTGCCGTGTGGATCATTCATGCCCGTGTTTGTCATCGGTAAGTGATTCCGCGGCCTACACGAATGTCTTCTCCTCATTGCTCACCACCGTGCCTTTTATAGCTTCCGCACATCTCTCTGTGTATATCTGGTGCATGTGTTCCCGTGCATCTTAAAGCAATCCCGAGTGTCTTGATGTGTTCCCGTGTGCCCACATGCCTCCTATATCTGCGTGTGTCTCTGGGCCTCTTACGTGCATCACGGTGTGTCTCCGTGCCTCTCCATGCCTCTCCATGGCTCTCTGTGCAGCCTTCACTCAACTTCCGTTCCCCCGTGCAGGAGCTGCCTTCGGCCGCCTCGTCGGGGAAACCATGGCTTCCTGGTTTCCGGACGGAATCCACTCCGAGGACAAGGTCTACCACATTGTACCAGGCGGCTACGCCGTCGTAGGTGTGTACATGCACGTGCCTGCTAGGTTATCACACAAAAACAAGGATCCCCCATGCAGCATCCATAGACTTTGGGGGCAAGTGTTGTTGGCGAGCACTTGTGAGGCCGGCACGATGCACAAGGGCGTGGTTTGGCTGTAATTCCGACTACCTTTGTCTCTCTGGTGCTGATGTATATACACTGCACCAGGTAGTCATGTAAGGCTGATTCAACCGGGGGGAGACCCAGGACTGGTTCAGATAATTGTTTTTGGCTGTGAGCGGGAAACAAATTCAGGTGGTCTCTCGTCGAACGTGCGTCGATAGACAAGTGTGCCCGCATGCAAGACCGTGCCTGTGTGTGCAGGAGCGGCGGCGCTCACGGGCGCTGTGACACACACCGTGTCCACGTCAGTGATCGTGTTCGAGCTCACGGGGCAGATCTCGCACATCCTGCCAGTGCTCATCGCTGTCATCCTCGCCAATGCCGTGGCGCAGGCGCTGCAGCCCTCACTCTACGACAGCGTCATCCTTATCAAGAAACTGCCGTACCTGCCCGATCTGGGCTGGGGGAACACAGAGTGAGCGCATCAGCACACCCGGCCACCTGACCAGTGTGATGATTTACGTAGCACGTGTATAACATCACTGGTTTGGTGATGAGCATAACATAACAACACCATTAACCACTAAGTGCTGGCGATGTCACCATGGCGATTGTGCCAGGCTAGGTGTACTTTGAGGCCACGTGGAGTGTGGGAGGCTCATTATTAGGAGATCACAAGACAAACACCTCTTTTGGGTTGATTGAATGAGATTACTGGCAGATACACCACCTGCGGTCCTTGCTGTGCCACCTTGGTGTGATTTAGCAACCCAGCGTTCCGCTCATTGTTGTGAGCATTGTTCTGCCTTTTGTTGTTGCCAGACAGCTATTGGCTCCACCTAACCAGTAGTGTCCCTTCACAAGCCTCCTCCACGGAGGAGTAACTGCACCAGTCATGTAGTGACATAATACATGTCCTACTTCATCAGTGTAACAACTGCCCTCCGCGTGTAACTGCAGAGATGCTGGAGGGTGGATCGCGAGGGAACTCTGGAGCCATGATCATCTCCGATCGTCCTCGACTTGGATGATGCGTAGTCCCCGTGCTGCACCCGTGTAGCCATTATTACGCGAGAGTAACCAAAAGTTTTGACTGCACTGCGCAGGACGTACAACATCTTTGTGGAGGACATCATGGTGCGCGACGTGTGCTTCATCTCGTACGTGTGCAAGTACCGCGACCTCAAGGAGCTGCTGTGCAGCTCCAGCCTCAAGTCCTTCCCACTTGTTGACTCGTCTGGTGAGCTGGGCCTCAGGGCCGGGCCCCACAAAGGCCACCGCCAACGTCACCGACTCGTTAAAACAGAAGCCGCCTTACATACTTCAAAGAGTCACGAGATGTCACTAGATAGACCTTCTGAACCATTTTACCACTTGACATTTTACTAGGTGTTAAACACAGTAAACAGATGCAGGATTCTTAACACGCACCTGCGATCACTCTTGAATGCTAACCATCGAACAGAGATGGTTACTGCATCGCGTGCTTTCTGATGCATTTTGCGGCCATCTGCAACGCTCTTCCTTCCAATATTAGGAAGCGACTGAAGAAATGCACTTTTAAATCTACATTGAAAACGAATTGCTTTAGAACTGCTTTTTGTGTTTAGTTTGTTGTAATTCCCCCGGATCTCCATTTAGCACAGTTGGCTACGTATGGTGAAAAAGAATTTCAACATACATACATACATAGGCAGAATGTCCTCATCCCAGAACGTCGCTAGATTTGTCGTGAATTGCTTTGACAAAATTTGTTGCTACGGAATACAAAAAGGTCACGAGATTAAGCGATATAAACGCTAAGTTGGCAACTCTGTCCTCCAGTGTCCTGGCAGTGTGGGGTCAGTTCATTTTGGGATCCGTATGTCCCCCGCGTGTCCTCCGCATGTCCCCACCTGCAGACTCGATGATCCTGCTGGGTTCGGTGGAGCGCAGCGAGCTGCAGGTGCTGCTGGACCGGCAGGCCGGCCGTGAGCGCAGGCTGCAGCATTTGGAGCGTCACTCCCTCGCACCCACCACTACTGCCGCCGCCTCCGCCAGCACTGCCCCCAACAAAGCACTCAACGGCGCTGTGCTGAGCACCAACGATGATGGCAAGACCCTGCAGGTGGGGCCGAGCATTGGGGGGTTTTCTTCTTTTGTATCATGGCAGCGTTGATCAGCAAGGTTTATACGAGTCTGTAATGAAGTGTCTGTAGTTATTTAGTGTATCCAGAGACCATGCAGTGCCATGTGACTCCATGGGTATATTTCATCCCCTGCTTAAATAAAGGATATAGCAACCATATGTTCAGTGGACAGCTTCAGAAGTAGTCTGGTAAACAAGTTCAAGTGTATTTGTTTAACCAGATGAGAACTCAAGATACTAGGATAGCCACATTAGCAAGAGTGAACTAGAGTGACCTGAACATTTGAACTGCTGCTGGAGAATGACCAAATCGGACAGTGGTGTACTCTGGGGCAAATAAATGTAGATACATATTCACAAGTTGATTCATTGACTCACATAAAACAAATCCATAGACTTACATAGACACCCATTTACTTATTTAGAGACCTGCTGACTTAAATAGATAGTTCTTATTTCATGGGGTGGTGGGTTTGATGATTAAACTTTTCTATGTTCATGTCGAGGTTAGTGAGAGCCAGTGAACGGCTTTAGGGGTAGTCTGGATAATGTTTTAAGCGCTGCAGGTGAATGATTGAAGCAGGCAAGTCGCACACAATGTTGCTGTCATGCACAAACGACTCATGTTGTGGGACACTTTGCTGCCCACCTCCCACCTCCCATGAGCAGAGCACGAATGGGAAACCGCTCAAATCGGCGATGAAGCAGACGCCCAACACACTTTCAGCACAGGCCTTGGAGAGGAGGGCAGGTACAGAGTGGCGGAACACCGCACAACACAACATGCCCAACCCTCGGCCGACGTTGCGATTTTATCGCGCAAAACTTTGTTAGGCTCTGCAAGCCCGTCCTGTGCTAACCACTGCAACTTCGTTGCTTTTAGTTCAGGATGCAGTCATGAGTCACTTAGGCATGAATTTCAGGACTGTGTCTGTGTTACAAATCAGAGGCTGGGAGGCCCGAGGCTTGCCCTCCCCTCTCGCCTAGGTGGCCTGGCCCAGAAAGCCTGGCAGGAGATGTATGCAAGGAAATGTACCATTCTGGCGAATTGCCCGATGATGCTGGATGCATTTACCAGCGAAACGTCGTACTCAAATTGTAAATGTTGTGGCTTCAACACACCGGTGGGCTAAAGCAGTGAACTATTTGTCTTTTGTCAACGTGACACTTTTTTACTGATTGGCCGTGTCGGGTGGTGGAGGGTTACGACACATTTATAAATAACGCGATCTAAACCCAAAAACGTTGATTATGAATAACATTAGTCGCAAAAGCCTACGTGTTAAACTGAAATGTACCTCCTTGGTTGATGAAAAAACAAAATTACTTTCCAGACATTTGAGATACAGATTATCACAGTGTCACACATACAAATTCAGCCATGATGAGCCAGCATGCGACCATGTCACCCTGTAACATGGTCATAATGTGTGGTATGGTTTTGATAGGAATGCTGTGGCATGGTGTGACGTGGCATGACATGGTGTTTTGTGGTATGCTGTGTTGAGTGGTTGGTGTGGCATGGTGTTTTATGGTTTTGCGGATGTGGTGTTTCGTATTTTGTTGTGACGTGGTGTGCTATGGTGTGATGCTATAGGGCAGGAGAGCCCACGAGTGGCTCTAAACACCATCTTCTGCTCGAGTCCCAGTGAGGATGAGACCGAGGCAGAGGTAGGAGACACCAGATCCCTCAATACAGGCAACTCACTACAAACGCAATGCAGACTACAGACACCTCACCACAGATTCATCACTCTCGATACACGATGCTGAGCTCCACATACTTCCCACCTACTGCCTCACTCCAGACACTTCACTACAAACTCTTCACTCCATCATTGTGAATTGCTATTCCTATTATGTTACATTTACATTAATAGGTTGAAGAGTGTCTCGCTCATAATTGAGACATTTAACTCTACACTCCACACAGAATCCTTTGATCACAGAGCCACACACAGAGGAGGCCCTCTCCGTGAACCGATTCCTCTGTCACAGTGAAGTGCTGCTTATAACAGTAGAGTCGACAATTTGTAATAAAGTACACTTCATCTTCACCGCATTCCAAGACACTATGGCGCACTCCAGACAACACCATCATCATTATTTATCTTGCGCCCACCCGTGCAGTAAAGCAACACGTGATACACATGTACTGCACACATAGCATTGACCCGATGTCGCCGCTGCTGTGGAGTTGCTCGCTCACCAACGCCGTGGGCTGGTGAGTGACATTGCAGCCTCATGACAAGGCCCGGACGCCTTGTCGCGTGGGAAACGGGCATCTGTCGTGCGGGGCGCATGGTGGCGTGTGTTAAAAGAGTGCTGTACACTGCCGTGTCTCTCCTCTCCAAAGAGCTCCACCAAATGTGAGACCCTCGAAAGCCGAAAACAAAAACGGGTCAAAATATATGTCGTGGTAAGTGGCCTCTGCCCAGAGTGGCGGACGGAGCTTGCTTGTGGAGTGATTCTAGTTTGTTATTGTAACACTAAGACTAAGGCTGCTAATGTCTCTATGCATTGTGATTCTCGCTAATGCATACGCCAACGTAGATCCGCACTGCCCTCATCCTGTCGCCGTGTCCCCTCTCCTCGTGCGGTGGGGTGTCCACTGTTCGGCGTGCATAGGGCAGCACTGACCGAAATATAAATGCAAACAGAACATGAAATGGAGGCAATGCGCAGGCGGTGGGGTTAGGGGAAGCATTAGAGTCAGGGGTAGAGCTGGTGCAAGTGGCTGGTTGGCTGGTTGGTTGGGTAGTGTCAAGGGAAGTCGTAATATTAGTAGTATTGGTGGCTGGTTGGCTTCACAGTTTGAGTAAGTGGTAGGGATATGGTGAGTGCAAGGACCAAACAATACGAGTTTGCAATGCTCAGAATTTTCTTTGCATGGCCACGTTTCGTTTGTGGAGTTCACAGGAACGGCAGCCACGCCTTGGCCACTCACACATTAGCTCATTAGCACTCAGGCGTGGGCATGAGGTACAGCATGGATATAGAGCACACTACAATGTACAGGTCCCACTATGAACATGTGTGAAATAAATATATCAAAAGGGTAATATATTAGAAATACCACATTTAACATTAGGCAGTGAGAGCATGAATATCGGTGAAGTTGTGGTGCTGAAGCAGTTTCTGTCACGATAACCAGAGTATTCTTGTGAGCTAGTCGTGGTTGATAGTAATCATCAGCTGTTACTAACAATCCGCATACAGAGAGGACAGTGAGACTGTCCATATACATTCTAGATTTGAAGCTTTCGTGACTGCAAGGATTCATATTCTTAGGTTTTTTTCTGTAAAGTCACGTAGGTAAAAAATTTAAATTTAAATTAATAAAAGTAAAATAAAAATAAAAAATAAAAAATCACGACCATCACAGGCAAGACCTCTTCGGCAGTACTCAACTCAACCCAATTAGTCTCTATGGTTAAGGACATGGTACTATCTCCTGATGACATCCTCGTCAGTTTTGATGTAGTATCTCTGTTTACCAAAGTCCCAGTACCGGACACCCTAACAATAATTGAGGACTTAGTCTAACATGGATTGAATTCTGATGTACCTGCGCTGGTTAGGCATTGCCTCACCAACACCTATTTTACCTGGAATGGCACCTTCTACAAACAGAATGAGGGTACCCCTATGGGCTCCCCCTTGTCACCAGTGATAGCCAACATGTTCATGGAAAAGTTTGAATCAGACGCCATCCAGACATCCACCCAGCGTCCTTCCCTGTGGAAGAGGTATGTGGATGACACTTTCGTCATCTGGCCACATGGCCTCCCAGCATTGAACCACTTCTTGGACCACATCAATTCCAGACACCCATCCATCAGATTCACCATGGAAGTGGAGAAAGATGGTAAACTACCATTCTTGGATATTCTGCTTGAGAGGAATTTCCTTGGGAAATTCTGTCTACAGGAAAGCCACCCACACAGATTCCTACTTGAAACCGGATTCCCACCACCACCCATCTCAAAAGAATGATCTCATCAAAACGCTATACCACAGAGCCCATGGCATTTCTGACCAACACCACCTGGCCGGTGAATTAAGACATGTACATCGAGCCCTTAGGATGAACGGATACTCTGACCGAACCATCTGCCAAGCTGTTTCTCCCACCATACAGAAACAGCCACATGAAACTCCGACCAAAACTATCACGTTACCATACATAGCAGGCGTGACCAAAAAGATCTCCAAAGTTCTAAACAAACATAAGATCCAAGTCCGATTCAGTACAGTGCATAAAATCCGTGATCTGATTCCATCTGTGAAGGATGTCGTTCCTGACTTACAGTATCCTGGAGTCTACAAACTGAGTTGCAGTTGTGGTGATTGCTACATTGGAAAAACGAAACGTCATGTTTCTGATCGTGTCCGCGAGCACAAGTCAGATCTGAAACACGGCAGAACTGATTCTTCGGCCGTGGCCGATCATTGCTACAACTCTGTGGGCTCTCATGAAATTGTCTTTTCCGAGACCAAGGTGCTCTGCAAACCTCCTGGCTACCATCAAAGGTTTGTACACGAAGCCATACAAATATACAAACACAGACATAATTTCAACCGTGATGATGGTTACAAACTCAGTAATCATTGTAAAGATGTAATTAACCATGCAAAAAAGATTTAACTACACTTATTTGGACCATCTTATTTGACAGACAACTATTACAGGTTACTGATAGACAGCTAGTTTTGTTTTACCAGGTTTTAGTTTTTTCTTTTTTCACACTTTTGTTATGTAGGCTAGGCGTTAGTCACAAACCGTACCTCTCCATAACAAAGGCTCAGTCTTTTGTTATGCAGTCTATTCTTAGTCTTAAGCCTCACCTTACCATATTAATAAAAAGCGTGCCTTTCCGGGCCCTTCCCCCCTCAACCATTATATATACGGAGTGGTAGCTCTTGTAATCTCTCATTTACTTGATACAGCTGTCGTTGCTGTGACGGTTCCACCTGAAGACAGAAGCTTGTGTTGCCTCCGAAACGTCGTGATTTTTTATTTTTTATTTTACTTTTATTAATTTTAATTTCAATTTTTTACCTACGTGACTTTACCGAAAAAACCTAAGAATATGTCCATATACACTTCAAGACAGTGCACACTGATGTGAAGACAGGTGTATGTGGGTTACACACTTGTATGTTGAACTTCTTTCGCACGGTACCTAGCTAACCATGCTAACATACACAGGTACAGATGCCTTCAGTGTTGACTTAAACAGAGAGAGAAACATGGCAAGGAGAGGCCACTCCAGATTTAAGAGCTGTAGCGGAAAAACAGCAACCTCCCTGATTTGTGACAGTAGTTTCTGCAAGAGGAAGTGAGGGGGGTGGGAGAATTGGAGGAAATTGGATCAGAGGTAAAAGCTTTTAGAGGTAGGAGGAAGGACTTTGCAGAAGTGGGAGATGACTGCCACTCAGAATCATTTGTGATAACTTGTATCCCTGGTAATCATTATTGATTACTGGCAGTGGAAGCAGTGAGAGTGCTGAGCGATGAGGAGCATGTCAGTCGTGTAGCTATCGAGTGTGCAGGCAGTACAATTGGGTGAATAAGGGTGGATATTGGACAGAGGGCCTCATTCCAGTGATTGCACTCGGGCCCATTCGAAGCACGCTGCGTCACTGGGAGTGTCCGGGTCTTGGGAGGCTGAACGTGGACACCTCACCAAAACTTGCGTTGGCCTCCGTACCCCCCACGGCACTCGGCACTAACCCAGCCGGAACGGCCCCTCTGCTATCACTAACCACTCCCCGTCCTGCCGCCACCACCAGCAGCAGCATGGAAGCACAACACTAGGCTGCACTTGCTTTTGGAAACGTGTTTCCCTGCTGCGTAACAGCTGCAAGTGTGGAGATATAGAATGGATTGGTGGTGCAGAATGTGTGCCCACTTAAGAGCATATGTCCCATCATCACGGGAACACACTCCTCAAGTCCAGTTTATACTATTTGGATTTACAGAGCATCTAAATGCGAACGCGTCTCAATTGACAGAAATTTCAGCTGTCTCTTAAGGGATGTGACAAATCTCATCACATGACCACAATGGAAAAATAACTGCAAGTGAATCCTGGATTTCAAAAGAGGTGTGTGATGTGAAATGCAGCTTGTAAACTGAAAACCACAGCAAGCAGAAGTGAAACACTTTTCCAGATTCAGTGGCTGCCTGGTGTTCTGAGTTATGCCCACTGGATGATGCCTGCAGTTCTCTCCCACAGACACAACACAGAGCCGGCATTAAAATATAATGGGGAAGATCCTGTTAGTCCTTTCTCTTCTCTTCCGGTCTCTGATGTCTAAATGCTGCTGACGGAGGCATCTGTATGATCCCACAGACGGCAGTAGGGCCGCACTTCATGTTAAGGAATGAGCAAGGTGTGATTTTGTAGATGTTTTACTCGATATTTTTTACTTTTGTGCTATACGCAAGTACCCAGAATGCACCGTTCACACGAGTGAGGGGGTCTCCTTGTTGGTGTGCTAAATAACTCTCAGAGCTGGGCTAGGTGACATTCAATGAAAGATGTTTTTTGGCATTGTGCAGTCATTATAACCATAAGAGCACCTGCACTTGAGGCCCTGGCTGAAACTCATGTGGAATCTCAGGATTTGCAACCAGGGTTTCATTATTGCTGACTAAGCATACTGACATGGGTATTGGCGTCAGCCCACGAAGTCAACTGGCCTCCTCTTAAACATTTTACATTTGTTTTGATACAATATGATAAGAAACTTGCCTCTTGTTTTTGCTGCTCCGTAGCTTAGTGCGTTGCCGTGTGGCTTGGTGTAGCGTGGTGTGGCGTGATACGGTGTGTCTGGTGCACCAGTATAGTGCGGTGTAGCGCAGCCAGGGCACGGTATTGTTCTGGCCTGGAGTTGCGTAATTTAACAGTGCAACGAAGACATTTTTTACCTGTGATATTGTTGCTGATTGTTTTTTATTCTATCACTGTGCGTTGTCTTGTTCTGTCTTGTTTGTTCCATCAGCCTAAAGTCATATATATATGTTTCAATCATAAAAAGTAGATTTTTGTCAGCTGTGATCAGATGCATGCACTGCGAGTGATGAAGTGATAAATATTACATGCTTACAAATCACTCTGACCATGCAAACTGGCCCTGTTGCAGGCTCTTCAATAATGGTGGTTAATGGTGATAGTGGTGATGTGTGGAGTGGGGGCGTTAGCAGTGGTTGTAGGACAGGCTGAGCGAGAAAAGTTTCAAAGGACCTTCACGGTGCAGTATTTCTCACTGAATAGAGAGGTTGCTCACCCACCACCCCCACACATTAACAATAGCTCAGTCTTAACGCTGGCCCCCATCATGCACGCCATTCAGCATACTGCTGGGTACCGCTGGTTGACATTTTGCCACCTGTGCCACTGCTGGGCATCGCTGCGTCCCCACTGCCACTCCTGCAGTAAAAATAACAGAGCTCGGCTTCGCCACCGCTTCTACCTGCAAAACAAGCCTTGGCTCCTGCCATCTCCACCATGCTCTGACGTCCCCTCTGTGTATTTATATCAGCAGCCCTATTCTACCAGTTCTTCTGCCACTCAGATGACAAGTTCGCAGTTCAAGTCTGTGTCCATATGCCAAGTGGGCCTCGTGTGCAGTTGTCAGTAACCTACCTGAGACCATCATTCTCCACACATCTCTTGAGCCAACCAGCACTGTCACTTCTCAAACTATAATTTAGGCAGTTGGCCACATGAGTTGGACAGGCGAGGCAGGGTGAATGCAGCAATAGAGCAGGCTGAACAAGAGTGAACTGGGCGCCCTTCATACAGCGTTGATCGTGGTGACATGTGTAAGTGGTCTTGTGAGCGTGATTTTCTCTTTAGTCCATATGCCACAGTAATTTAAAACCAGTTGTGGTCACTATGTCATATTGTTGTATACTGCACGGCTTATCTTCATACGCCTCAGTCCCAGAGGCATCTTCCACTGTCAAGTTTGTGTTTTTGTCCTAGAGGTCAAGCTTTGGCTTTGTTCAACAAGGCCCAGGTCTAGACCTTGGCCTAAATGAAGGCATTGCAATTTAAGCCATATTATTCATCCAGTATCCTTTACTTAAACAAATGAGAGGTTTTTGAGATACTACTTGCTGTATATAATGTGCAGTACATTTTAAATCACAATTGATGAAAATTATTTTCCTATGAAATGATTCTGTGAAACAATTGTCAAAGCCTTGGCCTTTCTATTGATTTTGCGATCTTACACTGGAATCGGTTTCTTTGCCCTCATGGGTCCTGGATTGTCCATAACACAGAGTTACACACCTGCACCAAATGTGCACGGTCAGTGATGGTGCTGTACAATGACAGTGTAATGCCCGTGATGGAGGTTGTGATGTTGATGTAATGTCTGTCATGTTGGTATAATGCTTTGCAATGTTAAATGTAATATACGTATGATGCAATGATAGTGTAATATATGAGGGCATGATGTAATTTGATGTTGGTTTGGTGCCGTGTGATGTTGTGTGATATTGGTGTGATGTGAATATGGTACTGCTGCCATGTCGTGTGATGGCAGTATGACGTATGATGTGGATATGATGTCGCGTGATGTTAAGGGGGTGTGATATCATGCGATGTCAGGTGGACTCGGAATTAGGAATGACTACGGCACATCTCTTCACAGGAGGAGCCAGAAGTGGATTCCATGACTGAGATGGAGGTGAGAGCTCATTACAGGAACAAGAGATAATTACTCTTTGGTTGAGTCCAGGAGAACACATGCTGGGTTTACAGCTCAATCTATTACATTAAGTGATTCAATGTCGTTTTGTTTGGAAAATGTATGACAAAGGCAGTCGTTTATTTCATTATAATATTGATCCTACATTCAAACATAAAAAATATATATATTTCGTTTTCTAAATGCATTTAGGAAGTGGCTACTGAATTTTTATTTCAAAATAAGCTATACTTGACATCCAATCACAGTTATAAGGAGGACAAACGGCAAAAACAGCACGTGGACCCCAACACACAGCCCCAGCAGCGGCTGCTTATGGAAAAGACTATTTTGGAGAATGGTAAAAGTTACCGAGTAAATTTTTATTTTGAGTGAGCCGCATTGTTCCTCTTGCTTCTCGATGGAAACCCGATTCGTCACCGCCACGCTTGTCTCGGCAGGTGGAGGAGTGGGAGGAGCAGCAGTTGGACGAGATGGTGGAGTTTGACTTCTGCAGGATCGACCCATCCCCATTCCAGCTCGTGGAGCGCACGTCGCTGCACAAGGTGGGCCCTCGTCAGATTTGCGCTTAATCTGAGTTCATTCACTGTGAACGCGAGGCTCCATCAGTGCCGTCACATGGCCTTTTATTAACCTGGTGGGGCCCGATTCGCATACATTGTCTATTTCACAAGGGAGACCTGGCCACCATGTTGTAATTGTTTTTTTCTTTTTTTGTCTCGTCCAATTTGATCTCAATTGTGCAATCACGTCATGGCATAAGACGAAGAATCCATTTGGATCTCGCATATCAGTACTGCACACTTCTTGCGTCCCACAGTGTTAGTAATTTGTGAATGACATCACCATGGACTTGCTCTCACAAGCAACTCACACTGATGCGTCCTGCAAACAAGAGTCATTAAATTGAGATTTTTCAAATTCTTCATGTCACAAGACAAAGTATCTACTCGGACCTCTTGCAGAGCAGGGGCACTCTTTTACAAAATGGCCCACCGAAGCAGATATCACAGAACTACTTCTGAGATCCCTTTAAGTTACCTCTTATCCGCACTAAGGAGCAGCACTTTGTTGCCCACCCTGCTACAGAGTAATTTTCATATCCATCAACTGTCCAAAAGATTATTCAGGTTCCCCTGTTTTACTCTCTTGTTCTGTCATGCAGTGAGTTGTATCAGCCCAGTCACTGTACTTGAAAGTGAGCAAGCGGACGGTCGAGCTGGTGGGCATGTAAGTGGTGAAGTAAGAGTCACGTGTCTTGCAGACCCACACACTCTTCTCTCTGCTGGGTCTCAGCCGAGCGTACGTGACCAGCATTGGCAAGCTCGTGGGCGTCGTTGCCCTTCCGGAGGTATGACATGCCAACTGGGACATTCACACACACAGATATACACACAAATACCTGGTGCGGTGTGTAAATGTCGGCACTGAGACAAAGCGGCGGACGAATGTTCTGACCTTTATAGATGCTCACTACCAGAGCTTTTTCGAAGAACTTACGTGGGCAACATGGGGGTCTTTGTACATTCGTTTGCATGTATGTAACGCGTGTGTGTGTGTAGCTGCAGAAGGCAATTGAGGGCTCGGTAGTGACGGGGAAGGGCCTGCGCCTGCACCCGCCACTCGCCATGTTCCGTCGGGCCAGTACCAGCATGAGCGGCGATCCCGAGGCCACCGACAACCACCGGCTGTGGGAACGGCGACCGAGCTGCGCCGTGCACATCGACTCCCCGCTCACCGAAACCGATGAGCAGTCTGTGTGAGGGCTGGGCCTGGGATGCAGGGAGAGCGCCGCTGTGGTGCAGAGAGAGTGGGGTCAGGCACCAGCACACTCCACATGGAGCCTTCAGTGGGGCCGCGGGCCATTGTAGACATGAAGTCGTGTGCAGCCCCACCACGGCAGGATGTCTGGAGCCATCGCCGCACACCTGGAAGGCACTTTAAATTCTGCAGACTACCCCCTCGATTCTGGGGCAATGGCTGGAGATTGACGCTCGCAAGATTTTTTTTTTTATAACAAGAGAAAAGCGGTGCTCGTAACTCAATTCGTCCTCTGCGTGGGAGAATCACCGACCATCCTGGAGGCCCGGCTGGGCATGGTCGGGTGTTTTCTGAATCCGGTGTGGCCCAGGAAGACGCCACCGTTTTCGTCGCTCGGCTTCTGACCTCGTGTGCAATGGCCGACTCAGTGGCACCCAGCCTCGAACACTCTGCACTCCATAGGCGTGCAATATGGCGCCCGTGCGCCCACTCAATTCCTTCCAACCAATACTAAAAACATTAAAAAGAGTAACATCAGCAGTAATATCAGTAACCCGCACATGTAAATGAAACTTGCGTTTTGTACAACCCTTTCCCCTCCTCTACGGCCAGCGTCGTTGCCTGTCATGGGCCTTTTCCGTGGTGCCCTGGTCCCCACGAAGCGTGTAGCTTCCTCCTCCTCCCCCCCCGTATCTATGTTTCTGCGACGTTGTAAGTCGTGTTTGTCGCATTCAGGGTCTGTCTCGTGTTGGGATCAGACTGAGAGATGGGGAGGCAACACCCCAACACCACGTCATGCAGGCAGCGGCTGCCAGCGCCGGCTATGAATGTTAACCACTGACAAGGACTACTCGAATAACTCAGGGTCAAAATAGTTTCTCAGAGGCGTCAATGCTGGATACTGCACTGTTTAACCATATCTTATGTTACGTCGTATTGTACTACATGGAATATTGCATTGTATGATAATATCAAGCACTTTTTAATTGTAAGCGTATCATTTTGTAATCATGGAACCTCTGACTACAAATGTTGTTGGGATCAGTTTTCACGTCATGTCTGGCTCTTGAGTGGATTCTATTTTTTTACATCACCAATGACGTGCGATCACACTGAGGGAGGAGAGGCCACAAGGTGAAGAGGCGTCAATATTCCCACGACTTACAGGAGGCAGAGACTCGCACCGTATCCTTGTGGAATATCCCGGAAGACCCCACACACATCCCCTTCAATCGGGGTCTCTTCACTTGCCGTCCATATTCATGCCAGGTCGAGAATATTCAGTGTGTGTCGTCATCCAGTGCTCTTTGTTTGGTCAGGATTGTGGTTAGTTACAATAGTGTAGTTATTTTTTTACATTTAGTCGTAGGTAAAACCAAAGGGTGTGCCAAGAGCATGGAGAGATGCATGCTTCAAATTACACTCCGAGACAGGAGCACGTGGATTAGAGGACATACACAGGTAACTAACATCACAACCATTAAGGAGTACGTGGGTTTGGGCAGGATATGCTTCTAAAAGGAACGGTGGTTAAGAAAAATAATAACCGAGTAGCAGATTTGTGCCAGAAAGGTGCCATGTGTGTCAAGTAAAAATAAAATTAACATGACTTGTCAAGGAATGGTACGTTCGTGCAGGAGCTAGATGGATTGTTGCATCGTGGGACCAGAAGGGATGGTGTTGGCTTTGAGGGGCCTTGATCCAGCAGTGGCTTTATTATACCCGATGATGAGGACAATGTCCTCGGTGTACTGGACATGCAAGTGGGTACGATGTAGGTATGTGTGAGCATATAGCGTTTGTAAGGGGCGAGTCGGTGAGAGTGAGTGGAGGGTGGGGGTGTGAGTGGCTGTGTATATTGATATGAAATAACCCAGCATCTCATGGTGGTTTTTTAGGAAACTGTCCATGCAGAACCTCATGTCACGTGCTTCCATTCACGTGGTATAGTATGTACGTTTGTGTGTTGTTTATTGTTGTGGGGAGCGGTACCGTAATGCACTACAAACCCGACGATAATCGTTCGATTTCCATGCGACCAAGGCCGGTCACCCACCCTTTCGTGTGCCGTTCCGGCCTTCATAGGTGCTCGTGAGCTGCACATCCTTCGCCCGTCTGTTTCAGGCCTCTCCACATAAATACCACTCATCCCATCAGCCACACGACCTTCTGAGAGTGCATTTCTTCAGCGGCATTAATTCAACACAAGCAACACCCTGGGCAGGCTTTGACACTCGGTGTCTCATGAGCAGTAATGACTCGCTTGCACCAACACTGGTGGTCTGCCAGATGTTATTGGCAGGGACCCACTATTTGAGATGAGTCCAATTTCAGCACAGGACTTGGGTCTGGCCCTGCTGTCACTGCAGTGCACGGATACGTGGCGCCCTCTTGTGAGTGATTCTATGGCTACAGATCTTTGGGTGAAGCTGCCTTGGCAGCCGTGCACGAACGCAATAAATATAAAAACTCAACATATTCGTCAATAACCCAGTGGCATTGAAAGAACGCATACAGGCGACGTTTCGGGCATGGGCCCTTCTGTCCGAACCTGCAGCTCGCCACTTCATCAGCGAGGACGATGCCCCGAGTGGTTCCGGTAAAGGTGGTAATGGGACCTGACCCATTGAAGGATGGCTCCATATCGTTTTGGCTCGTCAGATTCACTTCTGCAGCCGTCTGGAATGTTCTTCCTTCCGATATTAGGAAGTCACTGGAGCTACGTATTTTTTTTAAAATCCAGATTGAAAATGAATTTTCTTTAGAACTGCTTTTTATGCTTAGTTTGTTGATCTTCCCCCACACCTCTGATGTACATGTACGGTGTGAAAGAAGTTCAACATACACACCAACAAGGACGCCCACTATATGACCTAACCAACATGGATACCCGCTTAATAACCTAGCCAAGATGGACGCCTGCTAAATAACTTAACCGACATGGACGATAGCTAAAGTGCTTAACCAACATGGACGATAACTGAATAACCTAATCAAGATGTGCGCCCCCTAAATAACCTAACCGAGATGGACATCCGTTATTTGACCTAACCAAGGTGGACGCCTGCTAAAAAACATAACCAAGATGGACGCCCGTTTTCGACCCAAGATGGATGCTCGCTAAATAACCGAATCAATATGGATGCCCGTTTGCCCGTTAGTTGCCCTAACCAAGATGGACGTCCGCTAAATAACCTAACCAAGATGGATGCCCGCCAAATTACCTAAGCAAGATGGACGGCCGCCGAATAACAACCATGATGGACGCCCACCAAATAACCTAACCAAGATGGACGCCCACTAAATAACCTAACCAAGATGGACGCCCGTTATTTGACCTAACCAAGGTGGACGCCCGCTAAATAACCTAACCAAGATGGACGCCCGCTAAATAACCTAACAAATATGGACGCCCGTTATTTGACCTAAGATGGACGCCCGTTATTTGACCTAACCAAGATGGATGCCCGCTAAATAACCTAACCAAGATGGATGCCCGCCAAATTACCTAACAAGATGGACGCACGCCAAATAACCTAAGATGGACGCCCGCCGCATAACATAACCAAGATGGATGCCCACCGAATAACCTAACCAAAATGGACACCCGCCAAATAACCTAACCAAGATGGGACACCCGCCAAATAACCTAACCAAGATGAACGCCCACTAAATAACCTAACCGAGATTAACGCCTTCCAAATAACCTAACCAAGATGGATGCCTGCTATATGACCTAAACAACATGGGGTTATGGATGGGGTTAGCGCAAGCGTTAGTGGTGAGGGGCTAGGGTTGGGGTTACAGTTTAGGGGTAGGGGAAAGTGTTAGGGGTTAGTGTTTAGGGTTAAGGGTAGGGTTTAGGTCGGGGTTAGAGGTTCGGGGGTTAGGGTTAGGGGGTTAGGGGTAGAGTTTAGGGGTAGGATTTAGGGTCAGGATTAGAGTTTAGGGTTATGGTTACAGTTAGGGTTAGTGGTAGGCTTAGGGGTAGGGTTTGGGGTTAAGGTTTAGGGTTAGGTGTTAGAGGTTAGGAGTTAGGGGTTAAGGGTCAAGGTTGGGGTTTAGGGTTAGGTGTTTGGTTTATGGGTTAGAGGTTATGAGTTAGGGCTAGGGGTTAGGAGTTAGGAGTTAGTGGTTGGGGTTAGGGTTAAGGTTTAGGATTAGGGACTAGGGTTAGGGGTTAGGAGTTAGGGTTAGTGGTTAGGGTTTGGGGTTATGGGTTAGGGTTAGTATGCTATGTATTATATTAAAAGTGGTACATTTGACGATGAAATGTTCACATCCCAAACAGAAAATCGGCAGACTAACCTAAAAAAGCAAATTGGCATACTTATCTATTGCCTGTTTTAACCAAAATGAGCCAAATTTTCACAGCTTTTCTTTTCAACAACAAGTTAATCCCTCCATTGTGTAATAAAGCACTTCCACGACGGGTTGAGATTTGCGTCTTTTATTAATAACTACTGGTCGGCTCCACACTCCCTTTCCGGATGGTCATCCTCCATCCCAGCGCGGCTCCCGCTCGCTCTCGCTCGCCGCTGGCTGGCGGTGCGCGGGCATAGAGTGGCTTCGCCGGCAGAGGTTGCCACGTGGCCGGTGGCGTGACGAGGTGGCAGAGATGCAGTCCTGACTCGAGGTTCCCACACCGACCCGAGTCCTCCCACTGCTGCCTCTCCTTATATCGCTCCCGGCGGAGCTAGGTTCTGCCTCTAGCCACGCCCCTCCTAGAACCTTCAGGACGCTTCCCGAACGTACCCACGAGCTCCGCCCATTATCTTTGGCCCAGATGGAACCCTGAGCTCTGATTGGCTATGAATAATGCAACAGTGCCTATGCAGCCCTTCGTCATTCCTTGGTGACGCTCTCTCATTACAATTGTATTTACCCATAGTATGCTGTGTATTACATTAAAAGTGGAAAATCTTAAGATTAAATGTTCACGTCCCAAACAGAAAATCGGCATACAAACCTATGCCGTTATCGGCATAAATTGGCCAGATGTTTATAGCTTTATTTTTCAACAAAAGTGCATTCCTCGGTTGTGTTTAGCCTTAGTATCCTATATATTACGTAAAAAAGTGGGAATTTTCATCAATGAAATTTTCGAGTATAAAAAGTTAATCGGCATACTGTGCCGATTTTAGCCAAAATAAGACAAATTGTCACAGCTATATTTTTCAACAAAAAGTTAATTCCTCCATTGTATTTACCCTTAGTATGCTATGTATTACATTAAAAGTGGAAAATTTGACGATGAAATGTTCACGTCTCAAAAAAAAAGAATCGGCATGCCCTTTTTGGCATAAATTGGCCAAATTTGTACAACTTTATTTTTGAACTAAAGTGCATTCCTCAGTTGTGTTTAGCTTTAGTATGCTATATATTACGTAAAGAAGTGGGACATTTCACCATGAAATTCTCAAGTCAAAGATAAGTGTTGCATAGTGGATAGTCCTACCGTGAAAACATTAAACAAGTTATGACATGTCACACGTGTAAAATATTTTTGGGATAGCCCGCACCTCCATATACCCCGCAGGGTCTTGTTTTGTTTGTAAAAAGTGGTATACCCCGCGGGTTATATGCGGGAAATTCCGGTACTCTGAATATATATATGAATTCATACTGCAGGAATCCGATGAGCTATAAAGCTCTTTTTATATATATGACAGATGTCCAGCAGGGGCACGGGCATCAGAATGTTACGGCAACAAACAATACAACAAAAACACGACAGAAGTGCAAAGTACAGGAGAGGTAAGCAAATCGCCAACAAAAAAAGGATACAAATAAAACCAAACTATTTTATTTGACCAGGTAAATTCCACTGAACTATGAGCGACCTGGCCACCAATAGAAGCTCAACGAAGCGGATTATCGCATGGAAATTTATAGCGGCCAAAGAATCTAAATAATCTTCAATGCACATCATCACCACCACCATCACCACGACCATCACAGAACTCTCCGCAGCAGCAGCAGTTACCGCCACAACCTCCTCCACTCTCCTCTCTACACTGAGAACCAGGACTACCGCTGAAGACAAACAGACAGAAGGACAGACGATACACGGAGGGACAGACAGATGGAAGGACAGACGCGGATCGACGCTGCAACGCTACCCATGGTGATGTCCTCCAGGTGGCCAATGACCAGGTCAAAGGGAGCGTCCACGGAGTCCGGCCTGCGGCACGCACACAAAGGCAAAGATCCCCGTGTAGCCTTAACGGACAGTTTGGGGCAAGTGCTGTTAGCGAGCAGCACCTATGAACTAGATTAACTTTTTTTTATTTTACCAGGTAAGGCCCACTGAGTTATTAGCTCTTTTTCAGAGGCGTCCTGGCCAGAAATGATAACTCAACAAAGTGGCTGATCATCACGTGGACATTTATAGTAGCCAAATACTCTGAACGCGTGATGTTGATTCGAAATGTGGAGGAAAAAACTTGAGGACGAGGAGAAAAATCCACACGACCACGGGGAGAGACATGCAAAATCTAAAGATGCAGCAGGCGTCAGGTTCAGTATCGAACCCACGACCTCCTGCGTACCAGGCGAGGGAGCTAGTATCTCGCCGGCACGGCACACGAGGGGGGTGGGTGGCCAGCACCATGCCCGCCCGGCCGCCTTTGTCTCCCGAGCGACGATGTTTACTACACGCCGCACCGGGAGCTCATTTGAGGCCGAGTCGACGGTGGCCGCGAGCGGCAATCGAACTCTGCGATTCCTCGCTTCCCGCGATTTCGCTTGAACGTGTTCAGGAACGCACCTCCTGCCCCGGGTTAAACGAGGAGCTACTGTCGTGCACGCGGTTATTGTCACAACGCTCGTGCCGCGTCAACCCGTACGGCTAATCACCGTATTATTCAACGGGGAAATTGAGTTTTCAGGTCCATGCGGTGTACAGCCGGTTTCAATACGGGCAATGAAACAAATTGAAATGTGTCTGTTTGTTTGGGTTTCTCCCCTTGTGATGGAACTTTGTGGGATGAACGTTGAGATTCATAAGGGGCACGGGGTGACCAATACGGTCTGAATTGGTCTGTAATAAGATAGACACTGATAAGGGTTTGACAGGTATGGTATAGTGTCATGTATAATGTCGTGTATATAGTCTTTCTTCTTTTCTTTTTCTTTTTTTTCCTTATATGTAAAAGTCTCCGCGCGCTCGCGCTTGCGGGGGATTTGGCTAGGGTTAGGTTTAGGGTATTGGTTAGAGTTAAGGGTTAGGTTTAGGGTTAAGGGTTAGGGGTTCGGGGTTAGGGATAGGGTTCGTGCTCGATTAATCCGACTCACTACTCTCCGGCACATCTGGCAAAAACATTACTAAGCTGCAGCGTGTACAAAATTCTATGGCAGGCGTCATAACGTGTACTGAAAAATCAGACCATGTCTGTCCAGTGCTCACCGATGTGCATTGACTTCCTGTTGCCGAACTCATACATGATTTGAAGCTTTCGTGACTGCAGGAATCCATACTTTTAAAATAGTTTGCCTCAGCAGCAGACCATGCTTTCCCACCTGATGACGGACGCTTGTGTTGCGCCCGAAACGTCGTTATATATTTTAGTTTATACCTCCTTGACTTTACTGAAAGAACCAAAGTGTATGAACTCATACATTATAAGGTTGCACTCATTACATACAAAGCGCTTGCCACAAATGAACCTTAATACCTTGCTGATATCATCAAAAAACATAAACCATCACGCAAACTCTGGTCATCCTCGCAGCAGCTTTTGGCTTGTCAGATTCACTTCTGCAGCCGTCTGGAATGTTCTTCCTTCCGATATTAGGAAGTCACTGGAGCTACGTATTTTTTTAAAATCCAGATTGAAAATGAATTTTCTTTAGAACTGCTTTTTATGCTTAGTTTGTTGATCTTTCCCCACACCTCTGATGTACATGTACGGTGTGAAAGAAGTTCAACATACACACCAACAAGGACGCCCACTATATGACCTAACCAACATGGATACCCGCTTAATAACCTAGCCAAGATGGACGCCTGCTACATAACTTAACCGACATGGACGATAGCTAAAGTGCTTAACCAACATGGACGATAACTGAATAACCTAATCAAGATGTGCGCCCCATAAATAACCTAACCGAGATGGACATCCGTTATTTGACCTAACTAAGATGGACGCCCGCTAAACTAAATAACCTTGTCAAGATGGACGCCCGTTATTTGACCTAACCAAGGTGGACGCCTGCTAAAAAACATAACCAAGATGGACGCCCGTTTTCGACCCAAGATGGATGCTCGCTAAATAACCTAATCAATATGGATGCCCGTTTGCCCGTTAGTTGCCCTAACCAAGATGGACGTCCGCTAAATAACCTAACCAAGATGGATGCCCGCCAAATTACCTAAGCAAGATGGACGGCCGCCGAATAACAACCATGATGGACGCCCACCAAATAACCTAACCAAGATGGACGCCCACTAAATAACCTAACCAAGATGGACGCCCGTTATTTGACCTAACCAAGGTGGACGCCCGCTAAATAACCTAACCAAGATGGACGCCCGCTAAATAACCTAACAAATATGGACGCCTGTTATTTGACCTAAGGCCAATATTGGCCAAACTTTCACAGCTTTATTTTTGGACAATAGTTCATTCCTCTATTGTATTTAGCCTTATTATGTTATGTATCAGATTAAAAGTGGAAAATGTTTTCGATGAAATTTTTACGTCCCACAAAAAGAAAATCGGCATACTAACCTCTGCCGTTTTTGGCCACAATTGGCCAAATTTTTACAGTTTTATTTTTGGACAAAAGTTAATTCGTCCATAGTATTTACCCTTAGTATGCTATGTATTAGATTAAAAGTGGAAAATTTTAGGACTAAATGTTCACGTCCCCAAAAAAACGACATACTAACCTCTGCTGTTTATGTCCAAAATGAGCCAAATTCTCATAGCTTTATTTTTCAACAATAAGTGCATTCCTCCATTGTGTTTGCTGTGGTATTCTACATATTACATACAAAATTAAAAATTTCACGATACATTTTCAACTCACAGAAAATCTGCACACCTTTTTTAGCCAAAAAGCAAATTGTCATACTAATCTATGCCGTTTTTGGACAAAATTGTGTTTGGGTTTGGGTGAAGGTTAGGGGTTAAGGTAAGAGGTTAGAGGAAGAGGTTAGGGGTTAGGGCAAGGGGTTTGGCGTTAGGGTTTAGAGTGAATGTTAGGGGTAGGGTTTAGGGTTTAGGGTTAGGGTCATTTAGGGGTTAGGATAAGCGTTAGAGTTTAGGGTTAGGGGTTAGGGTTAGAGGTTAGGGTTTGGGATAGGGGATGAGGTTCAGGGTTTAGGGTTAGGGGTTAGGGATAGAGGTTAGGGTTAGGGCTAGGGGATGAGGTTCAGGGGTTAGGGTTAGGGGTTATGGTTAGGGGTTAGGGGTTAGGGGATGTACGGTATATACGGTGTGAAAGAAGTTCAACATACACACGAACATGGACACTCGCTAAATAACCTAACCAACATGGACACTCGCTAAATAACCTAACCAACATGGACACTCGCCAAATAACCTAACCAACATGGACACTCGCTAAATAACCGAACCATCATGGACACTCGCTAAATAACCTAACCAACATAAACACTCGCTAAATAACCTAACCAACATGGACACTCAATAAATAACCTAACCATCATGGATACTCGCTAAATAACCAAAACATCATGGACACTCGCTAAATAACCTAACCATCATGGACACTCGCTAAATAACCTAACCATCATGGACACTCGCTAAATAACCTAACCATCATGGATACTCGCTAAATAACCTAACCATCATGGACACTCGCTAATTAACTTAACCATCATGGACACTCGCTAAATAACCTAACCATCATGGACACTCGCTAAATAACCTGACCAACATGGACACTCGCTAAATAACCTAATCAACATGGACACTCGCTAAATAACCTAACCATCATGGACACGCGCTCAACAACTTAACCAACTAGGTGCTGTAGCGCCATCTGTGTGGTCACGTGGTACAACTGCAGTGCCTGGCGCGGTGACAGTAGCAGTGTCACTGTGCGGCGTCTTGACGGCTTCATCGCAGCCAACCCGCTTGGGACTAACGCCAGGACGCCGCAGCAGCAGCGACTCACAACTGCGGGGAACGCGCGGGGTGACGTCTGACAGCGGCAACTGCTGGCGAACTGTGTTGGCCTACACTGCACATGTTCACCACATAGCAGACTTCACGAATTGAATGCTTGTGGTAGTAAATCTTGACTTGTGGTACTGCACTTGTCCACAAGAGGGCACAAGTAACACGTCAAGCGACGGAAAAAAAACTAAACTCTGTGGCTGGTTTGCACCGCAATTCTTTATTTCTTCACGGATTTTCAAGTAACAAACTACTACATTGACATCCCAAGCTGTCCCATACGTTTAAACCGTTGCATATTTGGTGAACATCGGTGCTGAAATAGTGAAACGCACTGCATTCCCAAACAGTGCGCTTCAAATCGGCAGCAATCACACCCATCATTGACTTCAATGCAAAATGCGCCCCGGTTCCACAAGTCACACAAGCAAGTGGTGTGTGCCCTTCGACTCTACTCGACAGAGTCGCGCCATATACAATTAAACTCATCTCGCTGAGACGCGTTTAAAGGCATATCTATTAGGGTTATGAATTAGGTTTAGGGTTATTGGTTAGGATTAGGGGTTCGGGTTATGGTTAGGGTGCCGGTTTGAGTTATGGTTAGCGGTTTAGGTTAGGGTTAGGGGTTAAGTTTAGGGTTAGGGACGAGGGTTTAGGTTAAGGGATTAGGGTTATGGCTGAGGGTTAGGGTTGGGGTAGTTAGGATGAGGGCACCTATGCAGTTTTATGCCAAAATCATCCAAATTTTCATATCCACATTTTCCAAGAAAGGGTGAATTCCTCCCTTTTGTTTAGCATTAGTATGCTATATATTGCATTAAAAGTAGGATATTTCACCATGAACATTTCACGTAAAAAGAAGCAAATCGGCATACTAACCTATGCCGTTTTTGGCCAATATTGGCCAAATTTTTACAGCTTTCTTTTTCAACAAAAGTGCAATCCTCGGAGTTCTTTAGCCTTATATATCCTATATAATACGTTAAAAAGTTGGAAATTTCACCATGACATTTTCAAGTAAAAAAACAGAAAATCGGCATACTAACCTATGCCGTTTTTGGCCAATATTGGCCAAAGTTTTTACAGTTTTCTTTTTCAACAAAAGTGCAATCCTCGGAGTTGTTTAGCCTTATATATCCTATATATTACGTAAAAAGTTGGAAATTTCACCATGAAATTTTCAAGTAAATAAAAGAAAATCGGCATACTAACCTATGTCGTTTTTGGCCAATATTGGCCAAACTTTCACAGCTTTATTTTTGGACAATAGTTCATTCCTCTATTGTATTTAGCCTTATTATGCTATGTATCAGATTAAAAGTGGAAAATGTTTTCGATGAAATTTTTACGTCCCACAAAAAGAAAATCGGCATACTAACCTCTGCCGTTTTTGGCCACAATTGGCCAAATTTTTACAGTTTTATTTTTGGACAAAAGTTAATTCGTCCATTGTATTTACCCTTAGTATGCTATGTATTAGATTAAAAGTGGAACATTTTAGGACTAAATGTTCACGTCCCCAAAAAAACGACATACTAACCTCTGCTGTTAATGTCCAAAATGAGCCAAATTCTCATAGCTTTATTTTTCAACAATAAGTGCATTCCTCCATTGTGTTTGCTGTGGTGTTCTACATATTACGTACAAAATTAAAAATTTCACGATACATTTTCAACTCACAGAAAATCTGCACACCTTTTTTAGCCAAAAAGCAAATTGGCATACTAATCTATGCCGTTTTTGGACAAAATTGTGTTTGGGTTTGGGTGAAGGTTAGGGGTTAAGGTAAGAGGTTAGAGGAAGAGGTTAGGGGTTAGGGCAAGGGGTTTGGCGTTAGGGTTTAGGGTGAATGTTAGGGGTAGGGGTTAGGGTTTAGGGTTAGGGTCATTTAGGGTTAGGGGTTAGGATAAGCGTTAGAGTTTAGGGTTAGGGGTTAGGGTTAGAGGTTAGGGTTTGGGCTAGGGGATGAGGTTCAGGGTTTAGGGTTAGGGGTTAGGGATAGAGGTTAGGGTTAGGGCTAGAAGATGAGGTTCAGGGGTTAGGGTTAGGGGTTATGGTTAGGGGTTCGGGGATGTACGGTATATACGGTGTGAAAGAAGTTCAACATACACACGAACATGGACACTCGCTAAATAACCTAACCATCATGGACACTCGCTAAATAAACTAACCATCATGGACACTCGCTAAATAACCTAACCAACATGGACACTCGCTAAATAACCTAACCAACATGGGCACTCGCCAAATAACCTAACCAACATGGACACTCGCTAAATAACCGAACCATCATGGACACTCGCTAAATAACCTAACCAACATAAACACTTGCTAAATAACCTAACCAACATGGACACTCAACAAATAACCTAACCATCATGGATACTTGCTAAATAACCAAAACATCATGGACACTCGCTAAATAACCTAACCATCATGGACACTCGCTAAATAACCTAACCATCATGGATACTCGCTAAATAACCTAACCAACAAGGACACTCGCTAAATAACCTAACCATCATGGACACTCGCTAATTAACTTAACCATCATGGACACTCGCTAAATAACCTAACCATCATGGACACTCGCTAAATAACCTAACCAACATGGACACTCGCTAAATAATCTAATCAACATGGACACTCGCTAAATAACCTAACCATCATGGACACGCGCTCAACAACTTAACCAACTAGGTGCTGTAGCGCCACTGTGTGGTCACGTGGTACAACTGCAGTGCCTGGCGCGGTGACAGTAGCAGTGTCACTGTGCGGCGTCTTGACGGCTTCATCGCAGCCAACCCGCTTGGGACTAACGCCAGGACGCCGCAGCAGCAGCGACTCACAACTGCAGGGAACGCGCGGGGTGACGTCTGACAGCGGCAACTGCTGGCGAACTGTGTTGGCCTACACTGCACATGTTCACCACATAGCAGACTTCACGAATTGAATGCTTGTGGTAGTAAATCTTGACTTGTGGTACTGCACTTGTCCACAAGAGGGCACACGTAACACGTCAAGCGACGGAAAAAAAACTAAACTCTGTGGCCGGTTTGCACCGCAATTCTTTATTTCTTCACGGATTTTCAAGTAACAAACTACTGCATTGACATCCCAAGCTGTCCCATACGTTTAAACCTTTGCATATTTGGTGAACATCGGTGTTGAAATAGTGAAACGCACTGCATTCCCAAACAGTGCGCTTCAAATCGGCAGCAATCACACCCATCATTGACTTCAATGCAAAATGCGCCCCGGTTCCACAAGTCACACAAGCAAGTGGTGTGTGCCCTTCGACTCTACTCGACAGAGTCGCGCCATATACAATTAAACTCATCTCGCTGAGACGCGTTTAAAGGCATATCTATTAGGGTTATGAATTAGGTTTAGGGTTATTGGTTAGGATTAGGGGTTCGGGTTATGGTTAGGGTGCGGGTTTGAGTTATGGTTAGCGGTTTAGGTTAGGGTTAGGGGTTAAGTTTAGGGTTAGGGACGAGGGTTTAGGTTAAGGGATTAGGGTTATGGCTGAGGGTTAGGGTTGGGGTAGTTAGGATGAGGGCACCTATGCAGTTTTATGCCAAAATCATCCAAATTTTCATATCTACATTTTCCAAGAAAGGGTGAATTCCTCCCTTTTGTTTAGCATTAGTATGCTATATATTGCATTAAAAGTAGGATATTTCACCATGAACATTTCACGTAAAAAGAAGCAAATCGGCATACTAACCTATGCCGTTTTTGGCCAATATTGGCCAAATTGTTACAGCTTTCTTTTTCAACAAAAGTGCAATCCTCGGAGTTCTTTAGCCTTATATATCCTATATAATACGTAAAAAAGTTGGAAATTTCACCATGACATTTTCAAGTAAAAAAACAGAAAATCGGCATACTAACCTATGCCGTTTTTGGCCAATATTGCCCAAAGTTTTTAGTTTTCTTTTTCAACAAAAGTGCAATCCTCGGAGTTGTTTAGCCTTATATATCCTATATATTACGTAAAAAGTTGGAAATTTCACCATGAAATTTTCAAGTAAATAAAAGAAAATCGGCATACTAACCTATGTCGTTTTTGGCCAATATTGGCCAAACTTTCACAGCTTTATTTTTGGACAATAGTTCATTCCTCTATTGTATTTAGCCTTATTATGCTATGTATCAGATTAAAAGTGGAAAATGTTTTCGATGAAATTTTTACGTCCCACAAAAAGAAAATCGGCATACTAACCTCTGCCGTTTTTGGCCACAATTGGCCAAATTTTTACAGTTTTATTTTTGGACAAAAGTTAATTCGTCCATTGTATTTACCCTTAGTATGCTATGTATTAGATTAAAAGTGGAAAATTTTAGGACTAAATGTTCACGTCCCCAAAAAACGACATACTAACCTCTGCTGTTTATGTCCAAAATGAGCCAAATTCTCATAGCTTTATTTTTCAACAATAAGTGCATTATGGGGACCTCATTTGCCAGTAAAAATATGATAATTGGTTCTTTACCCTTCTATCTGGCAACAAAACTGACACCTTTTTGCAAGGAGTCATGTTTGCATAGACCGCAATACCTGCAGTCATAAATACAAACAAAAGACATAACTCTGATAATGTGCACTGTCCCTGAAGTTGATTGGTCCACACCCGAGACAGCTTTCCTTCGAGCCTAGTCTCATATGGGTTGGACCAGATGACGCCAAAAGGCGCACAACTCAAGGACAATGCACCATCAGAGTATGAGAGCTCGGGGCAAGCATCTACACTATGGGGACCTCATTTGCCAGTAAAAATATGATAATTGGTTCTTTACCCTTCTATCTGGCAACAAAACTGACACCTTTTTGCAAGGAGTCATGTTTGCATAGACCGCAATACCTGCAGTCATAAATACAAACAAAAGACCTAACTCTGATAATGTGCACTGTCCCTGAAGTTGATTGGTCCACACCCGAGACAGCTTTCCTTCGAGCCTAGTCTCATATGGGTTGGACCAGATGACGCCAAAAGGCGCACAACTCAAGGACAATGCACCATCAGAGTATGAGAGCTCGGGGCAAGCATCTACACTATGGGGACCTCATTTGCCAGTAAAAATATGATAATTGGTTCTTTACCCTTCTATCTGGCAACAAAACTGACACCTTTTTGCAAGGAGTCATGTTTGCATAGACCGCAATACCTGCAGTCATAAATACAAACAAAAGACATAACTCTGATAATGTGCACTGTCCCTGAAGTTGATTGGTCCACACCCGAGACAGCTTTCCTTCGAGCCTAGTCTCATATGGGTTGGACCAGATGACGCCAAAAGGCGCACAACTCAAGGACAATGCACCATCAGAGTATGAGAGCTCGGGGCAAGCATCTACACTATGGGGACCTCATTTGCCAGTAAAATATGATAATTGGTTCTTTACCCTTCTATCTGGCAACAAAACTGACACCTTTTTGCAAGGAGTCATGTTTGCATAGACCGCAATACCTGCAGTCATAAATACAAACAAAAGACATAACTCTGATAATGTGCACTGTCCCTGAAGTTGATTGGTCCACACCCGAGACAGCTTTCCTTCGAGCCTAGTCTCATATGGGTTGGACCAGATGACGCCAAAAGGCGCACAACTCAAGGACAATGCACAATCAGAGTATGAGAGCTCGGGGCAAGCATCTACACTATGGGGACCTCATTTGGCAGTAAAAATATGATAATTGGTTCTTTACCCTTCTATCTGGCAACAAAACTGACACCTTTTTGCAAGGAGTCATGTTTGCATAGACCGCAATACCTGCAGTCATAAATACAAACAAAAGACATAACTCTGATAATGTGCACTGTCCCTGAAGTTGATTGGTCCACACCCGAGACAGCTTTCCTTCGAGCCTAGTCTCATATGGGTTGGACCAGATGACGCCAAAAGGCGCACAACTTGCAAAAGGGTGTCAGTTTTGTTGCCAGATAGAAGGGTAAAGAACCAATTATCATATTTTTACTGGCAAATGAGGTCCCCATAGTGTAGATGCTTGCCCCGAGCTCTCATACTCTGATGGTGCATTGTCCTTGAGTTGTGCGCCTTTTGGCGTCATCTGGTCCAACCCATATGAGACTAGGCTCGAAGGAAAGCTGTCTCGGGTGTGGACCAATCAACTTCCGGGACAGTGCACATTATCAGAGTTATGTCTTTTGTTTGTATTTATGACTGCAGGTATTGCGGTCTATGCAAACATGACTCCTTGCAAAAAGGTGTCAGTTTTGTTGCCAGATAGAAGGGTAAAGAACCAATTATCATATTTTTACTGGCAAATGAGGTCCCCATAGTGTAGATGCTTGCCCCGAGCTCTCATACTCTGATGGTGCATTGTCCTTGAGTTGTGCGCCTTTTGGCGTCATCTGGTCCAACCCATATGAGACTAGGCTCGAAGGAAAGCTGTCTCGGGTGTGGACCAATCAACTTCAGGGACAGTGCACATTATCAGAGTTATGTCTTTTGTTTGTATTTATGACTGCAGGTATTGCGGTCTATGCAAACATGACTCCTTGCAAAAAGGTGTCAGTTTTGTTGCCAGATAGAAGGGTAAAGAACCAATTATAATAAGTGCATTCCTCCATTGTGTTTGCTGTGGTATTCTACATATTACGTACAAAATTAAAAATTTCACGATACATTTTCAACTCACAGAAAATCTGCACACCTTTTTTAGCCAAAAAGCAAATTGGCATATTAATCTATGCCGTTTTTGGACAAAATTGTTTTTGGGTTTGGGTGAAGGTTAGGGGTTAAGGTAAGAGGTTAGAGGAAGAGGTTAGGGGTTAGGGCAAGGGGTTTGGCGTTAGGGTTTAGGGTGAATGTTAGGGGTAGGGGTTAGGGTTTAGGGTTAGGGTCATTTAGGGTTAGGGGTTAGGATAAGTGTTAGAGTTTAGGGTTAGGGGTTAGGGTTAGAGGTTAGGGTTTGGGCTAGGGGATGAGGTCCAGAGTTTAGGGTTAGGGGTTAGGGATAGAGGTTAGGGTTAGGGCTAGGGGATGAGGTTCAGGGGTTAGGGTTATGGTTAGGGGTTAGGGGATGTACGGTATATACGGTGTGAAAAAAGTTCAACATACACACGAACATGGACACTCGCTAAATAACCTAACCATCATGGACACTCGCTAAATAACCTAACCATCATGGACACTCGCTAAATAACCTAACCAACATGGACACTCGCTAAATAACCTAACCAACATGGGCACTCGCCAAATAACCTAACCAACATGGACACTCGCTAAATAACCGAACCATCATGGACACTCGCTAAATAACCTAACCAACATAAACACTCGCTAAATAACCTAACCAACATGGACACTCAATAAATAACCAAAACATCATGGACACTCGCTAAATAACCTAACCATCATCGACACTCGCTAAATAAACTAACCATCATGGACACTCGCTAAATAACCTAACCATCATGGATACTCGCTAAATAACCTAACCATCATGGACACTCGCTAATTAACTTAACCATCATGAACACTCGCTAAATAACCTAACCATCATGGACACTCGCTAAATAACCTAACCATCATGGACACTCGCTAAATAACCTAACCAACATGGAGACTCGCTAAATAACCTAATCAACATGGACACTCGCTAAATAACCTAACCATCATGGACACGCGCTCAACAACTTAACCAACTAGGTGCTGTAGCGCCACTGTGTGGTCACGTGGTACAACTGCAGTGCCTGGCGCGGTGACAGTAGCAGTGTCACTGTGCGGCGTCTTGACGGCTTCATCGCAGCCAACCCGCTTGGGACTAACGCCAGGACGCCGCAGCAGCAGCGACTCACAACTGCGGGGAACGCGCGGGGTGACGTCTGACAGCGGCAACTGCTGGCCAACTGTGTTGGCCTACACTGCACATGTTCACCACATAGCAGACTTCACGAATTGAATGCTTGTGGTAGTAAATCTTGACTTGTGGTACTGCACTTGTCCACAAGAGGGCACACGTAACACGTCAAGCGACGGAAAAAAAACTAAACTCTGTGGCCGGTTTGCACCGCAATTCTTTATTTCTTCAACGATTTTCAAGTAACAAACTACTGCATTGACATCCCAAGCTGTCCCATACGTTTAAACCGTTGCATATTTGGTGAACATCGGTGCTGAAATAGTGAAACGCACTGCATTCCCAAACAGTGCGCTTCAAATCGGCAGCAATCACACCCATCATTGACTTCAATGCAAAATGCGCCCCGGTTCCACAAGTCACACAAGCAAGTGGTGTGTGCCCTTCGACTCTACTCGACAGAGTCGCGCCATATACAATTAAACTCATCTCGCTGAGACGCGTTTAAAGGCATATCTATTAGGGTTATGAATTAGGTTTAGGGTTATTGGTTAGGATTAGGGGTTCGGGTTATGGTTAGGGTGCGGGTTTGAGTTATGGTTAGCGGTTTAGGTTAGGGTTAGGGGTTAAGTTTAGGGTTAGGGACGAGGGTTTAGGTTAAGGGATTAGGGTTATGGCTGAGGGTTAGGGTTGGGGTAGTTAGGATGAGGGCACCTATGCAGTTTTATGCCAAAATCATCCAAATTTTCATATCTACATTTTCCAAGAAAGGGTGAATTCCTCCCTTTTGTTTAGCATTAGTATGCTATATATTGCATTAAAAGTAGGATATTTCACCATGAACATTTCACGTAAAAAGAAGCAAATCGGCATACTAACCTATGCCGTTTTTGGCCAATATTGGCCAAATTTTTACAGCTTTCTTTTTCAACAAAAGTGCAATCCTCGGAGTTCTTTAGCCTTATATATCCTATATAATACGTTAAAAAGTTGGAAATTTCACCATGACATTTTCAAGTAAAAAAACAGAAAATCGGCATACTAACCTATGCCGTTTTTGGCCAATATTGGCCAAAGTTTTTACAGTTTTCTTTTTCAACAAAAGTGCAATCCTCGGAGTTGTTTAGCCTTATATATCCTATATATTACGTAAAAAGTTGGAAATTTCACCATGAAATTTTCAAGTAAATAAAAGAAAATCGGCATACTAACCTATGTCGTTTTTGGCCAATATTGGCCAAACTTTCACGGCTTTATTTTTGGACAATAGTTCATTCCTCTATTGTATTTAGCCTTATTATGCTATGTATCAGATTAAAAGTGGAAAATGTTTTCGATGAAATTTTTACGTCCCGCAAATAGAAAATCGGCATACTAACCTCTGCCGTTTTTGGCCACAATTGGCCAAATTTTTACGGTTTTATTTTTGGACAAAAGTTAATTCGTCAATTGTATTTACCCTTAGTATGCTATGTATTAGATTAAAAGTGGAAAATTTTAGGACTAAATGTTCATGTCCCCAAAAAAACGACATACTAACCTCTGCTGTTTATGTCCAAAATGAGCCAAATTCTCATAGCTTTATTTTTCAACAATAAGTGCATTCCTCCATTGTGTTTGCTGTGGTATTCTACATATTACGTACAAAATTAAAAATTTCACGATACATTTTCAACTCACAGAAAATCTGCACACCTTTTTTAGCCAAAAGCAAATTGGCATACTAATCTATGCCGTTTTTGGACAAAATTGTGTTTGGGTTTGGGTGAAGGTTAGGGGTTAAGGTAAGAGGTTAGAGGAAGAGGTTAGGGGTTAGGGCAAGGGGTTTGGCGTTAGGGTTTAGGGTGAATGTTAGGGGTAGGGGTTAGGGTTTAGGGTTAGGGTCATTTAGGGTTAGGGGTTAGGATAAGCGTTAGAGTTTAGGGTTAGGGGTTAGGGTTAGAGGTTAGGGTTTGGGCTAGGGGATGAGGTTCAGAGTTTAGGGTTAGGGGTTAGGGATAGAGGTTAGGGTTAGGGCTAGGGGATGAGGTTCAGGGGTTAGGGGTTATGGTTAGGGGTTAGGGGATGTACGGTATATACGGTGTGAAAGAAGTTCAACATACACACGAACATGGACACTCGCTAAATAACCTAACCATCATGGACACTCGCTAAATAACCTAACCATCATGGACACTCGCTAAATAACCTAACCAACATGGACACTCGCTAAATAACCTAACCAACATGGGCACTTGCCAAATAACCTAACCAACATGGACACTCGCTAAATAACCGAACCATCATAGACACTCGCTAAATAACCTAACCAACATAAACACTCGCTAAATAACCTAACCAACATGGACACTCAATAAATAACCTAACCATCATGGATACTCGCTAAATAACCAAAACATCATGGACACTCGCTAAATAACCTAACCATCATCGACCTCGCTAAATAACCTAACCATCATGGACACTCGCTAAATAACCTAACCATCATGGATACTCGCTAAATAACCTAACCAACAAGGACACTCGCTAAATAACCGAACCATCAAGGACACTCGCTAATTAACTTAACCATCATGGACACTCGCTAAATAACCTAACCATCATGGACACTCGCTAAATAACCTGACCAACATGGACACTCGCTAAATAACCTAATCAACATGGACACTCGCTAAATAACCTAACCATCATGGACACGCGCTCAACAACTTAACCAACTAGGTGCTGTAGCGCCACTGTGTGGTCACGTGGTACAACTGCAGTGCCTGGCGCGGTGACAGTAGCAGTGTCACTGTGCGGCGTCTTGACGGCTTCATCGCAGCCAACCCGCTTGGGACTAACGCCAGGACGCCGCAGCAGCAGCGACTCACAACTGCGGGGAACGCGCGGGGTGACGTCTGACAGCGGCAACTGCTGGCGAACTGTGTTGGCCTACACTGCACATGTTCACCACATAGCAGACTTCACGAATTGAATGCTTGTGGTAGTAAATCTTGACTTGTGGTACTGCACTTGTCCACAAGAGGGCACACGTAACACGTCAAGCGACGGAAAAAAAACTAAACTCTGTGGCCGGTTTGCACCGCAATTCTTTATTTCTTCACGGATTTTCAAGTAACAAACTACTGCATTGACATCCCAAGCTGTCCCAAACGTTTAAACCTTTGCATATTTGGTGAACATCGGTGCTGAAATAGTGAAACGCACTGCATTCCCAAACAGTGCGCTTCAAATCGGCAGCAATCACACCCATCATTGACTTCAATGCAAAATGCGCCCCGGTTCCACAAGTCACACAAGCAAGTGGTGTGTGCCCTTCGACTCTACTCGACAGAGTCGCGCCATATACAATTAAACTCATCTCGCTGAGACGCGTTTAAAGGCATATCTATTAGGGTTATGAATTAGGTTTAGGGTTATTGGTTAGGATTAGGGGTTCGGGTTATGGTTAGGGTGCGGGTTTGAGTTATGGTTAGCGGTTTAGGTTAGGGTTAGGGGTTAAGTTTAGGGTTAGGGACGAGGGTTTAGGTTAAGGGATTAGGGTTATGGCTGAGGGTTAGGGTTGGGGTAGTTAGGATGAGGGCACCTATGCAGTTTTATGCCAAAATCATCCAAATTTTCATATCTACATTTTCCAAGAAAGGGTGAATTCCTCCCTTTTGTTTAGGATTAGTATGCTATATATTGCATTAAAAGTAGGATATTTCACCATGAACATTTCACGTAAAAAGAAGCAAATCGGCATACTAACCTATGCCGTTTTTGGCCAATATTGGCCAAATTTTTACAGCTTTCTTTTTCAACAAAAGTGCAATCCTCGGAGTTCTTAAGCCTTATATATCCTATATAATACGTTAAAAAGTTGGAAATTTTACCATGACATTTTCAAGTAAAAAAACAGAAAATCGGCATACTAACCTATGCCGTTTTTGGCCAATATTGGCCAAAGTTTTTACAGTTTTCTTTTTCAACAAAAGTGCAATCCTCGGAGTTGTTTAGCCTTATATATCCTATATATTACGTAAAAAGTTGGAAATTTCACCATGAAATTTTCAAGTAAATAAAAGAAAATCGGCATACTAACCTATGTCGTTTTTGGCCAATATTGGCCAAACTTTCACAGCTTTATTTTTGGACAATAGTTCATTCCTCTATTGTATTTAGCCTTATTATGCTATGTATCAGATTAAAAGTGGAAAATGTTTTCGATGAAATTTTTACGTCCCACAAAAAGAAAATCGGCATACTAACCTCTGCCGTTTTTGGCCACAATTGGCCAAATTTTTACAGTTTTATTTTTGGACAAAAGTTAATTCGTCCATTGTATTTACCCTTAGTATGCTATGTATTAGATTAAAAGTGGAAAATTTTAGGACTAAATGTTCACGTCCCCAAAAAAACGACATACTAACCTCTGCTGTTTATGTCCAAAATGAGCCAAATTCTCATAGCTTTATTTTTCAACAATAAGTGCATTCCTCCATTGTGTTTGCTGTGGTATTCTACATATTACGTACAAAATTAAAAATTTCACGATACATTTTCAACTCACAGAAAATCTGCACACCTTTTTTAGCCAAAAAGCAAATTGGCATACTAATCTATGCCGTTTTTGGACAAAATTGTGTTTGGGTTTGGGTGAAGGTTAGGGGTTAAGGTAAGAGGTTAGAGGAAGAGGTTAGGGGTTAGGGCAAGGGGTTTGGCGTTAGGGTTTAGGGTGAATGTTAGGGGTAGGGGTTAGGGTTTAGGGTTAGGGTCATTTAGGGTTAGGGGTTAGGATAAGCGTTAGAGTTTAGGGTTAGGGGTTAGGGTTAGAGGTTAGGGTTTGGGCTAGGGGATGAGGTTCAAAGTTTAGGGTTAGGGGTTAGGGATAGAGGTTAGGGTTAGGGCTAGGGGATGAGGTTCAGGGGTTAGGGTTAGGGGTTATGGTTAGGGGTTAGGGGATGTACGGTATATACGGTGTGAAAGAAGTTCAACATACACACGAACATAGACACTCGCTAAATAACCTAACCATCATGGACACTCGCTAAATAACCTAACCATCATGGACACTCGCTAAATAACCTAACCAACATGGACACTCGCTAAATAACCTAACCAACATGGGCACTCGCCAAATAACCTAACCAACATGGACACTCGCTAAATAACCGAACCATCATGGACACTCGCTAAATAACCGAACCAACATAAACACTCGCTAAATAACCTAACCAACATGGACACTCAATAAATAACCTAACCATCATGGACACTCGCTAAATAACCTAACCATCATGGATACTCGCTAAATAACCTAACCAACAAGGACACTCGCTAAATAACCTAACCATCATGGACACTCGCTAATTAACTTAATCATCATGGACACTCGCTAAATAAACTAACCATCATGGACACTCGCTAAATAACCTAACCAACATGGACACTCGCTAAATAACCGAACCATCATGGACACTCGCTAAATAACCTAACCATCATGGACACGCGCTCAACAACTTAACCAACTAGGTGCTGTAGCGCCACTGTGTGGTCACGTGGTACAACTGCAGTGCCTGGCGCGGTGACAGTAGCAGTGTCACTGTGCGGCGTCTTGACGGCTTCATCGCAGCCAACCCGCTTGGGACTAACGCCAGGACGCCGCAGCAGCAGCGACTCACAACTGCGGGGAACGCGCGGGGTGACGTCTGACAGCGGCAACTGCTGGCGAACTGTGTTGGCCTACACTGCACATGTTCACCACATAGCAGACTTCACGAATTGAATGCTTGTGGTAGTAAATCTTGACTTGTGGTACTGCACTTGTCCACAAGAGAGCACACGTAACACGTCAAGCGCCGGAAAAAAAACTAAACTCTGTGGCCGGTATGCACCGCAATTCTTTATTTCTTCACGGATTGTCAAGTAACAAACTACTGCATTGACATCCCAAGCTGTCCCATACGTTTAAACCGTTGCATATTTGGTGAACATCGGTGCTGAAATAGTGAAACGCACTGCCTTCCCAAACTGTGCGCTTCAAATCGGCAGCAATCACACCCATCATTGACTTCAATGCAAAATGCGCCCCGGTTCCACAAGTCACACAAGCAAGTGGTGTGTGCCCTTCGACTCTACTCGACAGAGTCGCGCCATATACAATTCAACTAATCTCGCTGAGACGCGTTTAAAGGCATATCAATTAGGGTTAGGAATTAGGTTTAGGGTCATTGGTTAGGATTAGGGGTTCGGGTTATGGTTAGGGTGCGGGTTAGAGTTATGGTTAGCGGTTTAGGTTAGGGTTAGGGGTTAAGTTTATGGTTAGGGGCGAGGGTTTAGGTTAAGGGATTAGGGTTATGGCTGAGGGTTAGGGTTGGGGTAGTTAGGATTAGGGCACCTATGCAGTTTTATGCCAAAATCATCCAAATTTTTATAGCTACATTTTCCAAGAAAGAGTGAATTCCTCCCTTTTGTTTAGCATTAGTATTGCATAAAAAGTAGGATATTTCACCATGAACATTTAATGTAAAAAAGAAGCAAATCGGCATACTAACCTATGCCGTTTTTGGCCAATATTGGCCAAATTTTTACAGCTTTCTTTTTCAACAAAAGTGCAATCCTCGGAGTTGTTTAGCCTTATATATCCCATATATTACGTAAAAAAGTTGGAAATTTCACCATGAAATTTTCAAGTAAATAAAAGAAAATCGGCATACTAACCTATGCCGTTTTTGGCCAATATTGGCCAAACTTTCACAGCTTTATTTTTGGACAATAGTTCATTCCTCTATTGTATTTAGCCTTATTATGCTATGTATTAGATTAAAAGTGGAAAATTTTACGATGAAATTTTTACGTCCCACAAAAAGAAAATCGGCATACTAACCTCTGCCGTTTTTGGCCACAATTGGCCAAATTTTTACAGTTTTATTTTTGGACAAAAGTTAATTCATCCATTGTATTTATTCTTAGTATGCTATGTGTAACGGGTTCCGGAGACACTTGTAGAGGTAACTTCTTTATTACAATACAACACTCCAACAGTACTCCAACTCTCCAACAGTCCTGATACTCTGTTACAGCCTAGGTACACAGCCTAGCTACACAGCCTAGATACTCTACTCTGGCTACGCTCCGGAACTCGCCCTCACAAGGTCGTAGAGTCGGGAGTTCCAGGGTCCCAGCGCTGGCTCTCACAGCATCCCATGGTCTTCAGATGGCTGGTCTTGGGTCTTGAGTTACAACTGGGCCCCGATCGTCCAGGGAGCTCTCCTTTTATGCCTGGTCCAACGAGGGGTGGGGCCGTGTGCGCCCCCAGATATCCCACAGCCCCCCCCTTTGGCGGCGCCAAGGGGATTAAGCGTCTGGACCCCCTGGGAACTCAACGCCTGGCGCCCAGAGGCTTAAGCGTCTGGACTCGCCTGGGATCCCAGAGCCCCCAGCAGCCCCTCCCTTCTTATGTCACTACATTACCCCCCTCTATGTAGCCTCCAGCCGTCCCGGCTGTCAATAATTAGAAAGTTTAAATTAACGAAAGGGAGAGAAAAAAAAATACGCGAGCCTCAACAGGAAAAGAAAAGAGAACAAGAAAGCAACCATAAATACCATAACCAACCTGTACAACTCTACACTATATACAAGCATCAATCAACAAAAAGGTGAAGCAATGACATGTGAACAACGACCCGCGGCACACCTAGCCCTCCTCGGGATCTGCATAGAAAACGGGGAATTAACAACAAATATACTGATTCCGACGCGTTGGATGCACAACCAACACCGGTAATCGAACCGAAATCACACAATCACAGCATGGATGGCAGGGATCCACACCACTCTGCCAGCCTCCCATCCGTCAGGTGGAGAGAAGGCGAAGACCAACATGTCGAGCATCCCTCTACACACACTTATCCGGACGTCTGTCTACGTCCCGGGTCGAGAAGTCGTACTTCAGGGCCGACCCATGTACTGGGCAAAGAAGTTGCACTTCAGGGCTGCTCCAGTATCTACATTTTTAAATATATATATAAAATTTACATGACACAACCAAAATAAATCTGCCTGCTCCTGTCCATAAATGGTGGCCGCACGCACGAACCGCATCTCCAAAAGGCATCCCGTGCTTGCGTCCCAGCAGCCCTCAATGAGGACCACCACCGACATTACATGTCAACCGTTAGCACCCCCCGCCTTTCAAACGTGGCGTCTCCATCCTAAAACTGTGCACGTCGGCCATATCGGGGGGCTTCAACCCAGTCTCTCTCCAAGACTCGCATCGCAGCATATAGCTGTACCGACCGAGCTGAGACCCAATCTCTCTCCAAGACTCGCATCGCAGCATATAGCTGTACCGACCGATCTGAGACCCAATCTCTCTCCAAGACTCGCATCGCAGAATATAGCTGTACCGACCGATCTGAGACCCAACCTCTCTCCAAGACTCGCATCGCAGCATATAGCTGTACCGACCGAGCTGAGACCCAATCTCTCTCCAAGACTCGCATCGCAGCATATAGCTGTACCGACCGATCTGAGACCCAATCTCTCTCCAAGACTCGCATCGCAGCATATAGCTGTACCGACCGATCTGAGACGACCCATCGTTCACTCCCTGCACAACATGCACCCTAACAACTGAGGGATACAGTCCCAACGTAACGGGACAACTACACCTGAACACCACGAATCTCCAACCCACTGTTTCAACGCGCCTCGGAGTGTTTCAATCTCCGGGCTGTCAGGGCGAGCCTACTGTTCCAGACGCACCACGGAGGGTCTCAACCTCCGGGCCGTCAGGTCAAGGCGTCAGCTACTCCATGACGGGACCACACTCTCCGAGCCATGTGAGCACACAGCCCACTAGGCTAGACATGCCACGGAGTGTTTCAATGTCCGGGCTGTCAGGTCAAGCCGTCAGCCATAGCATGACGGGACCACACTCTCCGAGCCATGTGAGCACACAGCCCACTAGGCTAGACATGCCACGGAGTATCTCTATCTCCGGGCTGTCAGGTCAAGCCGTCAGCCATAGCATGACGGGACCACAACTCTCGTGTTAGACACGCAACACCCGCTGGGCCATTGTCACCATCTGAAGATAAATGCCCCATACAGTATATACATCGTTAACAATGACAGCACAAGCTATACATTAACAATCACGAACAAAGCTCAATACAAACCATACATTGTTAACAATCACAAGCAAAGTTTCGCACACACATTGGCAACACTCACGAGCTAAGCTCCACACAGTTTACCCAACAACAGTCACGACTCCCCGACGACAACGAAGAAAATGTCAACAAAAAAAATAATTAATCCGGAGCGCGTAAATGTACGAAATGTCAGGGGCCTGGTCTCCCGACCTCCAACCTTTGGCCAGAGCAGCAAAGGCGGCGACCTGCGTGTCGGTCCATGTGTGCCGGCCCCGGCGCTGGTTACAGTAAGAATGGCGCCCTCACTGTCCGGTCGCAGCGCTGATGACGCGGTGTGCTAGGTTGCAAACAGCTGTCACCCGGCGGTGAGGGACGCAGCGCTGATGACGCGGCGTCGTCGGGTAGGCCCACGCTAGGCCCGGAAGTGACGTCGCTCCCAGCGGTCACTGCTCCCCCGGCAGAAGTGACGACACACCCGGATGTATTGCGCGGCGGGAACGGCTGCCATCTTGTGTGGGAGCCGGCGGAATGGCGCGGCCGCTGCGCCGCCTCTCTCCCTGCTGCCTCCGCCTGTGAGCGACGCATGTCGTCCAGGATGGAGATGGTGGCGTGGAGCAGCTCGGTGAGGCGAAGCAGCGTTTCCTCCATTGCTGCTCCCGACGCTGGAGGAGGATCGGCAGGTGCGGTGGACGACTGCTCAGCCGGCGGTGCAGCGTCGTTGTCGGCCCGAGTTGGCTGCCCCGTCGCCGCTTGCTCTTCAACATCGCCGTCAGGACTGAAGGTACGTGGCTCACTTCTTGTCTCCATTGCCACTTCTGACGCCAAATGTAACGGGTTCCGGAGACACTTGTAGTGGTAACTTATTTATTACAATACAACACTCCAAAAGTCCAACTCTCCAACAGTCCTGATACTCTGTTACAGCCTAGGTACACAGCCTAGATACTCTACTCTGGCTACGCTCTGGAACTCGCCCTCACAAGGTCGTAGAGTCGGGAGTTCCATAGTCCCAGCGCTGGCTCTCACAGCATCCCAGGGTCTTCAGATGGTTGGTCGTGGGTCTTGAGTTACAACTGGGCCCCGATCGTCCAGGGAGCTCTCCTTTTATGCCTGGTCCAACGAGGGGTGGGGCCGTGTGCACCACCAGACATCCCACAAAGCACACACAGCCCCCCCCCCGTTGGCGGCGCCCAGAGGCTTAAGCGTCTGGACCCCCTGGGAACCCAACGCCTGGCGCCCAGAGGCTTAAGCGTCTGGACCCCCTGGGAACCCAGCGCCTGGCGCCCAGAGGCTTAAGCGTCTGGACCCGCCCGGGAACCCAGAGCCCCCAGCAGCCCCTCCCTTCTTATGTCACTACACATGTAAAAAAGAAAATTAACCCGTAAAAACAAAGTTTTTCACTATAAATCCTTTATATGCGTGGCGGCTAGAGTCCTCTCGTCCTCTGGCTTGAGATGGCTGCCACCTATGGGTCAGATGATTGCCTGCTACCATTAAGCAATTGGTAATTAAATATACATATTTTTTCCTAAAAAGTGTAACATTTTGGAAAATTTATTTCACGAACATTGTCACGCACAACGACGAGTCTGTGTGCAAAATGTCAGCTCGATTGGATCACGGGAAGTGGGTTAAAAAACGACCGAAAGATTTGCATGGTCGTAAGCGCGCAAGCAAGCAAAGCAAGCGAACTTAATATAAAGGATTTAATAAAGGATTTAAAAGTTTATTCGACTGTGGAGGATGCGGGGATCGATCCCGCGACCTTTGGCATGGGAAGCGAGGGCGCTACCAACTGCGCTACTCCGCCAGGGCCTGTGGAGGTGTCACGCTCTGGGCTCCTACACTGTGACGTTCAGCCAAAACCATGAATGAGTTCTATTTGAATAAATGTAAATAAAAAAATTTGCCTAAAAAGTGTAAAATTTTTGAATTTTTTTTCACGAATATTAATTGTCTCGCACAACGAGTCTGCGTGGAAAATGTCAGCTCGATTGGATCATGGGAAGTGGGTTAAAAAACGAAAGCAAGATTTACACGGTCCTAAGCAATCAAGCAAGTGAACTTAATATAAAGGATTTAACAAGTAAACCCGTAAAAACAAAGTTTTTCACTATAAATCCTTTATATGCGTGGCGGCTAGAGTATTCTCGTCCTCTGGCTTGAGATGGCTGCTACCTATGGGTCAGATGATTGTCTGCCAGTATTAAACAATTGGTAATTAAATATTTAATTTGTTTTCCCTAAACAGTGTAAAATTTTGGAAAAAAAATTTCACGAAAATTAATTGTGACACACAACGAGTCTGTGTAGAAAATGTCAGCTCGATTGGATCACGGGAAGTGGGTTAAAAAACGACCTAAAGATTTGCACGGTCGTAAGCAAGCAAGCAAGCACGCAAGCAAGCAAGCGAACTTAATATAAAGGATTTAAAAAGAAGCAAATCTGCATACTAACCTATGCCATTTTTGGCCAATATTGGCCAAATTTTTACAGCTTTCTTTTTCAACAAAAGTGCAATCCTCGGGGTTGTTTAGCCTTACATATCTGATATATTACGTTAAAAAAGTTGGAAATTTCACCATGAAATTTTCAAGTAAATAAAGAAAATCGGCATACCAATCTAGGCCGTTTTTGGCCAATAGTGGCCAAACTTTCACAGCTTTTTTTTTGGACAATAGTTCATTCCTCTATTGTATTTAGCCTTATTATGCTATGTATTAGATTAAAAGGGGAAAATTTCACGATGAAATGTTTACGTCCCACTAAAAAAAAAATCGGCATACTAACCTATGCCGTTTTTGGCCACATTTGACCAAATTTTTACGGCTTTATTTTTGGAAAAAAGTTAATTCATCCATTGTATTTACCATTAGTATGCTATGTATTAGATTAAAAGTGGAAAATTTTGCGATTAAATGTTCACGTCTCAAAAAAAAAAACCCGACAAACTAACCTCTGCTGTTTATGGCCAAAATGAGCCAAATTCCCATAGCTTTATTTTACAACAACAAGTGCATTCCTCCATTGTGTTTGCCGTAGTATTCTACACATTACGTACAAAATAAAAAATTTCACGATACATTTTTCAACTCACAGAAAATCGGCACACCTTTTTTAGCCAAAAAGCAAATTGGCATACTAATTTATGCCGTTTTTGGACAAAATTGTGTTTGGGTGAAGGTTAGGGGTTAAGGTAAGAGGTTAGAGGAAGAGGTTAGGGGTTAGGGCAAGGGGTTTGGGGTTAGGGTGAATGTTAGGGGTTGGGGGTAGGGGTTAGGGTTTAGGATTAGGGTCATTTAGGGTTAGGGGTTAGGGTTAATGTTAGAGTTTAGGGTTAGGGGTTAGGGTTAGAGGTTAGGGCTAGGGGATGAGGTTCAGGGTTTAGGGTTAGGGGTTAGGGTTAGAGGTTAGGGTTAGGGGATGAGGTTCAGGGTTTAGGGTTAGGGTTAGGGGTTACGGTTAGGGGTTATGGTAGGATTTGGTGGGGATTAGGGTCAATGTTATGTTTAGTGTTAGGGGTTAGGGGTTATGGTTAGGGGTTATGGTTATGGGTTAGGGGTTAGCGTTAGGGGATGTACGGTATATACGGTGTGAAAGAAGTTCAACATACACACGAACATGGACACTCGTTAAATAACCTAACCATCATGGACACTCGCTAAATAACCTAATCATCATGGACACTCGCTAAATAACCTAACCAACATGGACACTCGCTAAATAACCTAACCATCATGGACACTCGCCAAATAACCTAACCAACATGGACACTCGCCAAATAACCTAACCAACATGGACACTCGCTAAATAACCTAACCAACATGGACACTCGCTAAATAACCTAACCATCATGGACACTCGCTAAATAACCTAACCATCATGGACACTCGCTAAATAACCTAACCATCATGGACACTCGCTAAATAACCTAACCAACATGGACACTCGCTAAAATAACTTAACCAACATGGACACTCGCTAAATAACCTAACCATCATGGACACTCGCTAAATAACCGAACCAACATGGACACTCGCTAAAATAACCTAACCAACATGGACACTCGCTAAATAACCTAACCATCATGGACACTCGCTAAATAACCTAACCAGCATGGACACTCGCTAAATAACCTAACCATCATGGAGACTGGCTAAATAACCTAACCATCATGAACACTCGCTAGATAACCGCACCGTCATGGCCACTCGCTAAATAACCTAACCATCATGGACACTCGCTAAATAACCTAACCATCATGGAGACTGGCTAAATAACCTAACCAACATGAACACTCGCTAAATAACCAAACCAACATGGACACTCGCTAAATAACCAAACCAACATGGACACTCGCTAAATAACCTAACCAACATGGACACTCGCTAAATAACCTAACCAATATGGACACTCGCTAAATAACTTAACCAACATGAAAAAAGTGGCGGTTTGTCCTGCAGCGTGTATAAATAAATAACCTCACCATTTTACTGTATTCAAATTTTATTGCTGTGGATTTCACACCTGATGATGATTGCTTGTTTTGCAGTCGAAACGTCGTGATAATTTGTATTGTTTTATATTTGTACTAGCTGTACTACCCGGCTTCGCCCGGGACTTGTATCTACCACGGCCGGCCGCCTTTGTCTCCCCAGTGGCGATGTTAATACGCTACAGCAGTTACTCGTTTGAGGCAGAGTCGACCTAGGGGAGGTTCAAATAATCGTCACCGGTGGTGGCCGTGAGCGGGAATCGAACTGGGTTCGCCGGGTTGGTAGCGCAGCGTAGCGTTAAGCACTACACCCACCGCTCCTCACACACCACACACACACAGACACACACACAGACACACGCAGACACACACAGACAGAGACACACAGACACACAGACAGCACGCTAACCACTACACTACCGCTCCCCACACACCACACACGCACACACACAGACACACACACAGACACACACACAGACACACAGACACAGGCAGCACGCTAAGCACTACACTACCGTTCCCCCTACACAACACACGCGCGCGCGTCCATAGGTACACATACACGCGCTTGCTGCAGACACACACGACTTTCAGGGTGCGTACGGCAGTAAACGACTGAAATAATAAAGCGGCAATGCTGTGTAAGGAACGCCTTAGACCCGCATTACACATTTGTGTAATGCGAGCGTAAACACACAAACACACACAAACACATACACAATACACACACACATACATGCAGACACACAGACAGACACATAACACACATACATACACACACATACAAACACAGAAACACATACACACACATACATAGACACACACATACATACACACAAACACATCCACAGACGTACATACACACATACAAACAGGCACGCAGACATACACATAAACACATACAAAAAAACCCACATACATACACACACACATACATACACACAAACACATGCACACACATACATACACACATGCATACAGACACACAGACATACACATAAACACATACACACATACACATGACCCGGCTTCGCCCGGGACTTGGATCCACCACGCTCGGCCGCCTTTGTCTCCCCAGTGCCGATGTTAATACGCAACACCAGTTACTCGTTTGAGGCTGAGTGGACCTAGGGGAGGTTCAAATAATCGTCACCGGTGGTGGCCGTGAGCGGGAATCGAACTCGGTTCGCCGGGTTGGTAGCGCAGCGTAGCGTTAAGCACTACACCCACCGCTCCTCACACACCATACACGCACAGACACACACACAGACACACACACAGACACACGCAGACACACACAGACAGACACAGACAGACACACACACACAGACACACAGACAGCACGCTAAGCACTACACTATCGCTCCCCACACACCACACACGCACACACACAGACACACACACAGACACACACACACAGACACAGACAGCACGCTAAGCACTACACTACCGTTCCCCCTACACAACACACGCGCGCGCGTCCATAGGAACACATACACGCGCTTGCTGCAGACACACACGACTTTCAGGGTGCGCACGGCAGTAAACGACTGCAATAATAAAGCGGCAATGCTGCGCGAGGAACGCCTTAGACCTGCAACACATTTGTGTAATGCGAGCGTAAACACACAAACACATACAAACACATACATACACACACATACACACAAACACATACACACACATACACACACATACACACACACAGACATACACATACACACAAACACACACATACATGCACACAAACACATACACAATACACACACACATACATGCAGACACACAGACAGACACATAACACACATACATACACACACATACATACACAGAAACACATACACACACATACATACACACACACATACATACACACAAACACATGCACACACGTACATACACACATACATAGAGACACGCAGACATACACATAAAGACATACAAAAAAACCCACATACATACACACACACATACACACAAACACATACATACACATACATACACACATACATAGAGACACACAGACATACACATAAACACACATACACATGACCCGGCTTCGCCCGGGACTTGGATCCACGATGCCCGGCCGCCTTTGTCTCCCCAGTGACGATGTTCACACACGACAGCAGTTATGCGTTTGAGGCTGAGTGGACCTAGGGGAGGGCCAGGTCCGTTTCAAATAATCGTCAGCGGTGGTGGGCGTGAGTTGGAATCGAACTGGGGTCGCTCAAGCAGCTTAATGACTGTTTGTACAAAGAACATATAAAGAATCGATTATAATAACCAGGCAAGAGTCCACATTATAGACTGCCAGTACACGCACTCAGCTTCATAAGCAGGCTAGAGTGTACATGATAGAGTGGCAGTACGCTCACCGAGCTTAATAAGCAGGCTACAGTGTACATGATAGACTGGCAGTACGCTCACCCAGCTTAATGAGTATTTGTACAGTGAACATTAAAGTAATCGATTGTTGGCGCGTTGGGTTTAAAAGTAATATTAATAGCACACATTGTGGTGGGGGTGTAGTGAAGAGTAGGAAAAACTTTGATGAATTTACCTCAGAGTGGCGTGGTGGGTGTCGAGGCCTAGTAGCGTGCAAAGCCTGCGGCCTCGCCTAAAATTGTCGGCTTGGAAGAGGCAGGGTACGGGTGGCGTGCCTTCCCCCCCCCCCCCTCAGCGCTCCAACAATACTGTGTAATAGCTATTATTTAATTAAATACGGAGCTTATGAAAGTGGCGAAGGCGTGGCTAGCCGTTGGCAGGGGCAACCGCCGTCCAATGAAACTGCAGCCCTTGGCGAAGGCGTCGCTAGCCGTTGCCAGGTCCAATGAAAGCGGCGAAGGCGTGGCTAGCCGTTGCCAGGGGCAACCGTCGTCCAATGAAAGTGCGTATGGGCCGAAATCCACACACACACACACAGACAGACAGACATTCATGATTTTATATATATAGATTATTTTATTATTTTCCTTCTACGTGACTTTACCGAAAGAACCAAGAATATAATACATGGTGCTGTACCGCCACCGTGTGGTCACGTGGTACAACTGCAGCGCCTGGCGCGGTGACAGCAGCAGTGTCACTGTGCGGCATCTTCACGGCTTCATCGCCGCCAACCCGCTTGGGACTCACGCCAGGACGCAGCAGCAGCGACTCACAACTGCGGGGAACGCGCGGGGTGACACCTGACAGCGGCAACTGCTGGCGAACTGTGTTGGCCTACACTGCACATGTCCACCACATAGCAGACTTCACCACGAAATTGAATGCGTATGGTAGTAAATCTTGACTTGTGGTACTGCACTTGTCCACCAGAGGGCAAACGTAACACGTCAAGCGCCGGGAAAAATTAAACTAAACTCTGCGACGATTTGCACTGCAATTCTTTATTTCTTCACAGATTTTCAAGTAACAAACTACTGCATTGACATCCCAAACTGTCCCATACGTTTACACCGTTGCATATTTGGTGAACATCGGTGCTGAAATAGGGAAACGCACTGCATTCCCAAACAGTGCGCTTAAAATCGTCAACAATCACAGCCATCATTGACTTCAATGCAAAATGCCGCCCCGGTTCCACAAGTCACACAACAAGCAAGTGGTGTGTGCCCTTCGACTCTACCCGACAGAGTCGCGCCATATACAATTCAACTCATCTCACTGAGACGCGTTTAAAGGCATATCAATTGGGGTTTGGGATTAGTCTTCTTGGTTCTTTCGGTAAAGTCACGTAGAAGGGAAGTAATAAAATAATACAAATAAAACAATTCTCACGACATTTTGGCCACAACGCAAGCAGCCGTCCTCAGGTGAAACCAGGTCTGTCGAGGCGACAGCGTCTGAATGACGTCTGAATGACGCTGTCGCCTCGACAGACCTGGTTTCACCTGAGGACGGCTGCTTGCGTTGCGGCCGAAACGTCGTGAGAATTGTTTTATTATGTTTTATTATTATTATTTTATTACTTCCCTTCTACGTGACTTTACCGAAAGAACCAAGAAGATGAATCCCTGCAGTCACGAAAGCTTTAAATCGAAAGTTTGGGATTAGGTTTAGGAATTAGGTTAGGTGAAGTACCGGTGAGGACGCTTGACACCGAGGTTGAGGCACACGTGTATTTATTTTACAAGTCGTCACGACAGGACAGGACTAGAGGGGGTATCGGCCCCCTCACCCGTATAACTGGGGATACACCACTAGCTATCCTTGACCTACCCCGAGTCCTCCACTAACGGGCTAGGGGAGGCTGTCTGGCCCGACACTGGTGAGTCGGGCTACGGTACCCGGAATCCCAGAGTGCTGACTCTGGTTCACGGGACCACGCCGCTGGCTCGGTCCTGCGCGGCCCTGAGAAGGGCGGCGTCTCAGGGGAGTCCAGGGCTCTAGCTACCCGGGTCTTCAATCTTCCCTCCTTTGTTCTAATACTGCCCCGAGCTCTCTCTGTCATCCCTTTTTATACCCCCTCCAGGATCACAACCCCGGGCAGCCCTACCCCCAGGCTGCCCGATGCGGACGTCGTTGCGGGCACCCCCCCGCTTACTCCCGGAGCTCCGCCCACTGTGTTTGTTCGCCGTTTGATCTTATGTACAAACAGCCCCTCCAAAACAGCCCTACATCACCCCCCCCTGCATAGCTCGCAGCCGTCCCGGCTGCAACAATTTCAATAAAGGTACCTTTACCCCTTGACCCTCGTGTGTGCCTCATTTTTTTTCAACAGAACGCGAATTGAACAACAACAATAACCATACCCCTGAAGGGAGTATAAACCGACGCGCCCCCCCCCCCCCCAAATAAATACGAGATCCGTAAAAGCAAAGTATATACATTCGCCAGGAACCCCCAGCGCACACACAACACACACACAACACACACAACACACACACAACACACACACACACAACAACAACATGCCAGGAGCGCCCCACCAACGCAGCGCACAGTAACCATTACACGTGAAAATATTAAAAAAAACAATTTTTTTTTTCTTATTTCTGTGCATTACAAGAGTCTGCGCATTCGTGCGCGCGTCCTTGCCGCAGGCCCGTCACATGGGCCAACCCCAGATGGCGGGCCATCCGGTGACAGCTGTCCCTTTCGAGGTGAGTCCGCGATTGAAGTGGCGAGACCCTCGGCATCCCCCGTGTGGGTTGTTGGGCGCGAGCCCGTCATTCCTGATGTACCTGGGGGTGGAACAACCGGCAAGACGTCAGGCGAGCGCAACAGAGACGGACCCTTCGAGTCGGTCGACCCCCCACATGTTTGGCCCTGCGTGTGTGGAGTGGGGCCTCGCACCGCAACGAAGGGTTTCAGCCTAGAGGGGTGAACGAACCACCGGCGCTTCCCCCACTTGATACGAACGCACTGAGGTCGCAAAACCTCGACCACCTCGACGGGGCCCCGCCACGGCCGCACCAGCTTCGAGGAGGTCGCGAGTGGTACCTGGGGACAGTGCAGCCATGCCCTGTCCCCTGGCTTCCACTGCAGCACGTGCGCGCGTGCCAGTCTGAGGCGCTCATTCGCCTTTTGACGCCTGTCGGAATTTAGCCTGGCAGCATCCCGTGCCTCCGTGAGTTTTTCAAGGTTAAATTTAACGTGTTCGTCCAATTTTGTCTTACCCAGTGGCGCGGGGATCTGCAGCTGTGCCCGAACAGGTGGGTCATGTTCGCGGCCATACATAAGAAAGAAGGGTGAAAATCCCGTTGCAGCATGGGGGGCCAATCTATATGCTGCCAGGACCCCTTGAATTTGCAAGTCCCAATTGGTCTGTGACTCCGAAACCTGGTGCGACAACATAGACGTGATGGTGCGATGCAGACGCTCGACCATCCCGTCAGTCTGCGGGTGATAGGGAGAGGTACGAATTTTCTTCGTTCCCAGGAGATCACAAACCTGTTTGAGGAGTTTCCCGGAAAATGTTTTACCCTGGTCGGTCAGCAGCCGCTCCGGAGCACCTTTGTCCATGACGTAGCCTTGGACAAAGGCGTCCACGATGGCTGCTGCCGACTGATTGGCCAGGGGCCAGGCCATAGGCCAGCGCGTAAAGTACTCAACCCCTGTTAACAAATATCTATTGCCCCTAGGGGTGGCGGGAAATGGGCCCAGGATATCCAGCGCTACAAGTTCGTTCACCCTGGAGACTGTGATGGACTGCAACGGCGGGTTCGACTCCCGTGCTGGTGGTTTGCGCTGCGCACACCGAGGGCATGCTGCCAACAAATCCGTGACATCCCATGTCATGCCCGGCCAAAAAAAATCAAGCTGGAGCAAGGCGAGGGTCTTTTGGGTACCCAGGTGGAGGAGGCGCTCATGAGCAGCCCACACCACCTTACCCCGTAACCCAGAAGGGACCACCAGCCGGTGACGGTGGGATTTTCCGTCCCAATGCATAAGCAACCCCGCGTGCATTTCCCATGCGTCGGCATCACCCGTCCCACGCCCCCTCTCCCCGGCGCGACGACGCAACGCGAGGAGGGAGGTATCCTCCATCTGGAGGCGCCCCCATTCATTAACGGGCAACCCAAGCAGGGAATCTCTTCCCTGTTCCGCGGTATCATCGGGGAGCGATGTTTCATCATCGGCGGCGGCCGCCAGGACTGGAACCGGCACGCCCTCTGCTGGCCTGCAACGCCCCGACCCCAGGAGGCATGCACATTCGGAGGCGGTTGGCATGCGTGACAGAGCGTCCGCGTTGGTGTGGCGAACGCCCTTACGGTAGGTGGTTTCGAAATAGAAATCCTGGAGGACCTCCAACCATCGGGACAATTGTCCCGATGGCTGTTGAACCTTCAGGGCGTACTGCAGTGCCGCATGATCTGTACGGACGGTGAAATGCTGACCGTACAGATATGGGCGATACTGTTGGATGAAATAGACAATTGCCAACAGTTCCCTACGGGTGACACAATATCTTTGCTCCGCTGGAGACAACACCCGACTGCCGTACGCAACCACCCGTTCCACGCCGTCAACCACCTGGGAAAGCACGCCTCCAATACCCGTGTTGCTCGCGTAGGTGTCGAGCAAAAACGGCCTCGAAAAATCCGGGTAAATCAAGGGAGGAGCTTTCACCAGGGCGTCCCGAAGGGAGCAGAAAGCAGCATCCTCATCCCAACCCCAGTGGAACCGAACCCCTTTAGATGTTAAAGCGTGTAGGGGCTTGGCAATCGTCGCAAAATTAGCGACGAAGCGTCGGTAATACGACGCGAAGCCAATAAAACTCCTCACCTCTCCCACCGAGGTAGGAGTCGGCCAGGAGCTGACACACTGCGTTTTGGCGGGATCGGTAGCGATACCCGAGCGCCCTCCGATGTGCCCCAAATAACGCACCGACTCGCGAAACAAATGGCATTTTTGGGGCTTAAATTTCAAATTAGCAGCCCGCATCTTTTGGAAAACCGCCCGCAACCTCTGGAGATGTTCGTCAAAAGTTTTTCCAAAGACAATAACGTCATCCAAATAAATCAGGCACGACTCCCATTGCAATCCAGCCAAAACCAATTCCATCAATCGCTGGAAAGTTGCCGGCGCTGAGTGTAAGCCCATCGGCAACCGGTTGAATTGGAACAGGCCGTGCGGTGTACGGAAAGCAGTTTTAGGCTTTGAATCATCGTCCAGAGGAAGCTGCCAGAATCCCGAAAGTAAATCTAGTGTGGAGAAGAATCGCGCTCCCGCCAAGGCGTCCAGCGATTCGTCCATCCGTGGGAGCGGGTATGCGTCGGCCACCGAAATTTTATTAAGGCGCCGAAAATCCACGCAAAACCGCAACGAGCCGTCCTGCTTTTTAACCAGGACAATCGGCGCTCCCCAAGGGCTGGTGGAGGGAGAAATGATGTCGGCGGCTAACATGTCATCGACAGCCGATTTGACATGGTCCTTTTCGGCGGGACTCAACCGAAACGGATTTTGGCGAATTGGCGCGCTGTCACCCGTGTCAATATGGTGACGCAGCAGATGAGTACAACCCAAATCGTATTTATTCCGACTGAAAACGTCGGAAAATTCCTTCAGTAGCGATCTAAGCTGTTGGCGCTCTGAATTGGACAGGTCCGTCGATCCCGCACAAAGCGCGTCGAGCCACCCTTCATCGCTGTCCGAATGCGGGTGCGTCCGGGAAACAGTGCCAACGTGGTTCTCGACAGGTTCCTCGCAGGGCACCGGCGTCGCGTGAGCGAGCACCGTCCCTTGAGGAACCACTACTGTCTGCGACCCCACATTGAGGACCGCGATGAAAGGGTCCCCGTCCCCTCTTACGACGGTCTGGGCCGGAATTAAATGAGGTCCATTAACCCCGGCCCTAGACGGTCCCAGCAAAACACCCTGATCCCCAACGCCCTTAGCGAAGGGCCTACGAAGTTTCAGAGGCACTAACATTTGAGCTCCCGGCGGCACACGAACTGTTTTAACGACGAACGCCGGTACTGTTGCGAACGCCGTCCGAGCCGCAGCAGGGGAAGGCAGGAACGCCATGCGTCGCCCCGACGGAAGCTCAATGCATCCTTGGTCGATCAAAATACGAATCGGCATTTTGCCTAAGAAGTCCGTCCCCAGCAGGCACGGAACCGCCAGCGAGGAGGAAACAAAAATCGGCCCCGACAATTTGATGTCCCCGATAGAAATTTGCGCTCGAATCTGTCCCATGATGCCGAGAGAGCCCCCGTTAGCGGCATAGAATGGGACGTTAACCGGCAGTAAAGGACGGCTCTGTACAGGTAGAATATTGTAAATTAGCTCCGAAATGATTGTCGCCGATGCCCCCGTATCGACTTGGATGCGTACTTCTACTCCGTCAATGTGTCCGACCACGGCCGACGACCCCGACGACGCGGCCACCACGCGATGGGCTAACACGGACCACTGCCCGGGCTCGATTTGAGTCCCCGCAGTGATCCGTGTTGGCCCGTCGCAGCGCAACATCGGCCCCCCGTTCGTTGTGGTGCGAGAGTGTGTGACAGGTGAGTGCTTTGGCCAAACATGTGTGGTGCCGCGACTCGCCGGATCATGTTGCTGGAACTTGGGAGGAGGAGGGCCGGCGTCCTGACGAGGCGTCGTCCCGCGCTGTCGAGGAGAGCGGCACCCTGAGGCGACGTGGCCCCGGACGCCGCAGTTGAAACAACATGGGAGCGCCGTCGGAGATGATGGACGGTCGAAGCGGCTCGACCCGTCCCGGCCCGACCGTGCTCCTGTCGCCTGTTGCCGTCGGTGGTCGACGGCGTAGAGCTCTTCCGTCGGAAGGGTGGCTGCAGCCACCGCACGCCCGGCTGATGCCCTGCTGGCTTTCCGCCGCAGTGACAGAAGGTTGGCGTGGAGGAGCCACGCAGCCTGGAGAGAAGTCATCTCCGCGTCCTCCTGTGCGACGACAGCGATGTCGAGGTCGTCTGCCAGGAGGAGGATCTTTTCCGTGACCATCGCGTCCACGCCGTCGTCATCCATACGAGGAAAGGCCGTCTTCGCCATCGCCAGGAGGCTCGTCCGGTATGCCAGGGGCGACTCCTTTTCACCCCGCTTGCGATCGTAAAACTGCTGTCGGCATTCAGCTGAAGGTCCATAGACCCCGCCCAGCAGCTGTAGCGCCATCGGCAGCGTAGAACGCTTCTCCCTCGGCGCCGATGTGAGGGCGGCGAGCGCGTCGCCATCGAGGAGCGCCGGCAGCGCGCAGAGAGCCTCATCGTCCGACCAGTTTGCCATTTCTTGGTGGGCGAGGAAGCGTCGCCGAAAGCCGCCCCAGTCTCCCTCCGCGCCGACAAACTCCTTAAGCGGGGGCAGTCTCTGGTGTAGCGCAGCGGTTGTTGTAGAACCCCGCAGGTTGTTGTCACCACGACTCGGCTGTGGCTCGGCGCGAACGGCCGATGGAATCGCCTGTCGCAGCTGCGATGACGCACCCTCCGCCAGTGATGACGCGGCAGCTCCAGCGAGGCCGATGTCGGAGCCGATGTTCAAGCTGGCCACGCCCTGAGCAGCCGCCGCGTCGATGGCGGGAAATTCAAATTTCGACTCTTCTGAAATGGCGGGAAGGCGCCCCGGTCGTCGGCTCCCCTCGCCCCGTGGTGGACCACCAGCCCCCAATCGCGTGATGGTCTCTAGCGTGGCGGCAGCGGCATACAGCAGCTCCGCCAGCCTTTCGTGGGCCAGCCGTAACGCGTCTGGCTGCGGCCCCTCTTCATTCCGATGCCCCGGTAAGAAGGTGTCAGGCCCCGGCTGCACCATGTCTTGTGGAGCCGTCTCGGGCTCGACGATCTCAGCAGTGTCTTCCTCCTGCGGTACTCTGGCCCGAGCTGTATTGCGCGTTTCCATGTTCGTAGTACTTCTGACTCCAGTTGAAGTACCGGTGAGGACGCTTGACACCGAGGTTGAGGCACACGTGTATTTATTTTACATTCGTCACGACAGGACAGCACTAGAGGGGGTATCGGCCCCCTCACCCGTATAACTGGGGATACACCACTAGCTATCCCTGACCTACCCCGAGTCCTCCACTAACGGGCTAGGGGAGGCTGTCTGGCCCGACACTGGTGAGTCGGGCTACGGTACCCGGAATCCCAGAGTGCTGACTCTGGTTCACGGGACCACGCCGCTGGCTCGGTCCTGCGCGGCCCTGACAAGGGCGGCGTCTCAGGGGAGTCCAGGGCTCTAGCTACCCGGGTCTTCAATCTTCCCTCCTTTGTTCTAATACTGCCCCGAGCTCTCTCTGTCATCCCTTTTTATACCCCCTCCAGGATCACAACCCCGGGCAGCCCTACCCCCAGGCTGCCCAATGCGGACGTCGTTGCGGGCACCCCCCCCGCTTACTCCCGGGGCTCCGCCCACTGTGTTTGTTCGCCGTTTGATCTTATGTACAAACAGCCCCTCCATAACAGCCCTACATAGGGGTTAGAATTAGGGTTACGGGTTAGGGTTATGGTTAGGGTGCGGGTTAGAGTTATGGTTATGGTTTTAGGGTAGGGTTAGGGGTTAAGTTTAGGGTTAGAGGCTAGGGTTTAGGGGTTAGGGTTAGGGCTAAGGATTAGGGCACCTATGCAGTTTTATGCCAAAATCATCTAAATTTTCATAGCTACATTTTCCAAAAAAAAGTGAATTCCTCCCTTTTGTTAAGCATTAGTATGTTATATATTGCATTAAAAGTAGGATATTTCACCATGAACATTTCATGTATAAATCCTTTATATGCGTGGCGGCTAGAGTCCTCTCGTCCTCTGGCTTGAGATGGCTGCCACCTATGGGTCAGATGATTGTCTGTCAGTATTAAGCAATTGGTAATTAAATATTTAATTTGTTTTCCCTAAACAGTGTAACATTTTGGGAATTTTTTTCACGAACATTAATTGTCTCGCACAACGAGTCTGTGTGCAAAATGTCAGCTCGATTGGATCACGGGAAGTGGGTTAAAAATACGACCGAATGATTTGCACTGTCGTAAGCAAGCAAGCAAGCACGCAAGCACGCAAGCAAGCGAAATTAATATAAAGGATTTAAAAAAGAAAATCGGCATACTAACCTATGCCGTTTTTGGCCAATATTGGCCAAATTTTTACAGCTTTCTTTTTCAACAAAAGTTAATTCCTCCCTTTTGTTTAGCATTAGTATGTTATATATTGCATTAAAAGTAGGATATTTCACCATGTACATTTCATGTAAAAAAGAAAATCGGCATACTAACCTATGCCGTTTTTGGCCACATTTGGCCAAATTTTTACAGCTTTATTTTTGGAAAAAAGTTAATTCATCCATTGTATTTACCATTAGTATGCTATGTATTAGATTAAAAGTGGAAAATTTTGCGATTAAATGTTCACGTCCCAAAAAAAACCCGACAAACTAACCTCTGCTGTTTATGGCCAAAATGAGCCAAATTCCCATAGCTTTATTTTACAACAACAAGTGCATTCCTCCATTGTGTTTGCCGTAGTATTCTACATATTACGTACAAAATTAAAAATTTCACGATACATTTTTCAACTCACAGAAAATCGGCACACATTTTTTAGCCAAAAAGCAAATTGGCATACTAATCTATGCCGTTTTTGGACAAAATTGTGTTCGGGTTTGGGTGAAGGTTAGGGGTTAAGGTAAGAGGTTAGAGGAAGAGGTTGGGGGTTAGGGCAAGGGGGTTGGGGTTAGGGGTTAGGGTGAATGTTAGAGGTTGGGGTAGGAGTTAGGGTTTAGGGTTAGGGTCATTTAGGGTTAGGGGTTAGGGTTAGCGTTAGAGTTTAGGGTTAGGGGTTATGGTTAAAGGTTAGGGTTAGGGCTAGGAGATGAGGGTTATCGGTTAGGGGTTAGGGTTAGAGGTTAGGGCTAGGGCTAGGGGATGAGATTCAGGGTTAGGGTTAGGGGTTAATTTTAGGGTTAGGGGCTAGGGTTTAGGTTTAGGGGTTAGGGTTATGGCTGAGGGTTAGGGTTGGGGTAGTCAGGATTAGGGCACCTATGCAGTTTTATTCCAAAATCATCCACATTTTCATAGGTACATTTTCCAAAGAAAAAGTGAATTCCTCCCTTTTGTTTAGCATTAGTATGCTAAATATTGCATTAAAAGTAGGATATTTCACCATGAACATTTCATGTAAAAAGAAGCAAATCGGCAAACTAACCTATGCCGTTTTTGGCCAATATTGGCCAAATTTTTACAGCTTTCTTTTTTAACAAAAGTTCATTCATCCATTGTATTTACCCTTAGTATGCTATGTATTAGATTAAAAGTGGAACATTTTAGGACTAAATGTTCACGTCCCAAAAAAAACGACATACTAACCTCTGTTGTTTATGGCCAAAATGAGCCAAATTCCCATAGCTTTATTTTACAAGTGCATTCCTCCATTGTGTTTGCTGTAATATTCTACATATTACGTACAAAATTAAAAATGTCACGATACATTTTTCAACTCACAGAAAATCGGCACACCTTTTTTAGCCAAAAAGCAAATTGGCATACTAATCTATGCCGTTTTTGGACAAAATTGTGTTTGGCTTTGGGTGAAGGTTAGGGGTTAAGGTAAGAGGTTAGAGGAAGAGGTTAGGGGTTAGGGCAAGGGGTTTGGGGTTAGGGTGAATGTTAGGGGTTAGGGTTTAGGATTAGGGTCATTTAGGGTTAGGGGTTAGGGTTAACGTTAGAGTTTAGGGTTAGGGGTTAGGGTTAGAGGTTAGGGCTAGGGGATGAGGTTCAGGGTTTAGGGTTAGGGGTTAGGGTTAGAGGTTAGGGTTAGCGGATGAGGTTCAGGGTTTAGGGTTAGGGTTAGGGGTTACGGTTAGGGGTTATGGTTAGGGTAGGATTTGGTGGGGATTAGGGTCAATGTTATGTTTAGTGTTAGGGTTAGGGGTTATGGTTAGGGGTTATGGTTATGGGTTAGGGTTAGGGGATGTACGGTATATACGGTGTGAAAGAAGTTCAACATACACACGAACATGGACACTCGCTAAATAACCTAACCATCATGGACACTCGCTAAATAACCTAACCATCATGGACACTCGCCAAATAACCTAACCAACATGGACACTCGCTAAATAACCTAGCCATCATGGACACTCGCCAAATAACCTAACCAACATGGACACTCGCTATATAACCTAACCATCATGGACACTCGCTAAATAACCTAACCATCATGGACACTCGCCAAATAACCTAACCATCACGGACACTCGCTAAATAACCTAGCCATCATGGACACTCGCCAAATAACCTAACCAACATGGACACTCGCCAAATAACCTAACCAACATGGACACTCGCTAAATAACCTAACCAACATGGACACTCGCTAAATGACCTAACCATCATGGACACTCGCTAAATAACCTAACCAACATGGGCACTCGCTAAATGACCTAACCATCATGGACACTCGCTAAATAACCTAACCATCATGAACACTCGCTAAATAACCTAACCAACATGGACACTCGCTAAATAACCTAACCATCATGGACACTCGCTAAATAACCTAATCATCATGGACACTCGCTAAATAACCTAACCATCAAACTGCACTCCATTGCTGGAAAATACTACACGTCTATGGGACCACCAACACCCTACAGGGACAACCTGCATGCCCTTGCTCAAGAGATCCTACGTTAAATATGATATTATGCTTTACAGCTTCTTACATTTATTTAGGAAAATTAACCAAAGCTGATGGATGCACAAATAGAAGCATACACGGAAATCTTGGAAGACATTGAGACTACAAATCGAGTCATTTGTATCCTTGATGCACCTGCCAGTACTGGGAAGACCTTGGTTTTAAAACTGCTCCTCGCAAAGGCTCGCCAGAGAGAGAGAATTGCTCTAGCTGTGGCATCATCGGGGATTGCTGTGTAAGTCGATGTGTGAGTCGATGTGTGTCAGTCGCTGTGTGTGTTTGTCTATGTGTGTCAGTTGATGTGTGTATGTACGTCGATGTGTATGTGTGTTAGTCCATGTGTGTGTTAGTCCATGTTTGTGTAAGCCAATGTGTTTGTGTGAATCGATATGTGTAACTCCATATGTGTATATCTAAAGTCCATGTCTGTGTGAGTCCGTATGTGTGTGTAGGCCAATGTGTGTGTGTCTATGTGTAGAGGAGTAATATGGGGGTGTGACGTCATGCTCGCTGTCCAGTACGATGACGTCATGGGATGTGACGTTATGCTTGCTGGGCGAGGCGATGACGTCATGTCTCCTCTAGGTACTTAAGGAGGACCCCGTGACGAAAGTAGGGTCACTTTGGGAGCCCGGGATAGAGAGCGGTTGAATAGCCAGCCAGCGGTAGAGCTTAGGGAGTCTGGAGAGAAGCCAGCCGCAGTGATAGAAGAAGGTGCTGCTCTCCCCGGTCGGTGTTGGCTGAACCCCCGATCCGACTCGACGGAGAGAGCCCTGGAGCTCTCTTCACAGAGTGAAGGTTCGTGTGAAGAAACCTAGTGAAGGACCCCTACCCCTGGGGAAGTTATCCGAAATGCTTAATAAATAACTGGCGCAAGCCCTTAACTGAAGACCTGCCTCTGCATCGTCATTTGCACCTCAACATTTGTATGCGAGTCCATGTGTGTGTGTAAATCGATGTGTGTTCGAGTCGCTGTAGGTGTGTACGTCGATTTGTGTAACTCCATGTGTGTGTATCTAAAGCGAATGTCTGTGTGTGCGAGTCGATGTGTTTGTGTGTGTGGGTCGATGTTTGTGTGTCTAAGTCCATGTGTGTGTCTTTCGGCCGGGCAACGCCAGGTACTTCCCACTAGTACTCTTATATGAGCGCACTTAATCTATCTGTGATGAACCCTGCACTTTCCATCGTTTTCATGCAGGGGACGCTGTAAACCTACGCGCCCCCTGCATGAACGACGGAGGCACAGAGACAGACGGTCGATCGCGTTGGAATTGATCTGCAGACGGCAGTCTTCTGGCACGGCCAGCTCTGTGTCACCTCATCTCAATCCCGCGATCCCAACCAGGAGAAAGTCCGCATCAAACCGAATCCCCGGCAAGGCCATCTACTTAACGACTAGAGAAAATTCACACGAAATGTCGTTTTCAATGAAGTCTTTCAGATGTAAAATGATATAAGCTTTTATTGAAGAAACACAATTTAAAACATAATACAATTCAAAGTTGTTTCAATTTAAAACTTCAAAACGGAGCATTGGGTGCTTGCGTGGATGCGTCTTTCGTGTGCAATTTTCTTCGTGACTTTCCTGGCCCAAGGCAGTAAATGGTTGTGAGGGGCACCGCAGGCGGTCAGGCTTGCTTCAACCCATGGTTGTCAAAATCCAGACGTTAATTGGCAAGGACCATTTCTTGTCCTAGTTCGCCAACATATACGACGTCATGCAAAATTCTAATGAGTGTTGTTGTGCAGAATGTATCTACTAGATGTGCTCAGCCTTGTAACCAAATACAAATCTGTACTGTTGTATATGTTGGTTATCAAAATTTGTTATGTTGTATGCGTGCGTGGGTGAAATTATTATGTTGTATATGTGGGTTATGAATATTCAGTGAAAATAATAATAATTAAATGAAATTTGGCCAAATGTGTAATTATCCGGAAATGTTAATTTATGTAATTATGCACATTTTAATTATGCCAATTCGAGAGGTAATCGTATTAATTATGCGAGTGGGTATAATTATGATAATGCAAGTCGTTATGATAACCAGACCCCGCCTCGGTGATGAGGGTGGGTTATCGATCGGAATAAGGCAATTAATCGTATGCAGTTATGCAGGTGTGGTGTAAGTATGCAAGATTGACTTAGATTAACTCGGCATCGTTGTCTAGGTTCGTCTCATTCTCGCTTTAACATTCCCAGAGTGTGTATTTGTGGTTATATTTTAGGTCCCCGATTCACCCCGTTATCGCTTTAACATTTACTGAGTATGTGTTAGTGTGTTTATTAAGGTCACCAAGTTCAGATCTCAACGCAGAAGCAGATCTTATGCATAGATTTCAGGAAAGAATCACACAACCACTTCTGTATTGATCAATTTATTACTAATTCAACCTTAACTATGATATCGTATGCGAACTCTCAATCCCGGAACGTCAACACGGCATCAATACAGTATCATCAACGATTGTCTGATTTCACTTTGACAACGGCACATGGATCCCGCATAACGCGATGGTTGTTAGTGAGAGAGAGAGTCGTTAAAATATGCAAATACTATGCTAAGAAAACCTTAACGTTAATGAATGATTATACTCAATATTGTTCACGCAGTACCGCACTCCTTATTGATCATACGCAACCCTTATCACGTTGTTAGCACCTTGGGTCACGGGACAGTTGAATATTCTGTAGAGGATGCGAGTACGTGCGGCGATTATGACTGAAAGATACTTGAAAGATTATACGGCGATAAAAAAAACACAATCAAAAACAGTTATTATTCTTAAAGGCATCAATCTCAACAGATACATCGGCAGGTTATCTGACAACAGAACGGCTCGGAGTAAGGGCCTGCAACGGTGCTCCTTTTCCGAAGATCGTTATCTTATACCAAGTTTACTAATTGGGGACCAGATCACCTGATAAGGATCCGGTGGGCCACCACTCCCCATGTGAGCGTGGCTCGGCGGAAGGAGGTGCCAAGAATCAGTTCGTATTGATGGATCTGTTGGGAATTTATGCGATTAAGAGTACAGCCCACTAAATATTAAAGATAAAAATTACGAATACTTTTATAAACGACGGATGGCCATCACTCGGTCTCGTTGTGATGCCTTCCCAGCCACGGATGGCTTATGGGTTCGAGTGTGTTTGAGTGGTAAGAGTTGTCTTGAATAGTCGGTGTTCGGAGTCGATTCTTTATGTCAAACAGACGCCTGGTGGTCGTGTGGTGAGGGGGCGGTGCGCGTCATACGTATCAGTCGCTCCCCTGTCACCGTGATGAACTGGTTCGGATGCCCGTTGATACGCTGTCGCAGTTCGGAACTCGGTCGGTAGGTGGCGCCCACAACTCGCTCGCAGCGTGCAGTGTTGGGTCGTCGACCAGGGTGTGCACGGAGCCTCGTCGCCAAACCGCGACCCTCACCACTCCGGCGGCAGCAGAGACCTCCGACTCGGCAGAGGTTGACCCACGCAGGCCGAGTTGAGCTGTCAAGCGGGTCTTGCCCGCCTGCAGAGGAGATGGGGAGCCGCTTGAGTCGCCCCGAGAGCCGGCTTTGGTAAGCCGATCGAACTCGGCAAAGTCCCAGACGAGCTGAAGATGAGTCGAGCCGACCCGCTGGTCGCACTCGCTCCTGAGCCGACCCTCCCGGTCGGGCTCGCTCCTGAGTCGACCCGCTGGTCGCACTCCTGAGTCGACCCGCTGGTCGCACTCCCCACGTGAGCCGACCCGCTGGTCGCACTGGTTTCCAATGCTCAGGATCCTTTCCTTTATGCCGAAAAATCCCCCTGGATCCCGCCCACAAGGCGGGGCTTCTTTCGATTTTTGCTGTGTCAGGATCTGTCCGTAGGCAGGTGTGTCCATGTGTGTGTCCGTACGTCCGTATGTCCTTGTGTGCATCACTCACGGTATATTCCGTTGTCACCCTCCCTCCATAAAACCCACGAGCAAACAATCAGATGTTACAAATTGCCTCGAAGTCGTCTCTCTGTCTGGGTGCAATATTATCTCTTGTCTGGCCTTCTTCATGAACCCAAAACACAGACGTTACAAATCGTCTCATAGGCGTCTTTGTTCGTGTTGCACAACCTGGAGGGAGGGGCAACACTCTCTCCGACCCGGCGCACAAAGAAATGGTTAAGAAGTTTTAAGTTAACATTTGTCCCTTACTATTTCACAGTTATGATTCTGTATGTAACCTAAGGTCTGTCGTTTCCCATCGTGGTGCTTGACTCAAGTGGAGGTGTTTCCCCGAGCGTATACACACTCCTATCCCGCGCTGCGGGGATACAAAGACGGCCGGGATCTCCCTTTCTCTCCGACCCTGGGTTTAACATCGTTTTTTTTATTATGTATTTATATTCGACCTGGTGGTGATTCATCCCGTTATCCTGGCTTTTCCATAAGTTTTACTTTTGTCTTTTCATGCATATGCTTATTACTATTAATTTATTTCCGATATCTTAGGTTAAGGGGTAAGTTTCTTGATCCTAGGAATTCGTATTCCTTGGTGTCTGCATGGTTATATAAGCGGAATATAGTTTACGGTGAATAGCGTTAACATTGATGTTATGTACGATATTATGTATTGTGATGTCTTTAACTTAACTTGTTTGTCAGGGCTTTACTGACACGAAGTTGCATTCCATAGCCCCGCAGTCTTTGCCCCACCCTATCTCTGCTCGCCGTGGTTGTTGCTGTCCAGCTGACGCCGTTAACTCAAGGCCTCATTAATTTCCGTCACTCCTTGTAGGTGAGGGCGGTTGAACCTTGGAGTCAGTTCTGGTTTTTGTCTGCCTGCTTCTTCTTGTGTCCCCTGACCCCGGGAGTTATTATTCTACTTTTATGGTCTGTCGAAGCCCGACTCGCTGTTGCTGGGCTGGTCGTTCCCGGCTTTTTGCTTACGTTTGCAGTTCGCCGTGCTCTTAATTTCCTTCCCTCTTCAACCTTATATCGACTATTCGCTCCTGTCTGGGTGCGATTCAATTTTAACTTAGGAAGGTTCTGATTGTCATATGCTTCGGGTCGAGTTGTATAGAAAGTATTAAAGTATGGAAATAACATTTCATATTGACTTAATGGTGGTGATGGTTCAGTAGGCGTAACTTGTGGCCTGGTTTAATTGGAGTGGGTGTGAATATCAATAACTTTAGCCTACCCTGTTGTTAAATTCCGACTTTAACGTTACTTTAATAGCAATACAGAATAATTGAGCTTTTTGTCTTAACTAGGCGAACGCGAACTTCTGGTGACCCCCGCAGCCTTGTTGTTCAGCTGGGTCTGCCTCCTTGAGAGATATACACCACTCTTATTCTCGTCCCACTGTGGCCATCCAACCTTCTGCTCTGGGAGTGTTATTCTTAATTTCAGGTCAAAGGCCCCCTCACGTTCAGACGTGCAGGGTTGTTTAAATCAGCTCCCTCCCCTGTGCACGTGTTCCAACTAGCTCGGAATCCCTAAACACACAATCAGTGATGATTCCTGGCTTTCTGTGGTTGTGATTTAGACAAAGGCGCCTCTGCTTTCTTCCATTGCCTTTGAGTCGACACTGCCCTATTATTTGCCCATGTGCTGAGGTCATAGAATTCGTTTTGACTTCAGTAATATTAACATTCAGTATTGGATTAGCAAATGGGCAATGGTTCATTGATGTAGCTCGCAGCCTGGTCTCCAATTTGAGCGAGCGCGAGGATCGATACTTTAGCCTACTCTGTTGTTGAATTTCGAATTTTGACGTTACTTTAAAACCATGCAGGATGGTTGGGCTTTTTGCCTTAACTATGTCTGGCTGACACTCCCACTGTCTCTGCCGCCTGCACGGGTGACATGTGCCCGTTCATCAGGCCTTATCTTTCCTTGAAGCAAGGTTGCAAATTCTGCCATCCTAGCCCTCCTCCAGTTCATTACTTAACAACACCTGGTGTTTTGCAGTTTGCTGCGCTTTTGGTGTGTTTCATTCATTAAAAAAAAACAAGTAAAAAGATAATATATAAAAATATCATCAAATATTATTAATCTCAATTTTGGAAGAAGGGTTAGTATACAACAGTACCAAAAATGCATTCCAAATGTGCTCTTAAAATTACCTCCTTGCTATGAAGCAGATCAGCAGACACGACATCTTTCATTTATCGATCTCTCCACAAAACAAAGGAATGTTTTACATAAACTATAACAAGCACAGACTTCTGGGAGTGCGTCAATGATTCAGTGCAAGCCACCTGTGGACCCTTATTGGTGCACAGTGTCTCAAGAGCAGCCGGGCTTGCTTCAACCGATAGCTTCAAACATCCAGACGTAAATCAGTAAGGAGCATTTCTAGCCCTAGTTAGACAAAATTTGTGTCAATACGTAATACCAAATTATAATTCAAGTTGTAGAGAATGTATCTCCTCTACGTGTAACTTTTAAGTGGTATGCCTTGTAACTGATACATGATCCGAGTGTGCTCCCTATTTCAAAGACAATGAGTTGCTCCAGAGGGAGAATGCTTCCTGAAAACACAAAAGTACCCTTTGACCTATATCACAAGAACAATGAGTCTCACCTGAGTTATCTGTACAGGTTACTTCCAAAACACACAGTGTCCTAACATGACTTATTCAATGTTTGACCCTTATAGACAAAATGGTACATGTACACACACAATCAGACAAGTATTCATTAAAAATTAGTGACAGGCATATTAACAAAATTTAAAGACTGCACTGAAATATACTGCATTAGGTTACATCGCATTAAGAAGCTAATTTAAAAAAATACGCACCGTCTGCTTAACAGTGTATGTACAACATACTAATACACCATTCAAAACGAGTCGGCCATTGCATGCTGGCGTCTGGATCAAAATTGAGCAAATTCTAAACATTACCTACAAACTCCACAACTGAGATGCCACATCAACCATCGCCCATATTGACAGGCTCTTGTCCACATGCAGGCCGGTGCAGGGCCACCACCTTGTGCCACACAGGGGCAGCTGCCACTTGGGATGCTCTTCGAGTGTTTGAGACGAGATACGATGCAAAACTCAGAGTTGCCAGAGGCGATTAAGCAAGCACCATATAAATGCAATTATGCTAACATAGTGAATGCTTGGGAGCTTATTGGCTCTAACTCCTAGTTAGAGATCTACCCCACACACAGGTCCACAAAGACTGGCCGCTCTTACCCTGCAGGTTGACCTAGGAACCGAGTGTTTAACTTCACATTATTGTCATTAAAGGCCTGTGACAAAGGTGCATCTATTGGAGCGACATCGTTTCAGGCTTACACATCTACCGGGTCTCCATTCGACTTTGTACTGTCTCAGAGGAAGTCCACCCATACCTCCACTTCCACAAACTGCTGGGAGTTTCCTCGCTCTGCCTCACAGTCAAAATTCTCCTCCTGCTTCACGTTGCCTGCATCGATGTGAAGGTCCGATTTTGGAGTTGAATCTTCATCTTCATATTTTACCTTCACTTCTTCGCTCTTCATCATCACTTCTTCACATTTCACCTCTTCATATTTCACCTCATTACCTATAAAAGTGTCCAAGCTGGGATTTTCTTCCGGTTCTTGTTTCATGAGGGATGGGCTCATTGCGGAACTTTGACTTTCACAAGTTGATTTCAGACTCTGCTCCTGGTGGATCTTCTGATGCTTGTGTTTTCTCTGGTGTACATAAAGATTTGATGAACATGTAAACGCCTTCCCACACACACTGCACCTGAAGGGTTTCTCTCCCGTGTGTGTTCTCTTGTGTGTTACAAGACCATATGGATCTGAAAACGCCTTCCCACACACACTGCACTTGAAGGGTTTATCTCCCGTGTGTGTCCTCAGGTGTCTTTGAAGATGTGGTGACTGTCCAAACGCCTTCCCACACACACTGCACTTGAAGGGTTTCTCTCCCGTGTGTGTTCTCTGGTGTGTTATAAGAACAGATTGATATAAAAATGCCTTCCCACACACGCTGCACTTGAAGCGTTTCTCTCCCGTGTGTGTTCTCTGGTGTTCTACAAGACCAGATGACTGTGCAAACGCCTGCCCACACACACTGCACTTGAAGGTTTTCTCTCCCGTGTGTGTTCTCTGGTGGCCTACAAGAGAAGATGACTGTGCAAACGCCTTCCCACACACACTGCACTTGTAGGGTTTCTCTCCCGTGTGTGTTCTCTGGTGTATTACAAGATAAGATGATTGTGTAAACGCCTTCCCACACACACTGCACTTAAAAGGTTTCTCTCCTGTGTGAGTTCTCTGGTGCCGTGTCAAATTTGCAGTAGAATTCGTGCTGTATGCACACCGATCGCATTGTTTTCTTGTCGTACCGAGCTGCGCCGAGTGTCTTTGCTCCATCAGACCAATTCTGCAGAAGAAGCAACAGCCGCAGACAGAAAAAAAAAATCCACACCATCTACACATCAGTATCGAGGCACAGAGGAATGCATATACAGTCACACGTGACTTACACGTCTATATTTCGATTTAAAGCTTTCGTGACTGCAGGGATTCATCTTCTTGGTTCTTTCGGTAAAGTCACGTAGAAGGGAAGTAATAAAATAATAAAAATCAATCATAATAAAATAATTATCACGACGTTCCGGCCACAACACAAGCAGCCGTCCTCAGGTGAAGACCAGGTCTGTCGAGACGACAGCGTCTAAAAGAAAACACCACCACGCTTGGAGCGTTTATTTAAGCTGGGTTGGAAGGGGGTGAAAATGCGCATTGACAAAGGAATCTGCATATTAAGAGGAATTTAGCATATTTATGGGAAATGCAGGAATGCGATAAGTGCTACTTGTGAAATGCGTAGGAGGTGGGCGGGGGGTTTTCAAAGTCATATTATGCCCATGCATTATGCAGGATTAGCAGCATCAAAGGGAGGGGATAGGGGTAGCATTAATAAAGGGAAGGAATGTTAATAGTATGTAGCTGCAGTAACTAAACAACAACGTAAAAAGCTAAAGTATAAACTACATAGGGAGGAAATAGGGGTAGCATTAATAAAGGGATAGAATGTTAATAGTATGTAGCTGCAGTAACTAAACAACAACGTAAAAAGCTAAAGTATAAACTACATAGCATTAAATTGTATACTGTATTACTATACACTACCCTATGTCTTAGAATAATACATAGTGTAATATTACACTATGTATTATTCTACCCACCCAACTGTATACCACACTGCTGTATATTCACTATACAATTTTAATGCTATATATTACCTTATACATCGTATTAAACATTACACTTTAATACTATTAATTATTATACAATATGCTATGCACTATACCATTGACCGTCACGTGAAAGGTACTAAGAGGAAGCAATGAAAAATGTCAATGGGAGAGTGGTGGTTGGAAGCTTGCAGCAGAGCAAAGAATCAATTCCCTGCAGTGAGTTGAACGCGGTCTGAAAGTCACCGCAAACGTGGACACAATCAGTTAAGATCCGAAATGGTTAATTACGTCCTTCCAATGATTGCTAAGCCGGAATCCATCTTCTCGGTTGAAATTGTCTCTGTGTTTGTATATGTGGATCGCCTCATGAACGAATTTCTCATGGTAGCCAGATGGCTTGCAGAGAACCTCTGTCTTGGAGAAGTCAATATCATGTGAGCCCACTGAATTGTAACAGTGATCTGCCACGGCCGAGGTGTTAGTCCTACCGTGTTTCAAGTCTGCTTTATGTTCACGGATGCAGTCCGAGACATGTCGTTTGGTTTCTCCAATGTAACTGCTACCACAGAGGAAACTTAGTTTGTAGACGCCAGGGTACTGTATGTCTGGAACCACATCTTTTACAGACACCACCACGCTTGGAGCGTCTATTTAAGCTGGGTTTCCCCCCCCCTTCCAACCCAGCTTAAATAGACGCTCCAAGCGTGGTGGTGTTTTCTTTTAGACGCTGTCGCCTCGACAGACCTGGTCTTCACCTGAGGACGGCTGCTTGTGTTGTGGCCGAAACGTCGTGATAATAATTTTATTATGTTTGATTTTTATTATTTTATTACTTCCCTTCTACGTGACTTTACCGAAAGAACCAAGAAGATGAATCCCTGCAGTCACGAAAGCTTGAAATCGAAATTTAACCGCCTCTACGGGGAGGGATTCCACATAACTTTGAGATCCTTCAACAAGCTCCGTGATAAGAAGGCTCAGCTAATCGAGTCTCTCACCTTTCTGAAGAGATGCCGCGACTCTAAGGTAATACCAAACGCATTTACACTAACATCTGCTGCTGTAACTTCTTCTAATGCTAAACGAATTCTGTCTAGAACAAGCTTAGCTCTTATCTCAGAGAAAATCAGACTTACGCACACCGATCTAGATCAGTTAGACAAGACACTCTACAAATCACACTTATCTTTGAGTGCAACAATGTCCACATCGGATTGGGAACATGTAGACAAAATGACTGCCTCTTCAGCTGCCGCTATGTCGACGAAATGTAAGGACAACTTGATTTACAAATTCAACTGCCTCTCAAACAAGAGACCGGACCCACACATTGAAAAGCTAGACATTAACAAAGTCGTAATTAATCGCAGTAACAGTTCTATCTCTGAAGGTCTGAAATCCGTTTTAGCTAAAGGACTAAACTTTGCAATCACACCTAGACACATACCAGTTAATGATATAATTGCTAGAGTAGATGTAGCTCTCAAGGTCACATCGCTGCAGACGTAGCAAGATCTGAAATCTCTGAAACCCTCAAAAACGCTAAGATGGCAGCTAGCAACATCAGCAAAGATGAGTGTTTTGAATTAGCTAAATTAAAAAAGAGGGATGACATTGTCATCCTCTCAGCCGACAAAGGCAATGCCACTGTAATCATGAACAAAATAGAATACAACAACAAAATTCAAGAACTACTCAATGATGGCAGCTATACAAAAATAAAAAGACCCCACCAACAGCCTCGTCTCTAAAACCAACCAAATCATTTCTTATTCAACCACATTAATTGATCAGACCAAACAGTTCTCGTTGAAACCTTCTGCAGCCAGGCCACCAAGATTATACGGCTTGCCAAAGATACATAAAGAAGATACACCTCTTCGTCCCATTGTCTCTACGATCAACTCCCCCACATACAAACTGGCTCGTTTTTTGTCTGAAATCCTACTGCCTTTCACTGGAAAAACCACCTCTGCGGTACTAAACTCTACTGACCTGGTATCGACAATCAAGGGGATTTCCCTGTCCCCAGACGACCTGCTTGTCAGTTTTGATGTGGTTTCCTTATTCACCAAAGTTGCTGTACCTGACACCATCGCAATCATTGAAGACTTGGTTCATCAAGGACTGAATGCTGGGGTACCACCCCTGGTGAGACACTGCTTAACCAATACATACTTCACCTGGAATGGAACTTTCTACAAGCAAACTGAGGGCACCCCAATAGGCTCCCCCCTATCTCTGGTTGTAGCCAACGTCTTCATGGAGAAATTTGAGACTAATGCCATCCAGACTGCCACTCTACGCCCGACTTTATGGAAGAGGTACGTAGATGACACTTTTGTCATCTGTCCACATGGCCGGCCTGCTCTAGACCAATTTCTCGACCACATCAATTCCATACACCCAGCCATCAGATTCACCATGGAAGACGAAAAAGATGGCAAGCTACCTTTTTTGGATGTCCTAATTAAAAGGAGACCTTATGGTTCAATGAGCCACTCTGTCTACAGGAAAGCCACCCATACGGATGCTTACCGGATTCCCACCACAATCCATCCCAGAATAATTCCCTCATCAAGACTCTATAGTCTATACCATAGAGCCCAATGCATTTCCGACCAGGAGCACATTGCCAGTGAACTCAAACACGTACGCCAAGCTCTTAAGGCTAATCGTTACTCCGACTACACAATCCGCAAAGCCATCACTCCAACCATCAAGAAGGATCCTGTTGAGGAGCCTCTCAAGACCATCACCTTACCCTATATTGCTGGGGTCACAAAAAAGATCTCCAAAATCCTGATTAAACACAAGATCCAGGTCCGATTCAACACAGTACATAAAATCCGTGATCTGGTCCCATCTGTAAAAGATGTGGTTCCAGACATACAGTACCCTGGCGTCTACAAACTAAGTTGCCTCTGTGGTAGCAGTTACATTGGAGAAACCAAACGACATGTCTCGGACCGCATCCGTGAACATAAAGCAGACTTGAAACACGGTAGGACTAACACCTCAGCCGTGCCAAATCACTGTTAGAATTCAGTGGGCTCACATGATATTGACTTCCCCAAGACAGAGGTTCTCTGCAAGCCATCTGGCTACCATGAGAGATTCGTTCATGAGGCGATCCACATATACAAACACAGAGACAATTTCAACCGAGAAGATGGATTCCAGCTTAGCAATCATTGGAAGGACGTAATTAACCATTTCGGATCTTAACTGATTGTGTCCACGTTTACGGTGACTTTCAGACCGCGTTCAACTCACTGACATTGACTATATATCTTGTATTCTCCGCAGGGAATGGATTCTTTGCTCCGCTGCAAGCTTCCCACCACCACTCTCCCATTGACATATTTCGTTGCTTCCCCTTAGTACCTTTCACGCGACGGTGAATGGTATAGTGTATAGCATATTGTATAATAATAGCATTAAAGTGTAATGTTTAATACAATGTATAAGGTAATACAGTGATACCTCGGTTCACGAATTTAATTTGTGAACTGACTCTGGTCGCGAACCGAATTGGTCGTGAACCGAGGCACATTTTTCCATAGGGTTCAATGTAAATCCGGTTAATCCGTTCTGACCTTTTTTTTGGTTTTGAAGCACAAAAATATGAAACAAATTACAATACACATTAGTACTGTACAGTATAGTAATGTATAAAGAGAGAACACTAACCTTGCATGAGATGACTTCAGTAAGCACTCAAACGGGTGAACTGTACAATACAGTAAGTACAGTATTGTACAGTACAGTAGTACAGTACAGTACTGTATGTGCTAAAAAGCACACCAAAAAGCAAAAAGTCACTGAACGTGTCTTCACAGTACTCACAGTACTTATTTCTGTGTCTCTTCTTCTCTCCACGATCTTCCTACAGGAAGTCACGACCATGTGACAGCCTGGAAATAGCATTAAAATGGCCGCGGCTCCTGTTCGTGAACCGAAGCGGAGTTCGTGAACCGGAGCATATTTTTATGAACTTTTCTGTTCGTGAACCAAGTTGTTCGTGAACAGAAGCGTTCGTGAACCGAGGTATCACTGTATATAGTATCGAAATTCTATAGTGAATATACAGCAGTGTGGTATACAGTTGGGTGGGTAGAATAATACATAGTGTAATATTACACTATGTGTTATTCTAAGACATAGGGTAGTGTATAGTAATACAGTATACAATTTAATGCTATGTAGTTTATACTTTAGCTTTTTACGTTGTTGTTTAGTTACTGCAGCTACATACTATTAACATTCCTTCCCTTTATTAATGCTACCCCTATCCCCTCCCGTTGATGCTGCTAATCCTGCATAATGCATGGGCATAATATGACTTTTAAAAACCCCCGCCCACCTTCTACTCATTTCACAAGTAGCACTAATCGCATTCCTGCCTTTCTCATAAATATGCTAAATTCCTCTTGATATGCAGATTCCTTTGTCAATGCGCATTCCCCCCCCCCTTTCCAACCCAGCTTAAATAGACGCTCCAAGCGTGGTGGTGTTTTCTTTTAGACGCTGTCACCTCGACAGACCTGGTCTTCACCTGAGGACGGCTGCTTGTGATGTGGCCGAAATGTCGTGATAATTATTTTATTATGTTTTATTTTTATTATTTTATTACTTCCCTTCTACGTGACTTTACCGAAAGAACCAAGAAGATTACACGTCTATACTTAGTAATATATTTATGATATATTAAAAAATCTTGCCCCAAATTCATCACACAGGCTGTTATAGCACACAATGAGATGACAAATGGTCATAAACATGCCTGGAAGCCCTCGTATCTTCAAAATGAACGTTAACCCAAAACTCAGAGCACACAATTTCGGCTGTCTGGCTTCAAAATAAATATTTACGAAAGCTAAATTCAGCTAACATAGCAAAGGGTGTTGAAAATAATACTATTTGTGTTATGCACAAAATGCATAAATTAATGTTCAATCGCAACTGAGAGGTGTGAAGCCAGGCACAGATGTCCTAGAATGCTGGGATGAACAGTTCCGGCTTCAGCTGCAAGTGTGCTGTGATAAGTTCCTGACTCCATTCTTGCAAAGAGTTCCAGAGGAAAAACTAAAATAAACTACTGTTTTGATATAACCTCTGTGCTCAATAGTTAATAGACTTTACTGCAAATACAAACTTGACAATGTCACACACTCAAGAGTTGGAACCAGGATTTTCAGGTAGGGGGGGAAACCCCTCCAGCAATGAAAAATTACAGGAGTTGTTAGTAAGTAAGGAGTTGTTAGTAAGTAAGGAGTTGTTAGTAAGAAAGGACTTGTCTCTTGCTTTTCATTCGACGCGTGTGATCGTCATCGCGCTCCCTGAACGTATTGCCTTCAGGAAAGAAAAGTAGACTTTTCTATTTTGGGTGGGGGGGGGGGGTGGAATGACCATGAAGTATGTGGCGTCAACCCGCAACACACCTGAGTGAAGCGCTCTGCAATGCGTACCCCTACCATACGGCTCTTCGCGCGCCGTACTTCTACAGCTGTTCACAGCGTGCCAGGAGATTTTAGGTGGCGCTTCCCTCCAGGCCAATTAAGTCATTGGCTTCTTGGAGTTTCAATACATATCCGTGTGAAGAACGGGTACAACTGCTATCTTAAATATAAAGCAGAAACTACAGATGTTTGTTTGTGTGAAGCAGCAAAAACTCTCCAACGCTGAGCTCTGGCGTCAAGAAATTTGCACAGCTCACGCCTTCTGGAATTTCTAAGTGAACACAACTATTTTCCGCTCGCCAAGTCATTCCCTTTTGGAGTGGCAAAAATCGACCTGACGCAGAAGTGGGTAAAGGTTGAATTTCCTTGAGTGAAAACATCCGATTTAGGTAAATTTATTTGTTTCGGCTTCTTTCTTGCAAGCATCAATTTTTTCAGTGTTTTTCAGTGAATTATGAGGGAATATGAAGTTAATCCAAGACAAGAATCCAAGTCCCGGGCAAAGCCGGGTAGTGAAGTTAGTTACTAATAAACCCCAATGATCCTATCGAAATTAGGGATTTTCGATCGGATCATTGGGGGGGCACGTGCCACCCCACCCCCACTGGCTCCACCACTGTCACGCACTGGCACGGTTCACAGGTGGTGGTGTGTCCAGACCCATACCTGGCCACCTTCACCTGCTTAGTATTAATGCTTCCTCACTCCACCAAGCAATTCATTGAGGATCAATCAACACAGCCGAGGCTGTGTGTCTCTCTCTCCGCGTGGTCGTGTGGATTTCCTTCCCGATCCCCGGGTTTCCCCTCCACATGTAGAGAGTGAACACCACCACGCGTCTAGAGTGAACTCCGCCACGCGTCTAGAGTGAACACCACCACGCGTCTAGAGTGAACACCGCCACACGTCCAGAGTGAACACCGCCACGCGTCCAGAGTGAACACCACCACACGTCTAGAGTGAACACCGCCACGTATCCAGAGTGAACACCACCACACGTCTAGAGTGAACACCGCCACGCGTCCAGAGTGAACACCACCACACGTCTAGATTGAACACCGCCACGCATCCAGAGTGAACACCGCCACGCGTCTAGAGTGAACACCACCACGTGTCCAGAGTGAACACCACCACGCGTCTAGAGTGAACACCGCCACGCGTCCAGAGTGAACACCACCACGCGTCTAGAGTGAACACCGCCACGCGTCCAGAGTGAACACCACCACGCTGTTGATAAGCCCCACCTTGTTGTTATTGTTGTTGTGGGCAGGTCGCTTCTGAAAACAAGAGCGGTACAGCAGCTCAAGCGGGTGTGGCCTGGTAAAAAAATAAAATAAAAACTGTGTGAATATTTAAAATAAAACAAAGTTACAAAGTAGCGAGCCAGGTGAAGAGAAATGTAAACATAAGCAAGATTACTCTTTGGTTCTTTCGGTAAAGTCACGTAGAAAAAATAAATAAATTAATAATAGTTTCAGTTTCATTTATTTGGTATAGCCCTGTGAGCCATTCGGCTCTTGAATCGGATGCAACCGCAACAAACAAAAAACAAAAACATGAACGAGAAAACATCGTTGGGGGGACACGTGCCACCCCACCCCCACTGGCTCCACCACTGTCACACACTGGCACGGTTCACAGGTGTTGGTGTGTCCAGACCCACGCCTGGCCACCTTCACCTGCTTAGTATTAATGCTTCCTCACTCCACCAAGCAATTAATTGAGGATCAATCAACACAGCCGAGGCTGTGTGTCTCTCTCTCCGCGTGGTCGTGTGGATTTCCTTCCCGATCCCCGGGTTTCCCCTCCACATGTAGAGAGTGAACACCACCACGCGTCTAGAGTGAACTCCGCCACGCGTCTAGAGTGAACACCACCACGCATCTAGAGTGAACACCGCCACACGTCCAGAGTGAACACCCCCACGCGTCCAGAGTGAACACCACCACACGTCTAGAGTGAACACCGCCACGCATCCAGAGTGAACACCACCACACGTCTAGAGTGAACACCGCCACGCGTCCAGAGTGAACACCACCACACGTCTAGATTGAACACCGCCATGCATCCAGAGTGAACACCGCCACGCGTCTAGAGTGAACACCACCACGTGTCCAGAGTGAACACCACCACGCTGTTGATAAGCCCCACCTTAGGTTTTTTCGGTAAAGTCACGTAGGTAAAACATCAAAATTAATAAAAGTAAATAAAATAAAACAAAAATCACGACGTTTCGGAGGCAACACAAGTCTCCGTCATCAGGTGGGACCGTCACAGCCGTATTAGCTGCATCAAGTGAGGCAATGATTCAAGATGTAATCCCTTAAAAAGCAAGTTGAGGGGGAGGAGAGGGGAGGGGGAGCTAATCAGAATGTGGTAGCCAATGAATGGAACGTATCGGGAGGGAGGGGGGCGGGGCTCAAAGACGGCACGGAGTGCCAACGTACAACGCATCGGGAGGGGGAGGGGGGGCCGGGGCCAAAAGAATGCATTCTTTTGTACGTTGGCACTCCGTGTTGTTTTTGAGCCCCGCCCCCCCTCTCTCCCGATACGTTCCATTCATTGGCTACCACATTCTGATTAGCTCCCCCCCCCCCTCGCCTCCCCCTCAACTTGCTTTTTAAGGGATTACATCTTGAATCATTGCCTCACTTGATGCAGCTAATCCGGCTGTGACGGTACCACCTGATGACGGAGACTTGTGTTGCCTCCGAAACGTCGTGATTTTTGTGTTATTTTATTTACTTTTATTAATTTTGATGTTTTACCTACGTAACTTTACCGAAAAAACCTAAGAATATGAATCCTTGCAGTCACGAAAGCTTCAAATCTAGAATTAAGCCCCACCTTGTTGTTATTGTTGTTGTGGGCAGGTCGCTTCTGAAAACAAGAGCGGTTTAGCAGCTCAAGCGGGCGTGGCCTGGTAAAAAATGAAAAAAACTGTGAATATTTAAAATAAAACAAAGTTACAAAGTAGCGAGACAGGTGCAGAGAAATTTAAACTTAAGCAAGATATTCTTCGGTTCTTTCGGTAAAGTCACGTAGAAAGATAAAATAATAAATTAAATACTAGCATACGACGTTTCGATTGCAACACAAGCAATCGTCATCAGGTACAAATGAAAAAGGAAACAAACCTAGTAAACTTCTAAATGTAATGCAATACAACACAGAGAGTCGGCTAACATAACAGTCAACACCCCACCTGGTTGATAACGTTCTTCCAAAGATTGCTCAATTTGAGAGAGACAAAACACAGACACACATAGACAGAGATGACACAGACACACAGAGAGAGACACACATAGGCACACAGAGAGAGACACACATATAGACACACAGAGAGAGATGACACAGAGAGAGACACACATAGGCACACAGAGAAACAACGCCTCTGTGTCGAGGCCTTAAATAGAGAGAGAGGGGGGGTAGAGAGGGGGGGTAGAGAACTTAGCATGTCAATGCAAGGCCGTAGCCATGGAGTCAACATTGGGGGGAACCAAATCTTCCAGGGGGTCTGGGGCCCCCACTAGAAAAATATCTAAATTAAAAAAAACTCTTTTCCTGCCATTTCCTCCCTAAAATATATATTTAAAAATTCACTAACACATGGGATGGATTTTTTTTTATTTGATACAAAAATGTCTCATAGTGTATTGTATTACATTGCTGTTTTTTCTTTGGTACCTTTTCTTGTTTCATAGCATGTATTGGCAGAGATTAGGGATTCATGAAGTACAACGCAATCATATGAACAGAAATCTATGCATTGTTATATGAAGACAAGTTCAGATTTTGTGGCCAAGGTTTAGCAAATTGTTGTTTTTATTAACATAGCATCGCAATTATTATTTACAAATATTTTTGATAGCAATATATTGGGAGGGGGGACATTTTGAGCATATTTGATTATAGTTATTATAACATATTATAATAATTATAACATTATAATTATTTTAACATATTGTAGTTATTATATATTAGAATTATTATAATTACGGATTTGTGTCAATTAGAGATTTGGAGGTTTGGTGACTGCACTTAATCAAACAAACTTAATACAATTAGAAATGTAATGCAATGCAACACAGAGAGTCGGTCAACACACAACTAACGCATCGCCTGGCTGATTGCGTTCTTCCACAGATTGATCAACTAAGCGAGAGAATTGAAGCAAACGCCATCAGGCGAGGGCAGGAGGCAAGGCCCTGCTTTGTAAAGTTAAACCCCGGACATCGCTTCCATGCTCGCTGCTACTCAATTGACATCCCTACGAGAGAGAGAGCGAGGCTCTACCTCGGTACACAACAACCACCACCACAACCACCACAACAACCACCACAACCGCGATGAGAATTTCTCACCGTGGATTTCAGTTCCCGCGCGGAGCGGCAATTTTCCGTTACTTCGTGACGTCACGCGGCAGCAGGAGGTGACATGACGTCACGCTCAAGGGCGCGTTGGGCGGGGTGAATACCTTGGTGACATGACGTCACTAGCGAGGAACACCTCCCGCTGGCGTTTCACGCCGATGAGGTAATGCTGAGTGGTGACGTCACAGAGCGGGGTTGGAGTTTAAGATTTAGATTCATTTTCCATTACTCCCTCCCTTGAACAGAGACCCCTTGGGAGTGTGAGCTCTGCAACAACAATGTGGACATTATTGTATGTGTGTGTTCACACACACAGTGTGTGTGTACACTGTGTGTGTGTACGTACACAGTGTGTGTACATTGTGTGTGTACGTAAACTGTGCGTGTGTGTACACTGTGCGTGTGTACATTGTGTGTACACACTGTGTGTGTGTACACTGTGTGTGTACACTGTTGGGGGCACAGTCATCTCAGTCAGTCGACCAATGGCATCTTTTCACCAATTTATTTTCCAACTTTTTCATTTTATTTAGTATTTTATATATTATTGTTCGTTTTCTATCTGCGTAACTTTACCAAAAGAACCAATACTATGGTAGCGCATTCTCTGTTTCTTTCAGAGGTTCAAGGTTTAAATCCGACAGGCACACCTGGCTACCCCAGTAACATTCGCAAAAATATGCGCAGTCTGCTTAACGGCAGATGTAAAACAAAGCGTCGTGTCATTCACAACGCACAAATGCATGTTGGTGTCACGGTCAACATTGGGGTAATGCCAAACATTATCCAGAAACTACACAATAGAGATGGCACGTCAATGATCGCCCCCTACCGACAGACTCGTGTCCACGTGCAGGCCGGTGCAGGGCCACCACCTTGTGCCACACAGGGGCAGCTGCCACTTAGGGGGGGGCACCTTTAGATCGTTTGAGGGGTAGGGCTGTATGGGCTGCTCATGAGCGGCTCCTGCACCTGGGTACCCTCGAAACACTTGCCATGCTCCAGCTTAATTACTTTTGGCCGGGCATGGCAAGGGACGTGGACGATCTGCTGCAGTCCTGTACCCAGTGTGCACAACGGAAGCCGCCAGCGAGGGGAGCCAGTCCACCGCTCCAGTCTATTTCGGTCACCCGGGTTAATGAGCTTGTCGCCCTTGATATTTTGGGACCGTTTCCTTCCACGCCGAGGGGTAATAAGTACCTGCTGGTTGGCGTGGAATATTTCACGCGATGGCCTATGGCTTGGCCCCTCGCCAACCAGTCGGCAGCAGCCGTTGCGGAGGCTTTTGTTCAGGGCTATGTCCTCGACAAGGGCGCTCCGGAACGGTTGTTGACCGATCAGGGAAAGAATTTCACTAGTGCCCTTTTACACGAGGTGTGTGGCCTTCTGGGTACGAAAAAAATTCGTACCTCGCCTTACCATCCACAAACGGATGGGATGGTAGAACGCCTGCATAGGACTCTTACGTCCATGCTATCCCACCAGGTATCTGAGTCCCAAACCGATTGGGATCTACGGATCCCGGGAGACCTGGCAGCATACAGGATGGCTCCTCACGCGGCGACCGGATTCTCGCCATTTTTTTTTATGTATGGCCGCGAGGTTGACCCGCCTGTCGCGACTCAGCTGACGATTACCGCGCCTCACGCTAAATCCAAACTGGCGGACCATGTTAAATTTAACATCCTTCGGTTGGCTGAGGCACGGCAGGCGGCCATGCAAAACTCTGACTCTCGCCAGAAACAGGACGAAAGATTGCGATCGCGCCGGTCACACATGCACGAATGGCACCCGGGCGACAGAGCGTGGCTGCACTGCCCCCAGGTGCCATTGGCCACCTCGGCTAAGTTGTTGCGACCATGGAGGGGCCCCGTCGAAATTGTGCAGGTTATGCGGCCTCAATGTGTGCGCATTAAATGGGGGAAGCGTCGGTGGGTTGTGCACCCTTCACGGTTAAAGCCGTTCTTTGCTCCGCACGCTTCCTCTCATGACAATGGCCGAACATGTGGGGAGTCCACTGACTCCTGGAGGGCGGGGTCGCCGTCAGCCTCTGATCCGCTACTAACTGTCCCGTCTTCAGGAGCCCAAGGACTGAAGCCCTCTTGGCTGCCAGCCTCTCCCGAGGGGGTCGGTGCTGGCCCGTCCGGGAAGCCGGACGACCAGGCACCTGCAAATGCGACGCCTGCCGCCGACTCTACCGAGCCGGCCCTTTGTGACGGGCCCGCTGCACGAACACGCGCCAAGACGCGCCGGTTGTTATGAGTAGCTTTCCGCGCGTGTTCCGTTGCTGCCGAACTCGCTCTTTTTTTTTGTGTGTGTGTATGTATGCTTCTTTGTGCGTGGGGATGGTGAACCACGTTCTGTATATATGTTGCATTTTGGGGAGGTGGGTATTTATAGGGGACCATCGGTTGTTGTAACACTTGTCCTTGTTATTGTTACTGATAAGAGGCACATGCGTGTTGACTGTGTTTCATCTTTATTCTTGGGGGTTGAGGGATTGTTACAGCCGGGACGGCTGCGAGCTGTACAGGGGGGGGTGATGTAGGGGTTATTACGGGAGAAACGGCGGACGACAAACACAGGGTTGTCTGCACTCACACACACGGGTGGTCACACCGACGTCCGCATCCGTTATCCCCCACGCCCCCGGCCCTCTGAGGGGATCCCTATAAAAGGCGGGGAGCCAGAGAGCTCGAGGCAGTTCGACACGAAGCTGACCAGTGAAGATCGAAGACTCGGAGATTAGGCCCTGGGACTCCCCTGTTTCGCTGCCCTTGTCAGGGCCGAGCTGGGTAAGCCAGCGGCGCGGCCCAAGAGCTCCCGGACCTCTGCCCTTGTCAGGGCAAGGCCGGCTTAGCTGGTGCCGAGATCTGTGCTTGCCAGGGCCAGATCAGTCAGCCTCCCGTAGCCCATTAGAGGAGGACTGGGGAACAGGACAGAGGGCTTAGTAACTAGGGTGGGTTTCCCATAGTACGGGTGAAGGGGCCGTTACCCCTTCAACTATTGTGCCTGTCACTGAGTTAATAAACAGAGTGTGCCTCAACTCCGACCTCGTCTCCTCGAACTTATTTCAAATGCTTGGGAGCTTCATTGTCTCTCGCTCCTGCCGACAGATTTACCCAGCCTACAGCTCCACAGATACCAGTCGCTCCTATTCTGCAGGGACAGCACGCATGGTTCGAAATAAGTTCTAGATACACACAGACTCACACAGAGATCCATAGATTATCACCGTTGGTTACGTATGGTGCGAAAGACGTTCAACGTACACACAGAGACCTATAGATGAGCACGGTTGGCTATGTATGGTGTGAAATAAGTTCCAGTCGCGTGTAGTCGTGGAAGTTGAACAGGTGCGTGTTGCTACTGACAGTAGTTGAATATGGTTGGATATACGCAGTTAGAGACAACAACCGCTATTCGCCACTAAGTGGCGGTGACGTCACCACGACGCTTGTGCCAGGCCATGTGCACCTTGAGGCCACGGGAAATGTCGAACGCCCACCGGCAGGTCACGGAGCAGACCCAGGTGCCACGGGTCGACTGAGATGACTGGCTGATGCACCACCTGTGCCCCCTACTGTGCCAACTTGCTGTGCTTTAGCCAACCAACGCTCCGCTCGTTGTTGTGAGCGTCGCTCCTCCACCCTCCGTTGTTGGAAGGCGACTGCCTTGGGATGAACTGTGTAGACTCGTCCTAAGCCATCAGATTCACCGTCAGCAGCTAGTCGCTTCCATGTTTTTAGCAGTCCATGTATAGTAGGAGGGAACTTAATGGTAGAGCAGGTTGGCAGCAAATGGGTCACTTGGGCACAAAACCAAGAACGCCATCAGGGTGGTATCTAGTGGAGCCAGGGCCTGTTGTTGGGCATTTCCTTTGGTGACGTAGATGCGCTGACCATTTTTGAGGTGAAGTGCCAAATGGACGACTGTGGGGGAACGGTCATGGATGGGGAAGCCAAGAATTCAGCAAATGGCCTCATTGTTGCTGATGTATCTTCCTTGGAAAAAAAGTTTGAGCTCATGCACACTTTGCCCCTCTCTTTTGTAATGCAAAGACAGCCATGTCAGGGCCTTTGTTGATGTATTGGCAAACATATTTGATGGCTTTTTTTAGAATAGCAGAATTTCACATTAAAGTGGGCCTGGAAGATCTTGCACAGAAGAGGGCAGTAGGGAACGATCCACCGGTTGTGAACCTTAATTAGCGAGTTAGTGGCAGGTCTGAGCGTTGTCTGAAATCCACCATGCTCAGTATTTCTGTGACGATATCGAGGATAGCCATCATGGGCCGACTGAGTGTCTTGCAAGTAGTTCCGTGGATACCTCTTGGTACACCTGTGGTCTTGCATATGTAGTATTCTTGAATGAGACCGAGACTTCGTAGAGGCCACACGCTTTTATTCCAATAACACTAGTCCTCCGGACTCACTGGGGGAACAGTCCAACCACACAACCGAGGGAGGTACAGCCTCCGGCTCTATTCTCATTACTCTCCTTCCCTAGCCTACAGCTACTCTGTTACTCTCCTTCCCTAGCCTACAGCTACTCAGCTACTCTCCTTCCCTAGCCTACAGATACTCAGCTACTCTCCTTCCCTAGCCTACAGCTACTCAGCTACTCAGTCCCAGCGGGGCGGCATCCTCGAGGCTTGGGGGTCCAGGATCTCCGGCCGCACCTCCTTCAGCTTCTCGTGAGATGGACCCCTCCGCTCTCCGGGAGCCGTCTTATATCCCCTCTCTCTGAGGGGCGGGGGTGTCTCGGGGCCCTGGCTCTCGCCAGCCCCCTCCCCTCAGAGCGGTTCCAACTACCTCTCGTCCCTGCCGGTCTGGACCGGTCCAGACCGGTACGTACCTCTCCCCTAGCTTGTGTGACCTGTGTGACCTGTGTCAACCTTGGTGTCAACCTTGACCACCACACATACATGGCGCATTTGGATAGAACTGGGCGCATGGGCCATGGACCATTTGGTTGCAGACCACATAGAAAAAGGGCAGGGTCTGGATGGGGGTGAGATAGATCAACACTGATAAATGTGTCAATGTGACTTGCATCAATTGTTTCCCTCATCCATAGCGAAATGTGAGCACTAGGTGGACGACGTTTTTGCCACCCAATGGTGTGCAAGCTACTGTTTGTCTATCCAAAGACGCCGCCATCGTTAGTCATAATAAGCATCTCATAAACTTTAAGTTTTTAGACCCTAGCTAAGATGTCATGTCTGTCTGGTGGCTTTTGGATTGGATAAAGGTGAACCTGCAACTCCTTTCATTTAAGATTGCAAGTGAAGGTGATGAATCACGAAGGAATAGAAGTTTCTTTAGAGACAGTTTTGTGAGGATGTCTTTGTCCTGCAGCTTTGTAATTGGAGGAATCTTGACGTGCTACCCATCTTGGCCTTGCGACAGGAAAATGTGTTATTGTAGGGCATCGTATGCTCTTTCAGTGTCAGGAAATTGTGCGATGGTGTTTTCTTGGTATGGAAGAACAATGTCTCTCTCACAATGATCCTCACCCACCGTAAGAAAGCAAGGTCAACAATATTTGGGGCCTTGAACCTCCCTGCGTGCTCCCCGCTTTGGTGGAAAGTAAAGGTGCGGTACGGCAAAAATTAAATGGGTGATGTTCCCACGAATGTCACAAAACGATAGACGAAATGCAATGGGCTGTAGCTAAGAAAGTCCAACGTATTTAGCAGTATAACATATTAATCGGCATCGCAGTACTACGTATCAGTAAATACCGTGACGTGCGCAATCGAAACAATAGAAATGCATTGAAGAAATAAGATGAAATACGTTTACATTAAAGAGCAGCAGTACGTGCAGGTAAGTTGAGAAGCAGACCACAGTCTAGATTATAGACTGGCAGTACGCCGACTCAATGACACAAGCATTGCTACAGTCGACATAAAAAGCTGTCAATACGGTCAGCAGCTGATAAAGCAGGATACAGTCGACATGAAAGGCTGGCAGTACACCGAGTGAGGTAAAGAAGCAGGCAACAGATTATAGAAAGGCATACTCAATGCCCAAAAGCAAAATTAGCAGTGTAGATAATAGTTTAACATGTAGGCTTTCGCGACCAATATTATTTATTACAAACATTTTTGGGTTAGATTGCATTATTATTTGTGTCGTAACCCTCCACCACCCGACACGGCCAATCAGTAAAAAAGACAAAAAGTTCACCATGGGAACCTCGTTTGCCAGTAAAAATATGATAATTGGTTTTTTACCCTTCTATCGGGCAACAAAACTGACACCTTTTTACAAGGAGTCATGTTTGCATAGACCGCAATACCTGCAGTCATAATACAAACAAAAGACATAACTCTGATAATGTGCACTGGCTTTGAAGTTGATTGGTCCACACCCGAGACAGCTTTCCTTAGAGCCTAGTCTCACATGGGTTGGACCAGATGACGCCAAAAGGCAAAAAGTTCCCTACTTCAGCCCACCGGTGTGTTGAAGAGTGAATCCACAACATTTACAATTTTTGAGTAGTACGACTTTTCGCTAGTAATTACATCCAGCATCATCGGGCAATTCGCCAGAATGGTGCCAATGCACCGACGTTAATTAACGAGCAGGCAGCAGGCAACATATTTAGCAACCAAATAGTGCAACATTTTCATTGTAATATTTGCCAACTTATTTGTTTCATAATAGTAAACAATAAACCTGAGTTCTTAGCGAAAGATTAAATAAAATGGTACTTCACATTGCCGTGGTGAGGCCTAGTCCCATGCAGAGCCCGCGGCCTTGCCTAGATTGCCAAGCCGGAGGAGGTGACACATTGCCAGGCTGGGGGCTGGGCCGCTCTCCCCACCCGCGCTGCAATAATGCCATCTAAGCGCTCTAAAATTAATATCTACAGACTTTATAGCAGTAACTGCATGCATTGGGGTGGGGGAGACATAAGACTAAAGAATGAACCTCAGCATTGTGTGTATATTTTTTAAGTATTGTTAACGCGAATGAGATTTGTATCGATCGTGTGTGCGTTGCTAGGAGTGCAATTGCGTCAACACACACAGACAAAAATGACATCTATATATATAAAATCGTGAATGTCTGTCTGTCTGTGTGTGTGTGTGTGGATTTCGGCCCATACGCACTTTCATTGGACGACGGTTGCCCCTGGCAACGGCTAGCCACGCCTTCGCCGCTTTCATTGGACCTGGCAACGGCTAGCGACGCCTTCGCAAAGGGCTGCAGTTTCATTGGACGGCGGTTGCCCCTGCCAACGGCTAGCCACGCCTTCGCCACTTTCATAAGCTCCGTATTTAATTAAATAATAGCCATTACACAGTATTGTTGGAGCGCTGAGGGGGGGGGGGGGAAGGCACGCCACCCGTACCCTGCCTCTTCCAAGCCGACAATTTTAGGCGAGGCCGCAGGCTTTGCACGCTACTAGGCCTCGACACCTACCACGCCACTCTGAGGTAAATTCAAAGTTTTTCCTACTCTTCACTACACCCCCACCACAATGTGTGCTATTAATATTACTTTTAAACCCAACGCGCCAACAATCGATTACTTTAATGTTCACTGTACAAATACTCATTAAGCTGGGTGAGCGTACTGCCAGTCTATCATGTACACTGTAGCCTGCTTATTAAGCTCGGTGAGCGTACTGCCACTCTATCATGTACACTCTAGCCTGCTTATGAAGCTGAGTGCGTGTACTGGCAGTCTATAATGTGGACTCTTGCCTGGTTATTATAATCGATTCTTTATATGTTCTTTGTACAAACAGTCATTAAGCTGCTTGAGCGACCCCAGTTCGATTCCAACTCACGCCCACCACCGCTGACGATTATTTGAAACGGACCTGGCCCTCCCCTAGGTCCACTCAGCCTCAAACGCGTAACTGCTGTCGTGTGTGAACATCGTCACTGGGGAGACAAAGGCGGCCGGGCATCGTGGATCCAAGTCCCGGGCGAAGCCGGGTCATGTGTATGTGTGTTTATGTGTATGTCTGTGTGTCTCTATGTATGTGTGTATGTATGTGTATGTATGTGTTTGTGTGTATGTGTGTGTGTATGTATGTGGGTTTTTTTGTATGTCTTATGTGTATGTCTGCGTGTCTCTATGTATGTGTGTATGTACGTGTGTGCATGTGTTTGTGTGTATGTATGTGTGTGTGTATGTATGTGTGTGTATGTGTTTCTGTGTATGTATGTGTGTGTATGTATGTGTGTTATGTGTCTGTCTGTGTGTCTGCATGTATGTGTGTGTGTATTGTGTATGTGTTTGTGTGCATGTATGTGTGTGTTTGTGTGTATGTGTATGTCTGTGTGTGTGTATGTGTGTGTATGTGTGTGTATGTGTTTGTGTGTATGTGTGTGTATGTATGTGTTTGTGTGTTTACGCTCGCATTACACAAATGTGTTGCAGGTCTAAGGCGTTCCTCGCGCAGCATTGCCGCTTTATTATTGCAGTCGTTTACTGCCGTGCGCACCCTGAAAGTCGTGTGTGTCTGCAGCAAGCGCGTGTATGTGTTCCTATGGACGCGTGTGTTGTGTAGGGGGAACGGTAGTGTAGTGCTTAGCGTGCTGTCTGTGTCTGTGTGTGTGTGTCTGTGTGTGTGTCTGTGTGTGTGCGTGTGTGGTGTGTGGGGAGCGATAGTGTAGTGCTTAGCGTGCTGTCTGTGTGTCTGTGTGTGTGTGTGTCTGTCTGTGTCTGTCTGTGTGTGTCTGCGTGTGTCTGTGTGTGTGTCTGTGTGTGTGTCTGTGCGTGTGTGGTGTGTGAGGAGCGGTGGGTGTAGTGCTTAACGCTACGCTGCGCTACCAACCCGGCGAACCGAGTTCGATTCCCGCTCACGGCCACCACCGGTGACGATTATTTGAACCTCCCCTAGGTCCACTCAGCCTCAAACGAGTAACTGGTGTTGCGTATTAACATCGGCACTGGGGAGACAAAGGCGGCCGGGCGTGGTGGATCCAAGTCCCGGGCGAAGCCGGGTCATGTGTATGTGTGTATGTGTTTATGTGTATGTCTGTGTGTCTGTATGCATGTGTGTATGTATGTGTGTGCATGTGTTTGTGTGTATGTATGTGTGTGTGTATGTATGTGGGTTTTTTGTATGTGTTTATGTGTATGTCTGCGTGCCTGTTTGTATGTGTGTATGTACGTCTGTGGATGTGTTTGTGTGTATGTATGTGTGTGTCTATGTATGTGTGTGTATGTGTTTCTGTGTTTGTATGTGTGTGTTATGTGTCTGTCTGTGTGTCTGCATGTATGTGTGTGTGTATTGTGTATGTGTTTGTGTGTGTTTGTGTGTTTACGCTCGCATTACACAAATGTGTAATGCGGGTCTAAGGCGTTCCTTACACAGCATTGCCGCTTTATTATTTCAGTCGTTTACTGCCGTACGCACCCTGAAAGTCGTGTGTGTCTGCAGCAAGCGCGTGTATGTGTACCTATGGACGCGCGCGCGTGTGTTGTGTAGGGGGAACGGTAGTGTAGTGCTTAGCGTGCTGCCTGTGTCTGTGTGTCTGTGTGTGTGTCTGTGTGTGTGCGTGTGTGGGGAGCGGTAGTGTAGTGGTTAGCGTGCTGTCTGTGTGTCTGTGTGTCTCTGTCTGTGTGTGTCTGCGTGTGTCTGTGTGTGTGTCTGTGTGTGTGTGGTGTGTGAGGAGCGGTAGGTGTAGTGCTTAACGCTACGCTGCGCTACCAACCCGGCGAACCCAGTTCGATTCCCGCTCACGGCCACCACCGGTGACGATTATTTGAACCTCCCCTAGGTCGACTCTGCCTCAAACGAGTAACTGCTGTAGCGTATTAACATCGCCACTGGGGAGACAAAGGTGGCCGGCCGTGGTAGATACAAGTCCCGGGCGAAGCCGGGTAGTACAGCTAGTTTATATATAACGCACTACTTTAACTGTGATGAACGCTGCACTTTGTCGTTTTCATGCAGGGGGCGCTGCAAACCTACGTGCCCCGTGCATGAACGACGGAGGCGCAGGGACAGACGTTCGATCACGTTGGAATCAATCTGCAGACGGCGGTCTTCTCGCACGGCCAACTCTGTCACCTTACCTCGATTCCACGATCCCAACCAGGTGAAAGTCCGCATCGAACCCCCCGGCAAGGCCATTTACCTCACGACGAGAGAAAATTCACAGCAAATGTCGTTTTCAATTAAGTCTTACAGATGTAAAATGATATAAGCTTTTAATGAATACAATAATCTATTTAAAAAATAACAGTTTAAAGAGGTTTCATTTTAAAACTTCAAAACGGAGCATCGGGAGCTTGCGTGGATGCGTCGTTCGTGTGCAATTTTTTTCGTGACTTTCCTGGCCGAAAGCCGTAAATGGTTGAGGGGCACCGCAGGCCGTCCGGCTTGCTTCAACCCATGGTTGTGAACATCCAGACGTTAATCGGCAAGGACCATTTCTTGTCCAAGTTCGCCAACATATAAGACATGAAGCAAAATTATGAGTGTTGTTGTGGAGATGTGCTCTGCCTTGTAACCGAATACAAATCTGTACCAAAAATGCATTTCAAATATGCTCTTAAAATTACCTCCTTGCGATGAAGCAGATCAGCAGACACGACATCTTTCATTTATCGATCTCTCCACGAAACAAAGGAATGTTTTACACAAACTAGAACTAGCACAGACTTCTGGTAGTGCACCATTGATTCAGTGCAAGCCACCTGTGCACCCCGATTGGTGCAGAGTCTCAACAACAGCCGGGCATGCTTCAACCGATAGTTACGGACATCCAGACGTTAATCAGCAAGGAGCATTTCTAGTCCGAGTTAGACAAAATCTACATCAACACGTAATGCAAAATTATAATTCGTCTTGTAGAGAATGTATCTCCTCTACATGTAACTTTTGAGTGGTATGCCTTGTAACTGATGAACGATCCAAATGTGCTCCCTATTTCAAAGACAATGAGATGCTGCAGAGGGAGATGCTTCCTGAAAACACTAAAGTACCCTTTGACCTGTATCACAAGAACAAGGAGTCTCACCTGATCTGTACAGGTTACTTGCAAAACACACACTTTATCCTAACATCAGTTATTCAATGTTTGACCCTTAAAGACAAAATGTTACATGTACGCACACAATCAGAGAAGTATTCATTTTAAATTATTGACAATCATTTTTACAAAGTTAAATTACTGCACTGAAATATGCTGCATCAGGTTACATCGTATTAACAAGATAAACAAAGAACAGTCTGCTTAACAGTGTATATACAACGTACTATTGCGCCATTCAAAACAAGTAGGCCATTGCATGTTTAATGTAGCAAATTCTAAAAACATTATCTACAAACTCCACAACCAAGATGCCACATCAACCATCGCCCCCTACTGACAGGCTCTTGTCCACATGTAGGCCCGTGCAGGGTGTTGTATATGTTGTATTTATGAAATTTTGATAAAAATTATAAAAATTAATAATTTTCCGAAAAATGCGCAAATCTCATTATGTTAATGTGTAATTATATGCATAAATTATGATAATCACGGAGATAATCGTAGTAATTTATGCAGATGCTTGCGATTATGTTAATGTGTGCAGTTATGATAATTAGGCTTAATTTCGTTTATCCAGAGTTGTATCAATCAGGATAACACGATTATCATTGATTAAACATTTACCGACTATCCTAGTGTGTGTTATGTTATTTTTAGGTCTCCAGTTTCATATCTCATCACAGGCTACAGTTCTCAAGAATAAGACAGTTTTGCATGGACTTGGAAGGAACACTCGATATGCTTCTGTGATAAAATGTTTTATTCTAACAAGCATGTGACATTCTAGCATGCAGGTCAAACATGCGTCAATAATTCATGAGCAAGATTATGCAATTAACGAAAATGGATGACTAAAACTCTTATTCATTTGCGAGATTATGCATTTAACTAAAATGAATAACTAAAAACACTTATGCATTTGCGAGATTATGCATTTAACTAAAATGAATGACTAAAAACACTTATGCATTTGCGAGATTATGTATTTAACTAAAATGAATGACTAAAAACACTTATGCATTTGCGAGATTATGCATTTAACTAAAATGAATGACTAAAAACACTTATGCATTTGCGAGATTATGCATTTAACTAAAATGAATGACTAAAACACTTATGCATTTGCGAGATTACACAATTACGAAATTGAATGACTAACTCTTCTAACAACCGTAATTCTACTTTCCCACCAGACATCTCAGTAGTTCCCCCATATATCGAGCACAACCGGCGACTGGCGGAGTTTAAAACAGACATGCGACGATTTGTATGAAGGCAATAAAAGCACTTATTATACCCCGAAGCGAAGCATACTTCAATCGATTCATTGGCAAGATTATATCTGTTAACGGAATGTTGGAAACATTGGTGGGTGAGGGCGTGTGTGTTGGTGGGAGAGCGAATCTGGCTCTGTTTTGATTAATTCTTCGGCGAGACTCTATGACAAAGAAACCGGTTTGACAAGATATTATCTGTGCTTCCTTGAGTTTGTGTGTGTGGAAGCGATACGACCCTGTTCGGAGATTTCCTCACAGCCCGTGCGGATTGCAGACGCGACTTTCTCCGCAGGGAGTTGAGCGGCGGCGCTTGGCGGTCCTCGGTAGCTGACGGCGCGGTGGCGCGCTCTCGGAAGACTTTGACTCTCTTTCTCCACTGCGGGAAGTCGGTTTTGGTTGATGCTGGTTGATCTGGGTGTGCGTATTAAACACGCGGCACATTCGATGGTGCTGTCCTCCTCACAGCCGTTCGATCAGGCTTTCTCCACTGCTTCGCGCTCTCTGCTTTGCTCGCTTGGCGATCTCCGCCTTTCCTGCGGGTTGTTCGCTGGTCGTCACTCTGACGAGGAGTGATGCTTCGTTCATTGCAGGGTGGACGTTGGTGTCTTTGTTGGCTCGGGAGTGGTAGCTGGAGTCTCCGTCAGCTTCACTCGCAGCTCGGCGACTCAGGGTACGATTCTTCTCAGGTGGTGCAGACCTCGGCTTGTTGCTGCACGTCGCTAACCCGCGAACCTCGTCATTCTGGATGACGGAAGAGCTTCTTCGTTGTCGGCGTTGAGATGAGATGGGCTGTAGCCCTGGAGATTTCTGGTGGGGGCCTTAGCCCGGAGACGAGATGAGATGGAGGCCGAAGCCCCGTGGAGATCGGTGATGGGGCCGAAACCCTGAAGATCTGTGGTGGGGCCAGAGCCCTGACGATCTGCTTTGAATGCATTTTGCCTCTGCTTATATCGGGAAAATCCACTCAGTTTTTCCGAGTTTGTTCAAAGGCTGTGTCATAAAACATTCCTGTGAGGGTGAACACATCTGCGTCCGTGTGTGTCCATCCGTGTGTTTATTAGCTTTGAAGACACAGCTGTGTAATTATTCTGGAAGGAGGGGTGGGGGCCTCGCGACGGCGCCACCTAAGTTATCCATTAACCAGACCGACAATCCGCGTTCGCACCAAGTTATAAATCATACTCCATGTCTTTGATTATGAATAATATTGTCGCGAAAACCTACACGTTAAGCGAGCTTAATGATCCCCTCCCTTGCTCTGGGCGTTATATCTTTTGTCTCACACAGCTTAAGTTGTTCTTGGTTTGGAAGTTGAAATGCGACCCATTTTCTGCTTAGTTCCATTGTGATTTGATTGCAAGCGACCCAAGTTATGCCATAACCGTGTTCACGGTATTTCATCGTGACCTGATCTTCCATGGAAATGTTATTTGCTCGCGTGTGCAAATCCTGCTGTCCGTGTTGCGGGGAGACAAAGATGGCTGCGAGTTGCTCGCTTTTCATGGGGTGTTGTGTTTGGTTAATTATGAGACTTCTCCACCCTTAATTCTCCTAGGAGATCCACTTTAATTCCCTATTTATTATTTGACTTCTTGTGATTATTTAATCTGATATCCCGGGCTAGGGATTTTTGTTTTGGAGCGACCCTGATGCCATAATTATTCTTTGATGCTTCGGCCCGGCCGCGTAGAAACTACCAAGTGTACATAATGTCCGTATGAAATTAATACATGAGGATTCAAACCCGTCTGTGTTTTTTGTTGTTGTCGATGCTATTTTCTTTGTTAAGAATATAATTATCTTTCTCCGTGGTGCCTGGTTTTTTTGTAAGGCTTTTTAACGAAAGGATGTCATCCTAACCCCCGCCTGCAAATTCACCCCTCCCTTGTTCCTCTTGTGTGAAATTAGGGGAGTTTTTATGACATTGATTGCCCTCTTTCATGCCCTCAAGCCCTTGAGGCGAGGTGTGCGCGCATCTGTTGAAGTGGGGGAGCGGGTTTGTTTCCAAGCTGCCCCGTTTCTATTAAAAAAAAATTATATATGTTGGCAGAATAATTCTTTAAAAAAATAAAATTAAAAAGGGGTTATAGACACAACAAGGGCCACCACCTTGTGCCACACAGGGGCAGCTGCTACTTGGGGATGTTTCGAGTGTTTGAAACGAGATACGATACAAAACTCCGAGTTGTCGAGGCGATTAAGCAAGCACGATATAAATGCAATTCATAACATAGTGAATGCGTGGGAGCTTTATGGCTCCCGCTCCTGGTTAGAGATCAACGCAACCCACAGGTCCACAAAGACTGGCTCTTACCCTGCAGGTTGAACCTAGGAATTGAGTGTTCAACTTCACATTCGTCATTTAAGGCCTGTGACAAAGGTGCAGCTATTGGAGCAATATCGTCTCTGGCTTACACATCTACCGGGTCTCCATTTGACTTTGTATTGTCTCGGAGGAAGTCTACCCACACCTCCACTTCCACAAACTGCTGGGAGTTGCCTCGCTCTGCTTCACAGTCAAAATTCTCCTCCTGCTTCACGTTGCCTCCATCGATGTGGAGGTCAGATTTTGGAGTTGACTCTTCATCTTCACATTTTACCTTCACTTCTTCGCTCTTCACCATCACTTCTTCACATTTCACCTTCACCTCTTCATATTTCACCTTGACACCTTTAAAAGCGTCCAAGCTGGGATTTTCTTCCGGTTCTTGTTTCATGAGGGATGGGCTCATTACGGCACTTTGACTTTCACAAGCTGATTTCAGACTCCACTCCTGGTGGATTTTCTGATACTTGTGTGTTCTCTGATGTACATGAAGATGTGATGACTGTGCAAACGCCTTCCTGCACGGAGTGCACCTGAAGGGTTTCTCTCCCGTGTGTGTTCTCTGGTGTGCTACAAGAGCAGATGACATTACAAACGCCTTCCCACACACACTGCACTTGAAGGGTTTCTCTCCCGAGTGTGTTCTCTGGTGTGCTACAAGAGCAGATGACTGTGCAAATGCCTTCCCACACACACTGCATTTGAAGGGGTTTTCTCCCGTGTGTGTTCTCTTGTGTGTTGCAAGAGTAGATGAAAGTGCAAACGCCTTCCCACACACACTGCACTTGAAGGGTTTCTCTCCCGTGTGTGTTCTCTGGTGTTTTAAACGATGAGATGAATCTGAAAACGCCTTCCCACACACACTGCACTTGAAGGGTTTTTCTCCCGTGTGTGTTCTCTGGTGTGTTACAAGAGTATATAATTGTGCAAACGCCTGCTCACACACACGGCACTTGAAGGGTTTTTCTCCCGTGTGTGTTCTCTGGTGTTTTACAAGAGTAGATGACTTTGTAAACGCCTTCCCACACACACTGCACTTGAAGGGTTTCTCTCCCGTGTGTGTTCTCTGGTGTTCTACAAGAACAAATGACTGTGCAAACGCCTTCCCACACACACTGCACTTGAAGGGTTTTTCTCCCGTGTGTGTTCTCTGGTGTGTTGCAAGAGTAGATGAAAGTGCAAACGCCTTCCCACATACACTGCACTTGAAGGGTTTCTCTCCCGTGTGTGTTCTCTGGTGTTTTACAAGAGTAGATGAATCTGAAAACGCCTTCCCACACACACTGCACTTGCAGGGTTTCTCTCCCGTGTGTGTTCTCTGGTGTTCTACAAGAGTAGATGACTTTGCAAACGCCTTCCCACACACACTGCACTTGAAGGGGTTCTCTCCCGTGTGTGTTCTCTGGTGTGCTACAAGAGCAGATGACTTAGCAAACGCCTTCCCACATACACTGCACTTGAAGGGTTTCTCTCCCGTGTGTGTTCTCTGGTGTGCTACAAGAGTAGATGAATCTGAAAACGCCTTCCCACACACACTGCACTTGCAGGGTTTCTCTCCCGTGTGTGTTCTCTGGTGTGGTACAAGAGCAGATGACTTTGCAAACGCCTTCCCACACACACTGCACTTGAAGGGTTTCTCTCCCGTGTGTGTTCTCTGGTGTGCTACAAGAGCAGATGACATTGCAAACGCCTTCCCACACACACTGCACTTGAAGGGTTTCTCTCCCGAGTGTGTTCTCTGGTGTGCTACAAGAGCAGATAACTGTGAAAATGCCTTCCCACACACACTGCATTTGAAGGGTTTTTCTCCCGTGTGTGTTCTCTTGTGTGTTGCAAGAGTAGATGAAAGTGCAAACGCCTTCCCACACACACTGCACTTGAAGGGTTTCTCTCCCGTGTGTGTTCTCTGGTGTGCTACAAGAGCAGATGACATTGCAAACGCCTTCCCACACACACTGCACTTGAACGGTTTCTCTCCCGAGTGTGTTCTCTGGTGTGTTACAAGAGTATATAATTGTGCAAACGCCTTCCCACACACACTGCACTTGAAGGGTTTCTCTCCCGTGTGTGTTCTCTGGTGTTTTACAAGAGTAGATGACTTTGCAAACGCCTTCCCACACACACTGCACTTGAAGGGTTTTTCTCCCGTGTGTGTTCTCTGGTGTGTTGCAAGAGTAGATGAAAGTGCAAACGCCTTCCCACATACACTGCACTTGAAGGGTTTCTCTCCCGTGTGTGTTCTCTGGTGTCTTACAAGAGTAGATGAATCTGAAAACGCCTTCCCACACACACTGCACTTGAAGGGTTTCTCTCCCAGGCGAGTTCTCTGGTGCTGTGTCAAATGTTCAGGACAATTCGTGCTGTATGAACACTGGTCGCATTGTTGCCTTGTCGCACCGAGCTGCGCCGAGTGCCTTTGCTCCATCAGACCAATTCTGCAGAGGAAGCTACAGAGGAAGCGTCAGTTGCAGAGAGAAAAAAAAATATCTACACGTCAGTAGAGGCACAGATGAATACATATACACAGTCACACGTGACTTACACGTCTATACTTATTCATATATTCATGATATAGTGAAAAAGTTTCCCAAATTCATCACGCGGGCTGTTATGGCACACAATGAGAGGGCAAATGGTCACAAATTTCGGCTGTCTGGCTACAAAAGGAATATTTATGAAAGCTAAATTCAGTTGACATAGCAAAAGGTGTTGAAAATAATACTATTTGTGTTATGCAGAAATTCATAAATTCACGTTCAATCGCAACTTAGAGGTGTGTTGTATATATAGACCTTTTCCAAAAATATATATTAAGAATAATTCGACCCATTTTTTTCCTTAAATAATTAATAAATGAAACCAACACTCAACTCCGCTATCCCTCAAGCTACACCAAGCATCTGGAGGTCATTAAACAACAAACTTCGGGGCAAAGAGGGGTTCGCGACTATCTGGAAATCTCCAGGCTGGCAGATGACCATATGACATGACCTCCCCGGACGTTTTGGACAGTTCACAAACAAATCTTCAGAGCACATAGCAGAGACAAACGGACGTTACAACTCGCATTTTCTTTAACGGTAAAAGTTTGAAACTCGTCAAAAAGAACAAATCGACGTTATAGACTGCAGTCTATACGAGCGGCTTTATACTGGTAGGAACGAAGTGGACCAGACACCAATAGATTATATCGTCCGTCCGTGTAGCAACATCGCCCCCTACTGCAAACACTTGGCATGACCCTACAAAAACCTTTAGACTGAGTGACGCTATCCTGGCTAAACAAGTGTAACATTCCCTTATAATTCCCTCAGATAGCTTTTAATTAAAACATTTAAATTAATGAGGCTTTCCTGGCTAAACACGTGTAACATTCCCTTATAATTCCCTGAGATAGCTTTTAATTAAAACTTTGAAATTAAATAAAAAACTCACAGCGCCCTAAAGCCTACAGCTAGGCCTAAAGCCTAAAACTAGGCCTGAAACTCTCCCTTCGTATCGTACGCCCACGTGTGTGAAAGGGAGTTAATGTTTCACAATGTTACATTCCCTGATTTTTTGAAATAGAAACATTTAAATTTCAAGCTTTTACATTAATAATTAAAACATTTAAATTAAATATTAACTCACAGCGACCTAAAGCCTACAGCTAGGCCTAAAGCCTAGAAATAGGCCTCAAAGTCTCCCTTCGTATCGTCCGATTAGGCGTAACAACATCGCCCCCTACTGCAAGTGTAATAATACATTATGTTTATATTCTTTGGTTATTCGTTCCTACCAGCCCACCCCGCAGGGTCCTGTTTATTATTTATTTTATTTCACCCTTATTCAACTCGTATATCATTTTGTATTGTATATTTCTATCCATGTAACTTCACCAAGAGAACCAAGGAATGTGCATTCTGGTAGACAAGAAAGTGAGCGCTTGGTTATATCTCCAGCCTCGGGATATCAAAATATAATTCAAAATAAAACACCGATCCCTGGTGACACAGACTTACAACAAAGCTTGGCAAAACCCTCGGAATAATGGTAACAACGAGGGGCATTACGAATCTTGGTTAAACATGAACCAAATAATAACCACGAGATATTAGACCCGGGGTAAGTCATAAGAGGTACAAGAAATAGGTCCAACACACACAAGACCAGATAATATGTATTCCATTGAATCAAAGCCTCCCCGGCCACCTTTGTCTTCCAACAATTTGACACAAACACATGGCAGCCACAATTACGTATGAAGGGTGTCTGGCCTCGAGCTAACAAACACAACGAAGAGGGGGGGATGCCAACAAGCATAAACTTAGACATAAAACAGCCCGTCCGGGGTCATCAAGAGAAGGGGGGGGGGGGAGGACATTCAGGCGCGGCCGCGGAGAGAGGACGGTGACAGAGGGCATCTGTTTTTTTTCTCTCGCAAAAGACGCACAGAGAGGGGAGGGAATTTCAGATATAACCAACGACACAGATCATGCAATTCAGTCTTGCAAAGGGGCAAACTCCGGGGCATGGCCTCGAGATCAACCATGGGTGTCGTGTCTCGTGGAGCGAAGGGACGATGTGTTGTTAAGAGCTGCGTTCGGCATGAACTGACAGAGTATCGCTGAAAGTTTATTCTACATTCATCCTGATGTTTTGAGTCGCTTGTGGAATCGAGGGTTTGCGATAAGTTGTATTGTACCAAGCTATCAGAGTTGTGTAAGAGGTGTGCTAATACAATTTACAAGTTTTGAGAGTAAGTGATCCAGCCAGCGACGAGCAGCTCACAGCAGCAGCCCTCTTGGAAGAAGGGTGGAGAGCAGGAAAGTTGAGCAACGACAAGGCGAAGCCCCGAAGTGAGGGCGGGAGAGGTAACACAATGCCAGTGCAAAACTGGCAGCTGCACGCCAAGGGCGAAAGCAAGGAGAGAGAAAGGAGAGAGCACGGAGCAGTGGAAAGAGCCTGAGCCAGCGCAAGCCCTGAAGTAAGGGCGGGTGTCCGTGTGAAGCTGGCAGCTGCACGATCAAGGAGAGAGGACGGAGCAGTAGAAAGAGCCTGACCAGCCGCCCGTGAGCAAGAGTATCAGCGCCAGCGAGAGTGCCGTGGGTTCGACCCACACACACACTGACCAGCACCAGCTGGGAACCAATGCTAGAGTGAGGAGCGGCGACCAGCAGACAAGCTGCGCGCGCTATCTGACGACGGAATCATCGCGCACCGCCGACGGCGAGCATCATGCCAACTCAACCAGCAGTAGAGAGAGCTGCAACGCCAAGAGGAAGAGTGCCGTGTGTTTAATACACACACACGTACACACACACACACACGTACACACAGCTACACACACACGTACACACAGCTACACACACACACGTACAGTCAGCTACACACACACACGTACACACAGCTACACACACACACGTACACACAGCTACACACACACGTACACTCAGCTACACACACGTACACACAGCTACACACACACGTACACTCAGCTACACACACGCACACGTACACTCAGCTACACATACACACACGTACACACAGCCACACACACACGTACACACAGCTACACACACACGTACACACAGCTACACACACGTACACACACACGTACACTCAGCTACACACACGCACACGTACACTCAGCTACACATACACACACGTACACACAGCCACACACACGTACACACAGCTACACACACACGTACACACACACGTACACACAGCTACACATACACGTACACACAGCTACACACACGTACACTCAGCTACACACACACACACGTACACTCAGCTACACACACACGTACACACAGCTACACACACACACGTACAGTCAGCTACACACACACAGCTACACACACACACACACACGTACACACAGCTACACACACACGTACACTCAGCTACACACACACACACGTACACACAGCTACACACACGTACACTCAGCTACACACACACACGTACACACAGCTACACACACACGTACACTCAGCTACACACACGCACACTCAGCTACACACACGCACATGTACACACAGCTACACACACACGTACACACAGCTACACACACACGTACACACAGCTACACACACACGTACACACAGCTACACACACGTACACACAGCTACACACACGTACACACAGCTACACACACACACGTACACACAGCTACACACACACGTACACACAGCTACACACACACACGTACACACAGCTACACACACACACGTACACACAGCTACACACACACACACGTACACACAGCTACACACACACACACGTACACACAGCTACACACACACACGTACACACAGCTACACACACACGTACACACAGCTACACACACACACACACGTACACACAGCTACACACACGCACACACAGCTACACACACACACGCACACACAGCTACACACACACACGTACACACAGCTACACACACACACGTACACACAGCTACACACACACGTACACACAGCTACACACACACGTACACACAGCTACACACACACGTACACACAGCTACACACACACGTACACTCAGCTACACACACGCACATGTACACACAGCTACACACACACGTACACACAGCTACACACACACGTACACACAGCTACACACACACGTACACACAGCTACACACACGTACACACAGCTACACACACGTACACACAGCTACACACACGTACACACAGCTACACACACACACGTACACACAGCTACACACACACGTACACACAGCTACACACACACACGTACACACAGCTACACACACACACGTACACACAGCTACACACACACACACGTACACACAGCTACACACACACGTACACACAGCTACACACACACACACACGTACACACAGCTACACACACGCACACTGCCACACAGCTACACACACACACGCACACACAGCTACACACACACACGTACACACAGCTACACACACACACGTACACACAGCTACACACACACGTACACACAGCTACACACACACGTACACACAGCTACACACACACGTACACACAGCTACACACAGCTACACACACACACAGCTACACACACACACACACACGTACACACACACACGTACACACAGCTACACACACACACGTACACACAGCTACACACACACAGCTACACACACGCACACGTACACACAGCTACACACACGCACACGTACACACAGCTACACACACACGTACACACAGCTACACACACACACGCCGTCCCAGCGGCCCTGCTGGGAATCCGAGGTATTTTCAGCACAAGGAACGCCGTACCGCGTAATCCGCCAAGTCAACAAGTGGCAAAGAAGACACACGCACACAACACGCATATCGGGACGAATAAGATGAAAAACATTTACTGCCCATTGAGTTACGTGGATACGGTCGTTCAGAAGTATTTTAGTCATTCCTTTTCGTTGATTGCATAATCTTGCCAATGAATTAATTGACGTATACTTTTGCTTTCGGGAAATGTTTCTTTATTGCCGTTCGTATGAATATCGTCGCATGCATGTTTAAGGACGTTTTCCTATCGCCGTATATGCTCGCGTTACTCTGAGGAATTAATTGAATGTTCTGTTACCCAGTAAACAACGTAATCATTGAGGGTTAAATGTACGGATCAATGAGAACATCTCCAGGGGTACTGTGTTGACAATTCCAAGCATAAGAGTTCGAATATTAGAGTTTTATGTTTTTGGTTAGAAATTTAAATTGCTTAACACAAAAGAGTCCGAGTGGTGCCTTCCTAAGTTCATGCGTAATAATCTCAATTATGAGAACTGTATCCTGCGGTGAGATTTGAATTTGGAGACCTGACATAAAACACGAAGACACAATCAGTAAATGTTAAAACGAGACTAATTGTATTATCCCGAGTGATAATACGACCCTAGGCAACGAAGATAAGCATAATTATCATAACTGCATACATTAGCATAATTGCATACAGTTGCATGACTTAATAAGATCACCTCCCTAATTAGCATAATTTCGGATAATTACACATTTTTCCTATTTACATTTAATTTGTATTCTTTTTAATTAATTTTTCAAGGCCCAACATATACAACAGGTGTGAAGCCAGCCAGGCTCACGATGTCCTTGAATGCTGGGATGAACAGATCTGACTTCAGCTGCATGTGTGTGCTGTGTTAACTTCTTGACTGTTTCGATTCTTACAAAGAGCTCCAGAGGAAAACAAAAAAAAACAACAGCTTTGATATAACCTCCCTGTTCAATAGAGTTAAAAGACTTTACTGCAAACACAAACTTTACACTGTCACACACTGGCATGGTTAACAGGTGGTGGTGTATTAATGCTTCCTCACTCCACCTAGAAATTCATTGGGGATCAATCAACACCCCCGAGGCTGCGAGTCTCTCTCTCGCTCCCCGTGGTGAGATGTTAACTACCTCTCCTGACATACAGGAAGTCGTGGGTTCGATCCCGACCCTAACGCCTGCTGTATATTTGGAGTTTGCGTCTCTCTCTCTCTCCCCGTGGTCGCGTAGATTTCCCTCCGGATCCCCCGGTTATCCCCACTCCACATGCAGAGTGAACACCGCCACGCATCTAGAATGAACACCGCCACGCGTCCAGAGTGAACACCGCCACGCGTCTAGAGCGAACACCGCCACGCGTCTAGAGTGAACACCGCCACGCGTCCAGAGTGAACACCGCCACGTGTCTAGAGTGAACACCACCACGCTGTTGACGAGCCTCACCTTGTTGTTATTGTTGTTGTGGGCAGGTCGCTTCTGAAAACAAGAGCAGTACAGCAACTCAAGCGGGCGTGGCCTGGTAAAAAATGAAAAAAAAACTGTGTGAATATTTAAAACAAAACAAGTTACAAAGTAGCGAGCCAGGTGAAGGTTCTTTCGGTAAAGTCATGTAGAATAAATAAATACATTATATAATAGCATACGACGTTTCAACTGCAACACAAGCAATCATCAGGTACAAATGAAAGAGAAAAAAAACCTATTAAACTTAGAGTCAGCTAACATAACAGTCAACACCCTACCTGGTTGATAACGTTCTTCCAAAGATTGCTCAATTTGAGAGAAAGACACGGAGACACATAGACAGACACATAAGCAGAGAGATGACACAAAGACACACAGAGAAAGACACATAGACACACAAAGAGAGATGACACACAGAGAGAGACACACACACATAGACACACAGAGAGAGACACACATAGGCACACAGAGAGAGACACACATATAGACACACAGAGAGAGATGACACAGAGAGAGACATACATAGGCACACAGAGAAACAACGCCTCTGTGTCGAGGCCTTAAATAGAGAGAGAGGGGGGGTAGAGAACTTAGCATGTCAATGCAAGGCCGTAGCCATGGAGTCAACATTGGGGGGAACCAAATCTTCCAGGGGGTCTGGGGCCCCCACTAGAAAAATATCTAAATTAAAAAAAACTCTTTTCCTGCCATTTCCTCCCTAAAATATATATTTAAAAATTCACTAACACATGGGATGGATTTTTTTTTATTTGATACAATAATGTCTCATAGTGTATTGTATTACATTGCTGTTTTTTCTTTGGTACCTTTTCTTGTTTCATAGCATGTATTGGCAGAGATTAGGGATTCATGAAGTACAACGCAATCATATGAACAGAAATCTATGCATTGTTATATGAAGACAAGTTCAGATTTTGTGGCCAAGGTTTAGCAAATTGTTGTTTTTATTAACATAGCATCGCAATTATTATTTACAAATATTTTTGATAGCAATATATTGGGGGGGGGGGGACATTTTGAGCATATTTGATTATAGTTATTATAACATATTATAATAATTATAACATATTCTAATTATTTTAACATATTGTAGTTATTATATATTATAATTATTATAACATTATAATTACGGCTTTGTGTCAATTAGAGCTTTGGAGGTTTGGTGACTGCACTTAATCAAACAAACTTAATACAATTAGAAATGTAATGCAATGCAACACAGAGAGTCGGTCAACACACAACTAACGCATCGCCTGGCTGATTGCGTTCTTCCACAGATTGATCAACTAAGCGAGAGAATTGAAGCAAACGCCATCAGGCGAGGGCAGGAGGCAAGGCCCTGCTTTGTAAAGTTACACCCGGACATCGCTTCCATGCTCGCTGCTACTCAATTGACATCCCTACGAGAGAGAGAGCGAGGCTCTACCTCAGTACACAACAACCACCACCACAACCACCACAGCCGCGATGAGAATTTCTCACCGTGGATTTCAGTTCCCGCGCGGAGCGGCAACTTTCCGTTGCCTCGTGACGTCACGCGGTAGCAGGAGGTGACATTACGTCACTTGCGTGGTAAAAGACACTCCCCTCCCACAATGAGCGGCTCTGTAACTTAGATCAATTATGTTAATGAGCCTGGCCCAAACGTGGAGGGATGGGCCGTGGGTGCCGAACCGGTCACAACGAACTCGTGACGTCTTTCACAAATAAATTATGTTAATGAGTCACCAGTCACTGGGTGTGGCTTTGCCCAAATAAGGATAGTACTTGAACAGATAACGAAAAAGACCCCAGGCAGAGGTGACGTCACGCTCAAGGGCGCGTTGGGCGGGGTGAATACCTTGGTGACATGACGTCACTAGCGAGGAACACCTCCCGCTGGCGTTGCACGCCGATGAGGTAATTGCTGAGTGGTGACGTCACCGAGCGGGGTTGGAGTTTAAGTTGATTTAGATTAATTTTCCATTACTCCCTCCCTTGAACAGAGACCCCTTGGGAGTGTGAGCTCAGCAACAACAATGTGGACATTATTGTATGTGTGTGTACGCACTGTGTGTGTGTACACTGTGCGTGTGTGTGTACACACACGCACTGTGTGTGTGTGTACGCACTGTGCGTGTGTACGTACAGTGTGTGTGTGTACACTGTGCGTGTGTACATTGTGTGTACACTGTGTGTGTGTGTACACTGTGTGTGTACACTGTGTGTGTGTTTGTACGCACTGTGTGTGTACGTACACACTGTGTGTATACAGTGTGTGTGTGTACACTGTGTGTGTGTGTACACTGTGTGTGTGTGTACACTGTGTGTGTTTGTACGCACTGTGTGTGTACGTACACAGTGTGTATACAGTGTGTGTGTGTACACTGTGTGTGTGTGTGTGCACTGTGTGTGTGTGTACACTGTGGGGGGCACAGTCATCTCAGTCAGTCGACCAATGGCATCTTTTCACCAATTTATTTTCCAACTTTTTCATTTTATTTATTTTATATATTATTGTTCGTTTTCTATATGCGTAACTTTACCAAAAGAACCAATACTATGGTAGCGCATTCTCTGTTTCTTTCAGAGGTTCAAGGTTTAAATCCGACAGGCACACCTGGCTACCCCAGTAACATTAGCAAAATATGCGCAGTCTGCTTAACGGCAGATGTAAAACAAAGCGTCGTGTCATTCACAACGCACAAATGCATGTTGGTGTCACGGTCAACATTGGGGTAATGCCAAACATTATCCAGAAACTACACCATGGAGATGGCACGTCAATGATCGCCCCCTACCGACAGACTCGTGTCCACGTGCAGGCCGGTGCAGGGCCACCACCTTGTGCCACATGTGGTGCCACAACGACGGGGCCGCTCTGCCGAACCAGGGAGCCGCCCGGCTTCCCCCACCGCACTGCCCCCCATCACCCGCCCCACATAAGCACACATCCGCACGCATCCCCCCCCCCCCCCCCATAGAGCTGGAAGGGAAGGTCACCTGATCGACCGGTTTTTATCCGAGAGACCCTTATCGGGATTAATTCTCACGGTTTCCGGCGATCAGGGAATTGGATGACCTCCCCGTGCTACGTGGCACCGCGGCGCTGCGGCCGGCCTTAATATGGTGAGGTCGCGGCGTGGGGCATTCGGCCACCGCGGTTGAGGCGCATTTCCCCCCACACACACCCCCACGAGTCGACGGGGCAAGCAGGGGAGGCACGGGACAGCATGAATAGCGGGCTCACAGGGGCTGTTGCGCATAGTCATGGAGGGTTGGGATAATTGCGCTTGAGCGCGCAGGCCCCATTGTTAGGGAGGGTAAGGGAGTAATTAGGATTTACGCCTTGCACGCAGCACACTGATTAGCATATCAACAGCGCCCGGGAACCGCCGTGCGCGGGCTTGGGGTGCACGAGCCCATTGTTCAGCGCAGCATCCCCTTTGAGGTAGGGAGGATAAATAGAGGAGCGGAGAGGGGAAATCGCCCCTTCTCTCCAGGCCAGCGGACCAGCAGGAGTTCCAGCCAGCGACCCGGACGTCCGTGCGACGCATCGAGGTACGCTGTTAGCGCAGAAAGCAGCGAACCTCCGCGGGCACCAAACAGTGAGTGGGGAGGTGAAGTAGGGTATCGTAAGCCGATAAATAGGGAATAGGTACAGGTTTAGTGGAATAGGCCAGCCTCGTCGACTCACTGATTCAACATCAATTCGCAGGTGGCATATAATAAATCATTAATAGCGAAGCGTGGTCTCGCGTGATCTTGTCGTGCAGTGTGAGCGTGTGGGTGCGCTGTGTGCACAGTGGTTCGCCACGTGAGTGAGCGCTGCGCGGAGCTGAGCGCGCGGGTTGCGCGTGGGTACGCAGTGATTCTGTAGTGCTGCGGCTCGCCTCGGGGGAGCGCTGCGCAGAGCGGTGCGAGAGTGGGTGTCGCGTGTGTTCACTCCGTGTGTGATACAGGTGCGCGAGTATAACGTGAGTTGAGTTGGAGTGCGCGGAGCGGCGTGTGTGTGGGCGTGCGTGCGTTCGCTCCGCGTGGGTTGCAGGCGCGCGATTAGGAAAGGGAAGTATCGTAGTAGAGAGGGGCAGAATACTAATCGGTGATTAACCATGCCCATTACGTGGACCCGCGGTGGAGGGGAATCCGCGGGCGACGGCTCCCACACCATAGGTGAGGAACTTAGCAGCGGTTCGCTTAGCAGCGGGGGGGCGATTGATGATGCTAGCCCGGCCGTTAGCATTATCGAGGGAGGGATCTCGGGGGCTAGCGACCCCCACAAATTGGTGTCGGAAGCGGTACGGACCCCCGCGTTACCTCACGCTAAAATAAGACTAATATTTACCGGCCGGGGGGCCCCTTCGTGGAAGGCATTCGCCCGCAATCTCTTAGGGGCCAAGGAAATTAATGGATGGACGGACGCGCAGGCAGTACGTCAACTTAATATGAATCTTGATGGGCGGGCAGCCGATTTTGTAGAAGCGTTACCCGCGAGCGCACAGACACAGCTAGAGGAGCTGATGCGCCGACTCGATCAGCGTTTTGGCACGCGTGACGAGGAGGAAGCAAAATCGGCCTTAGAGGCGCGCCGTCGCCAACCTGGCGAAGATCTACGTGATTACGCCGAGGATGTGCGCGAGTTAACAAAGATCGCACGCCCGGGGTACGCAACTGATGTTATTGAGGAACTGGCCGCCGAGAAAATCCAGCGGTACCTGTCTCGCACGGCGTGGTGGCAGCCAGACATGAGCTGCCCACGTCTTCCCTTTAACACCCTTGTCGAGCGCGCACGTAAGTGTGAAAGAATTCACAGCGAACGCGCGCAGCTCCGGGGGCTGGGACGAGAACGCGCCATTGCGAGCCTGCTCTCGGAAGACGAGGAGGAGGAACAGGAGCTCGCGAGGACGGTAAGGGGCCGGGAAAGAGAGCCTCCAGTGTCCCGCGAGACAACCCCGGGATGGGTAGCCGGGTTACAGGCTGGCATGGGAGATATGATAACCCAAGTAGACGATAAAATGAGCCGAAATATGGCCAAGCTACAGTCTACCATTGAGACTGAGATGGGGGAACTACGCTCGACCGTAGGGGGGCTGGCCGGGAGGGTGTCCCAATTAGAGTCCGATTTGGGACAACTGCGTACTGGGGGAGGGTGAGGGAGCGGACAGGGGACCCGCTACGGAACCGCCCCCCCTCCCCGGGCATGTTATATGTGCGATCGCCGAGGGAATCTAGTGAGGGATTGTCCGGAAATCACCCGAGCTAGACAGACGCGGGGGTTAAACTCCAACGCCCCCTAGAGAGCGGACCAACTAGGGGTGCAATCGACGCGGTCCCGATACAAATAGACGATAATGAGAATAATGGCGAGCGAGTGATCTCCACACAGGTTCCAGCAACAACGCCCACAGAAACGGTGACTCCTGGCGACTGGCTACGGGAGCTGGTGGCGGGGATCACGGGGGCCACGTCGCTGGTGGAAGGGGAGGTAAACGGAGTGCGTACCCGAATCCTGCTGGACACGGGGGCGGTGGCCTCGCTCGTGAGCGCAGCGCACTGCAGCGCGATCGGGGTCGACGTGCGTCACCTGCAGGCACCGGACCGCGCGCTGCACACGGCGAGCGGAGCCGGAATGGGGCTGCTGGGAAGAGCCACCCTAGAGGTCCGCATAGGCAGCCAGGTGTGCACGCAGGAGTTCTACGTGTCGAGTGCGTTGTGTCACGAGTGTATCGCAGGCACCGACCTCCTGGAACGGTTGGGACTCAACGTGCAACCCCGCCAGCGATGCGCCACCATGGAGAGCAACGGCGAGCGGATACCGTTCCTGGGACGAGAACCAACGCGCCGCCGCTTTGCACCTGTGGCCGCTATCCTGGCGACGGCAGTCACCATCGGCCCGCTCACCGAGATGCTGGTGCCGGTGGCAACATCCCCCACCGACCCCGCGCTCCGACCATCAGGGGAGGTAATGCTAACTCCTCACCCGGAGTTGGCAAAACGGTATGGGGTTGTGGGATCCGCCACGTTGGTAAACGCAGATGGGGACCGATTGTTTATGCGGATGTTTAACCCCCACAATACCCCAGCGATACTGCGACGGCGCACCCCGATAGCCACAGTACACCCCCTGCACGCACGCCACTCTAACGACTCGGTGTTCGCACTCTGGGCTGAGGACCCCGGTCGTCCTGAGGGTGAGCAGGACCTGGCCTGGCGAGTCGGCCCGACTCCCCGAGCCGAGGTCGTTCCCCTGCTCGACGCGTTACATGTACCATGGGCGGACTTACCTAAGGGAGAGGCCGATCGGCTGCGCGAGTTACTGCGGGAGTATGCTGACGTGTTCAGCGAACACGACTCGGACGTGGGTCGGACCGACCTTGTTAAGCATCAAATTGACACCGGTGCAGCCCGACCCATCAAACTCCCTGCGTACCGAGTGGGCGCACCCGAACGCGCCCAAATCAAAGAGGCAGTTGGGGACATGCTTCGCGATAACATAATTCAGCCCTCGGCGAGCCCCTGGTCAGCCCCGGTGGTACTAGTAACGAAAAAGGATGGGTCAACCCGGTTCTGCGTCGATTACCGTAAACTAAATGCAGTCACGCTCGGCGATGCCTTCCCCATACCCCGCATCGACGACACCTTCGACAGTCTCGCAGGAGCGCGGTATTTTTCCACCCTCGATCTGGCGTCCGGTTACTGGCAGGTGGAGATGACGGAGGAGGATCGGCCAAAAACAGCATTCACCACCCCGATGGGCCTGTTTGAGTTTCGAGTGTTGCCGTTCGGACTCACTAACGCGCCCGCGACGTTCCAGCGGTTGATGGAGTTGGTGATGCGGGGCTTGCAGTGGGAACAGTGCCTGATTTACTTGGACGATGTGATAGTGTTCAGTAGATCTTTGTCTGAGCATTGGTCCAGGCTTCGAGAGGTGTTCCAGCGACTGCGAGCGGCTCATCTCAAGCTCAAGCCACGTAAGTGTTACATCGCACAACGCGAGGTGGGGTACCTCGGGCATCGCGTCAGCGAGGCAGGCGTGCACACCGATCCGGAGAAGGTACGCGCCGTAGTGGAGTGGCCACGGCCAAGGAATCTGACGGAGATCAGATCATTTTTGGGGCTCGCCACCTATTATCGTCGATTTGTAAAGGGATTCAGCGAGATTGCACGCCCCCTCACCCAACTCACCTCCCCTAAGCACCCCTATCAGTGGACGGGGGCCTGCCAGACGGCCTTCACCACTCTCAAAGATCACCTCACCCACGCCCCCACCCTCGCTTTCCCCGATTTTACCACCGATTTTATTTTGGACACCGACGCCTGCAGCAGCGGGCTGGGCGCGGTGTTGTCACAGGTACAGGATGGGACGGAACGAGTCATCGCGTACGCCAGCCGGACCTTGAGTGGGGCCGAGCTGAACTATTGCGTGACCCGCCAAGAGTTGTACGCCGTGATTTTCGCATGCAAACAGTTCCGGCCGTATTTGTACGGCAGGAGATGTCGCGTACGCACTGACCATTATGCTCTGCAGTTTCTTCTTACATTCAAGGAGCCGCGGGGGCAGATGGCCCGGTGGTTGGCGCAGTTGCAGGAGTACAACCTGCAAATCGAGTATCGGGCTGGCCGGACGCATGCAAACGCGGACGCCTTGTCGAGGCGACCCACGGTGTACGCCGAGACGAGGGCGGAGGAGGCCTGCCCGTGTTTCACGGGGGGACGCTGCCGGCAGGCAACGGACCCCCGAGAAGCCGCGGCCACTGACCCCCCCCCAGCGAGAGAGAGTGCAGTGTGCGCCACAGAGACCTTCACAGGTGGCACCGAGGATCCCGTCGACCGCCCGGCAAGCGCGGGACCCGCGGCTCGGGACCCGATCGGACGGATCCAGGAGGACGTCGGCTGCGCCTTCCCGGGCCTAAACGACGAGCAGCTGAGACAGACCCAGCAGCGAGATCCGGATCTGGCGGCGGTGGAGGCGGCACTGCGAGAGAAGAAGGATGCACTACCAGGACCCTGGAGCGGTTTGTATGCCCGGTTGTGTGTAGAAAACGGGGTGGTGAGGGAACTGGCCGACGCTGGGCAGCCGGGGTGCATCTGCGTTCCCGCCCATGTGCGACCCCAACTACTACGACTGGTACACGACCACCCGCTCGGGGGCCATGATGGGGAACGGCGCACCCGGGAGACTCTGCGTCGCCAGTATCTCTGGCCTAAATTGGCGCAAGATGTGGCCGCCTGGGTGCAGGGCTGCCGGGCCTGTCAGCAGTGTGGGCAAAAGCCGGCGAGGTACCAGGTACCCCTGAGGCCGTTCCGAGTCAGTCGGACGAATCAGTTGGTCGGAATCGACCTGCAGGGGCCCTTTCCACGATCCCACCGGGGCAACCGATATATTCTCGTAGCGGTGGAGTACTTCACCCGCTACCCCGTGGCGGTGGCTATCCCGGATAAAACAGCCCTCGTAGTGGCCCGGGCCTTCGTGGAAAACTACGTACTTAAGTGCGGGATCCCCGAACGAGTCATTACCGACCAGGGTAGTGAATTCGAGGCCGAACTATTTCAGGCGCTGTGCCGAGAGTTCGGGATCCAGAAGGACCGAACCACGGCGTATCACCCCCAGGCGAACGGGATGGTAGAGAGGATGAACCAGACTCTGGCCGGGAAGCTTAAACGCATGGCGGCCGCGAATCAACAGGACTGGGACGAACACCTTCCCTATGCCCTGTTCGCCTACACCACCGCCGTTCACACCTCTACAGGACAGACCCCGTTCCTAATGATGTTTGGTCGCGAGTCTCGCCTGCCCGCAGATCTGCTGTTCGGTGTCCCTCCGCCGCAACGGGAGGAAGGGAGCCACCCCGTGGAGCACTTGCTGGAGACCCTGCGAGGGGCCAGGGGCCGAGCCTACCCGCACGGAGAGGCCGCGCACCAGCGGCAAGAGCAGGGCGCCCGACCCCGTATGGAGCCCCCCTTCTACACTGCGGGCTCCGAGGTGTGGCTGTACACTCCCCGCGTCGGTGCCGGACAGGTGGGGAAGCTGACCACCTACTGGCGAGGACCCTGGATTGTGAGACGGCAGATCTCACCATGGACGGTGCTGATTCAGGGAGGAGAGAGGGGCCGGGAGATGGTGGTCAACATCCGCCGACTGAAGCCGTGGCGAGCAGCCCCCGAGGGGGGGAGCCCCGCCGTCCAAGTACCCCGAAACCCCGGGGTCCCCCCACCCCCCGTGCCCGGGGGCCTCGCGCAGTATATGGGCCCCACGGAGCCCCGGGCTCCGAGGGGCCCCGGGCGGGGCCGGGGGCGACGAGGACGGCGACCCTTAAACCCCACCGCCTCTGAGTTTGTTCCCCAGCCCGCAGGTGCCAGAGGCCGAGGGGAGCCGTTGGAATGGAGGAGGAGACCACCGCCGGAGCCCCAGGAGACGGAGCCGCCACCCCCGAGGCCAGCCACAAGGGCCGGGCGAATCCCGCGGACCCCGCGGCGATACCTCGTGGGGGCAACCCAGGCGAGGTGCTCCAGTCAACCCGGGACGGGGACTGGCACCCCGGGGGGCTATGTGGTGCCACAACGACGGGGCCGCTCTGCCGAACCAGGGAGCCGCCCGGCTTCCCCCACCGCACTGCCCCCCATCACCCGCCCCACATAAGCACACATCCGCACGCATCCCCCCCCCCCCCCATAGAGCTGGAAGGGAAGGTCACCTGATCGACCGGTTTTTATCCGAGAGACCCTTATCGGGATTAATTCTCACGGTTTCCGGCGATCAGGGAATTGGATGACCTCCCCGTGCTACGTGGCACCGCGGCGCTGCGGCCGGCCTTAATATGGTGAGGTCGCGGCGTGGGGCATTCGGCCACCGCGGTTGAGGCGCATTTCCCCCCACACACACCCCCACGAGTCGACGGGGCAAGCAGGGGAGGCACGGGACAGCATGAATAGCGGGCTCACAGGGGCTGTTGCGCATAGTCATGGAGGGTTGGGATAATTGCGCTTGAGCGCGCAGGCCCCATTGTTAGGGAGGGTAAGGGAGTAATTAGGATTTACGCCTTGCACGCAGCACACTGATTAGCATATAAACAGCGCCCGGGAACCGCCGTGCGCGGGCTTGGGGTGCACGAGCCCATTGTTCAGCGCAGCATCCCCTTTGAGGTAGGGAGGATAAATAGAGGAGCGGAGAGGGGAAATCGCCCCTTCTCTCCAGGCCAGCGGACCAGCAGGAGTTCCAGCCAGCGACCCGGACGTCCGTGCGACGCATCGAGGTACGCTGTTAGCGCAGAGAGCAGCGAACCTCCGCGGGCACCAAACAGTGAGTGGGGAGGTGAAGTAGGGTATCGTAAGCCGATAAATAGGGAATAGGTACAGGTTTAGTGGAATAGGCCAGCCTCGTCGACTCACTGATTCAACATCAATTCGCAGGTGGCATATAATAAATCATTAATAGCGAAGCGTGGTCTCGCGTGATCTTGTCGTGCAGTGTGAGCGTGTGGGTGCGCTGTGTGCACAGTGGTTCGCCACGTGAGTGAGCGCTGCGCGGAGCTGAGCGCGCGGGTTGCGCGTGGGTACGCAGTGATTCTGTAGTGCTGCGGCTCGCCTCGGGGGAGCGCTGCGCAGAGCGGTGCGAGAGTGGGTGTCGCGTGTGTTCACTCCGTGTGTGATACAGGTGCGCGAGTATAACGTGAGTTGAGTTGGAGTGCGCGGAGCGGCGTGTGTGTGGGCGTGCGTGCGTTCGCTCCGCGTGGGTTGCAGGCGCGCGATTAGGAAAGGGAAGTATCGTAGTAGAGAGGGGCAGAATACTAATCGGTGATTAACCATGCCCATTACGCGGACCCGCGGTGGAGGGGAATCCGCGGGCGACGGCTCCCACACCATAGGTGAGGAACTTAGCAGCGGTTCGCTTAGCAGCGGGGGGGCGATTGATGATGCTAGCCCGGCCGTTAGCATTATCAAGGGAGGGATCTCGGGGGCTAGCGACCCCCACACACACAGGGGCAGCTGCGACTTGGGGATGCTCTTCGAGTGTTAGAAATGAGATACGATGCAAAACTCCGAATTGCCGAGGCAATTAAGCAAGCACAATATAAATGCAATTGATAACATAGTGAATGCTTGGGAGCTTCTTCTTGGTTCTTTCGGTAAAGTCACGTAGAAGGGAAGTAATAAAATAATAAAAATAAAACATAATAAAATAAAATAATTCTCACGACGTTTCGGCTACAACGCAAGCAGCCGTCTTCAGGTGAAGAATGAGACACTACCAAGCTAGGAGCTTATATATAAGCTGCGTTGGAGGTGGAAGAGCGCCTTAACAAAAAGAATGTGCATATGAAGAGGAATTTAGCATATTCATGGAAAATGCGTAGGAGGTGGGCGGGGGGGTTTCAAAGTCATATTATGCCCATGCATTATGCAGGATCAGCAGCACCAAGGGGGGGTGCAGGGATTAGCAGTAACAAAGGAAAGGAATGTTAATGATATGTAGCTGCAGTTACTAAACAACCACGTAGAAAACTAAAGTATAAACTACATAACAAACTAAAGTATAAACTGCATAGCACCATCAGTATACTTACTATACTCTACAATAAGCTGAGTTACTAACAGCAAGTAATACATTACAATTCTACGTCGTAAAAATTATATATGCTTCCATCTAAACTTTATTCTCTTACATCACACGAGCATATACCGTACTATATACTACCATAGATAAACCCAACATTAGATTATATACTGTATTGCTGTAAACCAACCTATACCGTATACATTTTAATATAACACTATATATTATTCTACCCACACTAATGTGTATCGAAATGGTTTATTACGTCCTTCCAATGATTGCTAAGCCAGAATCCATCTTCTCGGTTAAAATTGTCTCTGTGTTTGTATATGTGGATCGCCTCATGAACGAATCTCTCATGATAGCCAGATGGCTTGCAGAGAACCTCTGTCTTGGAGAAGTCAATATCATGTGAGCCCACTGAGTTGTAACAGTGATCTGCCACGGCTGAGGTGTTTGTCCTACCGTGTTTCAGGTCAGCTTTCTGTTCACGGATGCGGTCCGAGACATGTCGTTTGGTTTCCCCAATGTAACTGCTACCACAGAGGAAACTTAGTTTGTAGACGCCAGGGTACTGTATGTCTGGAACCACATCTTTTACAGACGGTACCAGATCACGGATTTTATGTACTGTGTTGAATCGGACCTGGATCTTGTGTTTAATCAGGATTTTGGAGATCTTTTTTGTGACCCCAGCAATGTAGGGTAAGGTGATGGTCTTGAAAAGCTCCTCAACAGGATCCTTCTTGATGGTTGGAGTGATGGCTTTGCGGATTGTGTAGTCGGAGTAACCATTAGCCTTAAGAGCTTGGCGTACGTGTTTGAGTTCACTGGCAATGTGTTCATGGTCGGAGATGCATTGGGCTCTATGGTATAGAGTCTTGATGAGGGAATTCTTCTGGGATGGATGGTGGTGGGAATCCGGTTTTAGGTAAGAATCCGTATGGGTGGCTTTCCTGTAGACAGAGTGGCTCATTGAACCATCAGGTCTCCTTTTGATTAGGACATCCAAAAAGGGTAGCTTGCCATCTTTTTCGACTTCCATGGTGAATCTGATGGCTGGGTGTATGGAGTTGATGTGGTCGAGAAATTGGTCTAGAGCAGCACGGCCATGTGGCCAGATGAGCTTATTGGCTCTCGCTCCTGGTTAGAGATCTACCCAACACACAGGTCAACAAAGACTGGCCGCTCTTACCCTGCAGGTTGAACCTAGGAACTGAGTGTTCAACTTCACATTCTTGTCATTAAAGGCCTGTGACAAAGGTGCATCTATTGGAGCGGCATCGTCTAAGGCAGTGGTTCTTAACCTTGTTGGAGGTACTGAACCCCACCAGTTTCATATGCGCATTCACAGTAACCTTCTTAATTGGAAAATAAAATTATTTTTTCAAATTCAAAACATAGGTACATGTTTTACTGGTGCACAATCATGAGTCAGGTGTGTGTCTTAACCTCCGCCGAACCCCTGAGACTGACTCACCGAACCCCTGGGGTTCGATCGAACCCCAGGGGATTGTGCGCGTACATGTAACATTTTGTCTATAAGGGTCAAACATTGAATAAGTGATGTTTTGGAAGTAACCTGGACAGAAAACTCAGGTGAGACTCATTGTTCTTGTGATACAGGTCAAAGGTAGTTGTGTTTTCAAGAAGCATCTCCCTCTGGAGCAACTCATTGTCTTTGAAATAAGGAGCACACTCGGATCATTAATCAATTACAAGGCATGCCACTCAAAAGTTACACGTAGTGGAGATACATTCTCTACAACACGAATTATAATTTGGTATTACGTGTTGACACAAATTTCGTCTAACTAGGACTAGAAATGCTCCTTACAGATTAACGTCTGGATGTTTGCAGCTATCGGTTGAAGCAAGCCCGGCTGCTCTTGAGACGCTGTGCACCAATAAGGGTCCACAGGTGGCTTGCACTGAATCAATGACGTGCTCTCAGAAGTCTGTGCTAGTTATAGGTTGTGTAAAACATTCCTTTGTTTCGTGGAGAGATCGATAAATGAAAGATGCCGTGTCTGCTGATCTGCTTCATAGCAAGGAGGTAATTCTAAGAGCCTATTTGAAATACATTTTGGTACAGATTTGTAATCGGTTACAAGGCAGAGCACATCTGGTAGATACATTCTCCATAACACTCATTAGAATTTTGCATGACGTCTTATATGTTGGCGAACTAGGACAAGAAATGGTCCTTGCCGATTAACGTCTGGATGTTCACAACCATGGGGTTGAAGCAAGCCTAATTGCGTGCGGTGCCCCTCAACCATTTACGGCCTTGGGCCAGGAAAGTCACGAAGAAAATTGCACACGAACGACGCATTCATGCAAGCACCCGATGCTCCCTTTTGAAGTTTTAACATGAAACAACTTTGAATTGTATATTGTTTTGCATTTGATGATTGTATTTCTTCATTAAAAGCTGATATCATTTTCCATTTGGAAGACTTCATTGAAAACGACATTTCGTGTGAATTTTCTCTAGTCGTTAAGTAGATGGCCTTGCCGGGGTTCGGTTCGATGCGGACTTTCACCTGGTTGGGATCTTGGGGTGGAGATAAGGCGACACAGAGCTGGCCGTGCCAGAAGACCGCCGTCTGCAGATTGATTCCAACGCGATCGAACGTCTGTCCCTGCTCCTCCGTCGTTCATGCAGGGGGCGCGTAGGTTTGCAGCGCCCCCTGCATGAAAACTAAGGAAAGTGCAGCGTTCATCACAGATAGATGAGGTGCGCTTATATAAGAGTACTCGCGGAAAGTACCTGGTGTGAAATTTCCCACCTTTTATCGTAATATATAGGATACTAAGGCTAAGCACACCCGAGGATTGCACTTTTGTTGAAATATGAAGTTGCAAATATTTGTCCATTATTGGCCAAAAACGGCATAGGTTAGTATGCCGATTTTCTATATTGGGACATGCACATTTCATCATAAAATGTTCCACTTTTAATCTAATACATAGCATACTAAGGGTAAATACAATTGATGAATTAACTTTTTGTTGAAAAAGAAAGCTATGAAAATTTGGCTTATTTTGGTTAAAACCGGCATAAGTATCCCCGATTTTATTTTTGGGGCGTGAAAATTTAATCGTGAAATTTCCCACTTTTAAAGTAATATAGAGCATACTAATGCTTAACAAAATGGAGGAATTCACTTTTTCTTGGAAAATCTAGCTATGAAAATGTATCAAATTTTGGCCAAGAACGGCATTGGTAAAGTATGCCGATTTGATCCTTTTACTTCAAATTTCATGGTCAAATTACCCACTTGTAATATATAGGCTAATCATGCTCCACACAACCGAGGAATGCAAATCAAAATTCGTTCAATTTTAGCCAAAAACGGCAGAGGTTTAGTATGTCGATTTTCTGTTTGGGACGTGAACATTTCATCGTGAAATTTTCCAATTTTAATCTAATACATAGCATACTAAGGCTAAATACAATGGAGCAATGAACCTTTGTCGACAAATAAGGCTGTGAAAGTGTGGCCAATTTTGGTCGATTTTATTTTTTTACTTTAAAATTTCATGGTGAAATTTACCACTTTTTTTACGTAATATATAGGATACTAAGGCTAAGCACACCCGAGGATTGCACTTTTGTTGAAAAATGAAGCTGTAAAAATTTGGCCATTATTGACCAAAAACGGCATTTGAATCTAATACATGGCATACTAAGGATAAATACAATACAGCAATTAACTTTCGTCCAAAAACAAAGCTGTCAAAAGTTTGGCTTATTGAGCCTAAAAACGGTACAGTATGCCGATTAACTTTTTTATATTCGAAAATTTCATGCATGAAATTCCCCACTTTTTAACGTAATATATAGGCTACTCAGGCTAAACACAACCAAGGAATAAACTTTTCGTTGCAAAAAAAGCTAAAAAAAATTTGATCGATTTGGCCAAAAAACGGCCTAGGTTAGTATGGCGATTTTCCTTTTATGGACGTGAAAATGTCATCGTGAAATGTCGCCAGCGGTGTGCTGGAGAGCCAAGCCACGACAT
>NC_083818.1:12552844-12567649 GCF_015708825.2 Lethenteron reissneri | reverse complement strand
GATGTGATGATGGTGATGATGGTGGGATGATAGTGGTGATGATGGTGGTGATGATGTGGTGATGATGGTGGTGATGATGATGGTGAGAATGTGGGAGGATGGTGGGGATGATGGTGGTGATGATGATGATGGTGATGGTGGTGATGATGGTGGTGATGATGGTGGTGATGATGGTGGTGATGATGATGTGATGATGGTGGTGATGATGGTGGTGATGATGATGGTGAGAATGGTGGTGAGGATGGTGGGGATGATGGTGGTGATGATGATGGTGATGATGGTGATGAGGATGGTGGTGAGGATGGTCGCGGTGGCGCCGGGGGCCGTTGCGCTCCAGGGTGTCACCAGTTCCTCTCTCCCCCTTCACGCGCACACACACAGAATAAACGAGCGGACAATACACGCGTCTCTCGCCTCCACGTGAAACGTAAAGTAACCTATTTTATACATCCCATCAGCCAACATGGCATTCTGGAAGTGCATAATATCAGCAGCATAGATTCAGCATTCAGTGTCAAGAGTCAGTCTTGCTTGAGTCAATGCTGTCGAACTGCCAGATGACCTTCCCAATTCGATCTGGGTCCTAGTAAGACGCACAACACAAACCACGAGCATCAGTGTGAAGAATAGATCAACACAAATACCCAGACACTTCGCCCCCTTCACATATCTGTCCCTCTGCATCAAAAATCAGTGTCTTTAACATTTGGATAAATCTGGCAGCTCACCAGCATTTGTTCAAACAAGCCTGACTGCCGATGAGACACTAAACGGCAAACACCGGTTGAGAGTTTGCTTGTCTTGAACGAATGCTGCTGAAATGATGCTCTTCAAGAAGGCCGTGTGACCGATGGAATGTAGAAAGATTTGTTTTCATTTTGTGTGGAGTGACAGATGTGGGAAGGAGGCGACTTGCGTGTCATCACGGCCCGTGACCTCCATGTCATCACGGCCTGTGCAGGTCCCCGTGCGCCGTCCAGATCGCCGTGACGTGGCCTCGCCATCGCTGCCTGCTGTCACGGCGGCTCACGCCGTCAGCTCCCAGCACCACGAGGCAACTCTTGTACGCATTTGTCGAGTGCCACGTGCCAAGAGGCGTTCTTTACACTTCGATCACGCCGATCGCTTTGTTCTCAACTCTCTCTGCCGGTGCAGCGAGCTGGGAGCCAGCCGGCTGCTCAACCTCAGCCTCGACAGCAGCAGCAGCTCCGAAATTGAAAAGTCTTTGACACGGACAAGAAAACCGAGCCTCCTCGATGGCTCATGAGCCAGAGAGTCGATCATCAAGAGCTGCAGACTTGTAGTCAGCTCCAGTGCAAACAAGCCATACGATTTAACACAGTAACATTCGTGATCTGATACCATCTGTGAACGATAAGATACCTGACATGCAATACCCCGGGGTCTACAAACTAAGCTGTGTCTGCGGCAGTAGTTACATTGGGGAAACTAAGCGACATGTCTCGGACCGTGTTCGTGAACATAAGGCAACCCTCGTGAAAGTTTAACCCGGACAGGTGGCAACCCTCATGGAGGCCAGGACATTGGCATCTTTGTGTCGGGTGGCATTAATTGCTTTGTATCGAGCTCTGGATTGAACTTCATGAGTGAAATGCGCGGTGTTGATGGTCCCAGGCTGGTGGTGATGGCCCCAGGCTGGTGTTGATAGTCCCATGCTGGTCTTGATGGTCCCATGCTGGTCTTGATGGTCCCATGCTGGTCTTGATGGTCCCAGGCTGGTCTTGATGGTCCCGTGCTGGTCTTGATGGTCCCAGGCTGGTCTTGATGGTCCCGTGCTGGTGTTGATAGTCCCATGCTGGTCTTGATGGTCCCATGCTGGTCTTGATGGTCCCAGGCTGGTCTTGATGGTCCCGTGCTGGTCTTGATGGTCCCATGCTGGTGTTGATAGTCCCATGCTGGTCTTGATGGTCCCATGCTGGTGTTGATGGTCCCAGGCTGGTCTTGATGGTCCCGTGCTGGTCTTGATGGTCCCAGGCTGGTCTTGATGGTCCCGTGCTGGTGTTGATAGTCCCATGCTGGTCTTGATGGTCCCATGCTGGTGTTGATAGTCCCATGCTGGTCTTGATGGTCCCGTGCTGGTCTTGATGGTCCCATGCTGGTGTTGATAGTCCCATGCTGGTCTTGATGGTCCCATGCTGGTGTTGATGGTCCCGTGCTGGTCTTGATGGTCCCATGCTGGTCTTGATGGTCCCATGCTGGTGTTGATGGTCCCATGCTGGTGTTGATGGTCCCATGCTGGTGTTGATGGTCCCATGCTGGTCTTGATGGTCCCATGCTGGTGTTGATGGTCCCATGCTGGTGTTGATGGTCCCATGCTGGTCTTGATGGTCCCATGCTGGTGTTGATGGTCCCATGCTGGTCTTGATGGTCCCATGCTGGTCTTGATGGTCCCATGCTGGTGTTGATGGTCCCATGCTGGTCTTGATGGTCCCATGCTGGTGTTGATGGTCCCAGGCTGGTGTTGATAGTCCCATGCTGGTCTTGATGGTCCCATGCTGGTCTTGATGGTCCCATGCTGGTGTTGATGGTCCCATGCTGGTGTTGATGGTCCCAGGCTGGTCTTGATGGTCCCATGCTGGTCTTGATGGTCCCATGCTGGTGTTGATGGTCCCAGGCTGGTCTTGATGGTCCCATGCTGGTCTTGATGGTCCCATGCTGGTGTTGATGGTCCCAGGCTGGTGTTGATAGTCCCATGCTGGTCTTGATGGTCCCATGCTGGTGTTGATGGTCCCATGCTGGTGTTGATGGTCCCATGCTGGTCTTGATGGTCCCATGCTGGTGTTGATGGTCCCATGCTGGTCTTGATAGTCCCATGCTGGTCTTGATGGTCCCATGCTGGTCTTGATGGTCCCATGCTGGTGTTGATGGTCCCAGGCTGGTCTTGATGGTCCCATGCTGGTCTTGATGGTCCCATGCTGGTGTTGATGGTCCCAGGCTGGTGTTGATAGTCCCATGCTGGTCTTGATGGTCCCATGCTGGTCTTGATGGTCCCATGCTGGTCTTGATGGTCCCATGCTGGTGTTGATGGTCCCAGGCTGGTGTTGATGGTCCCATGCTGGTCTTGATGGTCCCATGCTGGTGTTGATGGTCCCATGCTGGTGTTGATAGTCCCATGCTGGTCTTGATGGTCCCATGCTGGTCTTGATGGTCCCATGCTGGTGTTGATGGTCCCAGGCTGGTGTTGATGGTCCCATGCTGGTCTTGATGGTCCCATGCTGGTGTTGATGGTCCCAGGCTGGTGTTGATAGTCCCATGCTGGTCTTGATGGTCCCATGCTGGTCTTGATGGTCCCATGCTGGTCTTGATGGTCCCATGCTGGTGTTGATGGTCCCAGGCTGGTGTTGATGGTCCCATGCTGGTCTTGATGGTCCCATGCTGGTGTTGATGGTCCATGCTGGTCTTGATGGTCCCCATGCTGGTCTTGATGGTCCCGTGCTGGTCTTGATGGTCCCAGGCTGGTGTTGATGGTCCCAGGCTGGTGTTGATGGTCCCATGCTGGTCTTGATGGTCCCATGCTGGTGTTGATGGTCCATGCTGGTCTTGATGGTCCCATGCTGGTCTTGATGGTCCATGCTGGTCTTGATGGTCCCAGGCTGGTCTTGATGGTCCCATGCTGGTTGTTGATGGTCCATGCTGGTCTTGATGGTCCCATGCTGGTCTTGATGGTCCCATGCTGGTGTTGATGGTCCCATGCTGGTGTTGATGGTCCCATGCTGGTCTTGATGGTCCCATGCTGGTCTTGATGGTCCCATGCTGGTCTTGATGGTCCCATGCTGGTCTTGATGGTCCCATGCTGGTGTTGATGGTCCCAGGCTGGTGTTGATGGTCCCATGCTGGTGTTGAAGGTCCCATGCTGGTGTTGATAGTCCCATGCTGGTGTTGATGGTCCCATGCTGGTCTTGATGGTCCCATGCTGGTCTTGATGGTCCCATGCTGGTCTTGATGGTCCCATGCTGGTCTTGATGGCCCCATGCTGGTCTTGATGGTCCCATGCTGGTCTTGATGGTCCCATGCTGGTCTTGATGGTCCCATGCTGGTCTTGATGGTCCCATGCTGGTCTTGATGGCCCCATGCTGGTCTTGATGGTCCCATGCTGGTCTTGATGGTCCCATGCTGGTCTTGATGGTCCCATGCTGGTCTTGATGGTCCCAGGCTGGTCTTGATGGTCCCAGGCTGGTGTTGATGGTCCCAGGCTGGTGTTGATGGTCCCATGCTGGTCTTGATGGTCCCATGCTGGTCTTGATGGTCCCGTGCTGGTCTTGATGGTCCCATGCTGGTGTTGATGGTCCCATGCTGGTCTTGATGGTCCCATGCTGGTCTTGATGGTCCCAGGCTGGTCTTGATGGTCCCAGGCTGGTGTTGATGGTCCCATGCTGGTGTTGATGGTCCCATGCTGGTGTTGATGGCCCCATGCTGGTGTTGATGGTCCCAAGATGGTGCTGATGGTCCCAGGCTGGTCTTGATGGTCCCAGGCTGGTGTTGATGGTCCCAGGCTGGTGTTGATGGTCCCAGGCTGGTGTTGATGGTCCCAGGCTGGTGTTGATGGTCCCATGCTGGTCTTGATGGTCCCAGGCTGGTGTTGATGGTCCCAGGCTGGTCTTGATGGTCCCAGGCTGGTGTTGATGGTCCCAGGCTGGTCTTGATGGTCCCAGGCTGGTGTTGATGGTCCCATGCTGGTGTTGATGGTCCCAGGCTGGTGTTGATGGTCCCAGGCTGGTGTTGATGGTCCCAGGCTGGTGTTGATGGTCCCAGGCTGGTGTTGATGGTCCCAAGATGGTGCTGATGGTCCCATGCTGGTGTTGATGGCCCCAGGCTGGTGTTGATGGCCCCAGGCTGGTCTTGATGGTCCCATGCTGGTGTTGATGGTCCCAGGCTGGCTAAGGGACGTGTTCCCGCGTGGTCTATAGTGGAGAGAACACGTGGCAGCCCCAGCCAGCATCGCCTCATGCTGAGGCGATAAATATTGGCACTCTGCACTCGATATTTCATGTCTGAATGAAATAAAGATGCCACTTATTTTTTCTAAACTGTGTGGATAATTTGTTTAAACGGCCGTCATGAAGCATCATGGGAATTTATGTCTGCTGCACACTATAAAGCCTGGTGACATATACCCAGTGTAGCCTGGTGACATATACACAGTGTAACCTGGTGACATATACACAGTGTAGCCTGGTCACATATATACAGTGTAGCCTGGTCACATATACACAGTGTAGCCTGGTGACATATACACAGTGTAGCCTGGTCACATATACACAGTGTAGCCTGGTCACATATACACAGTGTAGCCTGGTCACATATACACAGTGTAGCCTGGTGACATATACACAGTGTAGCCTGGTGACATATACACAGTGTAGCCTGGTCACATATACACAGTGTAGCCTGGTGACATATACACAGTGTAGCCTGGTGACATATACACAGTGTAGCCTGGTGACATATACACAGTGTAGCCTGGTGACATATACACAGTGTAGCCTGGTCACATATACACAGTGTAGCCTGGTGACATATACACAGTGTAGCCTGGTGACATATACACAGTGTAGCCTGGTGACATATACACAGTGTAGCCTGGTCACATATACACAGTGTAGCCTGGTCACATATACACAGTGTAGCCTGGTGACATATACACAGTGTAGCCTGGTGACATATACACAGTGTAGCCTGGTGACATATTCACAGTGTAGCCTGGTGACATATACACAGTGTAGCCTGGTGACAAATACACAGTGTAGCCTGGTCACATATACACAGTGTAGCCTGGTCACATATACACAGTGTAGCCTGGTGACATATACACAGTGTAGCCTGGTGACGTATACACAGTGTAGCCTGGTGACATATACACAGTGTAGCCTGGTCACATATACACAGTGTAGCCTGGTCACATATACACAGCGTAGCCTGGTGACATATACACAGCGTAGCCTGGTGACATATACACAGTGTAGCCTGGTGACATATACACAGTGTAGCCTGGTGACATATACACAGCGTAGCCTGGTGACATGTACACAGTGTAGCCTGGTCACATATACACAGTGTAGCCTGGTGACATATACACAGTGTAGCCTGGTGACATATACACAGTGTAGCCTGGTGACATATACACAGTGTAGCCTGGTGACATATACACAGTGTAGCCTGGTCACATATACACAGTGTAGCCTGGTGACATATACACAGTGTAGCCTGGTGACATATACACAGCGTAGCCTGGTGACATATACACAGTGTAGCCTGGTCACATATACACAGTGTAGCCTGGTGACATATACACAGTGTAGCCTGGTGACATATACACAGTGTAGCCTGGTCACATATACACAGTGTAGCCTGGTGACATATACACAGTGTAGCCTGGTGACATATACACAGTGTAGCCTGGTCACATATACACAGTGTAGCCTGGTCACATATACACAGTGTAGCCTGGTGACATATACACAGTGTAGCCTGGTGACATATACACAGTGTAGCCTGGTCACATATACACAGTGTAGCCTGGTCACATATACACAGTGTAGCCTGGTGACATATACACAGTGTAGCCTGGTGACATATACACAGTGTAGCCTGGTTACACGCCATTCATCATGATGGCAGGTAGCTTGGGAATTGTATCTTTGAGGTCTCTGGTTGTCTATTGGATGGATGATCTCAGTCCGGATGAAAGTCTCGGTTTTTGCGGGAGGAGAGAGAACGAGGGATGGGTGTGGAGGATGAGGTAGGAGCGGGAATAGCAGTGCAGCCTCCATCATCACCGTCAGCATCATCATCACCACCACCATCGTAACGAGTGCTAAGCACCACCTCGCCCAGACTCTCCACAGTCGCGCGTCTCGCGGGATTCATTCATTGTCCAGCTATCGCATGTCGCTATCAGAATGATTGTATACGTATCTGCGTTGTGGGATAGCGGATACAACTGTGGATGAGCTGTTTACGGCTCTGCGCGATTTGTTTTTTGTAAAAAAAACTTATTTCGAGTCTTGAATAGTTTATGAGACTGCACATGCACACATTAAAGATTAAACGAGGGGCTAACTGGATTGTGATCGGTTGATTGTAAAAGGGGGTTCCTTCCTTCCTCGTGGAACTGCAAAGCTTGCAGTGAAATCGTCAAGAACTACTTTGCCGAACTTTATGATTGCAGTATAAAACATAAATATACTAAACACCTCCACATATTCGTTCCTCCACATGAAACATAGAAGTATTATATTTACACATTCCATCAGCCACACGGCCTTCTGGGAGTGCACAATTGTATCAGCATGGGTTTAGCACCAGCAGAACTCTGGACCGGTTCGCCATTCAGCGTCTCATCAGCAGAGTAGAACCCGTTGGCTGTCGAGCGAGGTTCGGAGTTAGAGGGGTGTGAGTGGACGGGGTGGGGGCGATGGGAGCGACGGAGCGAGAATGTTGCTGATGGGATGACACTGCCATAGCAGTGGCATTCATGCGAGGCCAGTCTGCACAATGTCACCCACACACACACGCGCGCGCCAGGCTTGAGAGCTGTCGTTGCGAGATGTCTCCACCGGCTTGTCGCGCTCTTTGCCATTTGTCCTTTACAGGTTTACAATGCGAAAGCAAGAGAGATGACGCGTACGGGCAGTCCTCGACTTACGAATAAAGTACTGCATTTAAAAGCACAAAGGATCAGGGTTAAAATGTGTTACGGTTCAACAAAAAAGGAAAGCATTGTTAAACACGTAAATAAGAATAACTATTGTACATTTACATGTAATCATGTAATAAATACTGAAGAGTAAATACTAAGTAAAATAAAGTAACGTAAGGTTTCGAAACTCAGCGTGCTAACCGCTGCACCGCCGCTCCCAATACCGTTCCCCGCGTACACACACACGGGCACAATCACACACAATCACACACGCACAGGCACGATCACACGCACACACACACAGGCACAATCACGCACACGCACACAGGTACAAACACACACACGGGCACAATCACACACAATCACACACGGACAGGCACAATCACACGCACACACACACAGGCACAATCACACACACGCACACACACACAGGCACAAACACACACACGCACACAACACACACAATCACACACACGGGTACAATCACGCACACACACACGCACACACACAGGTACAATCACACACACGCACACACACACACAGGCACATACACACACACACAGGTACAATCACACACACGCACACACACACACACAGACACAATCTCACACACACAGGCACAATCACACACACGCGCGCTCAGTCACTGTACACTCATTACCATAATTCATGATCACTCGCTGTTACCGTTACGATCGTCATTACCACCACCATCGGCGCCACGGCAATGATCACCATCACCGCTGTCAGAATATCAATCCTCATGAGCACGCACAGCGTGTGCATGTGCACAGCGCCTCTGCCTGGAGCCGGGTCACGGGTCACGGTGGCGATGCACGCGGCTGCCAGCGCTGTGGAGGCAGCAGCGAGCGTTGGTGGGTCACCGACCTGGCGCTCTTGTGAAACTCCCCTCCCGTGGGCGTGGAGGAGGTAGCATACCCCTGGCTCGCCACCTGCACAGCAAGTGGCCTCATCGCCATCTGTTTCCATCTGTACGGATGCTCCGGTTCTCTCTCACGCGAATAATAAACGCGCATCATAAATTGACTCAAGACGTCGTACAATAAAAACCCGACACAAGGCCCTCCGGAATAAGATGCCTGTGACTCAATGCGGCTCGCCTGAATAAACAAAGACAATTATGTATATAACGCGGGACACGTGCGAGCACACACGGTGACATAGGCCATCCGTGATAAATAAGCTGCCGCCGCAAGTTGTCTCGCGGCTGCAAGAGGAGCCGTCGGAGACGGGGCTCCCTTTGGAGCTCCGCGTCAAGCACGCTGGGGATGTTCCTGCGCGCGTTCCCTGTGGACAATCACGGTGAATTAAATCTGCGTGTGTGTGTGTGGTGGTTAATTAAAGCTGCGTGTGTGTGTGTGGTGGTTAATTAAAGCTGCGTGTGTGTGTGTGGTGGTTAATTAAAGCTGCGTGTGTGTGAACGGTCGCGTGTGATCCCGGGATGATCCGTCGAGGCGACGCGACTGGGTCACAGGGGGTCGCCGCTCCTCATCGGCATGCGCGACCACCTCGTGTTGGTGACCGCCTCGTGTCGGTGTTCGCGCCGTGTCGGTGACCACATCACTGACGCGGGGGGGGGGGGGCGTGCATCTCCACCAATCTGAGTTCCACTCATCGTGCCTCCACCGCCAATCACACCGCCACCACTCACACCACACGAACCTTCGACCACACCGCCACTCCCTTCCCGTGGGCATCGAGGAGCAGTAACCTGCCTCGCCAGCAGAACGCAGCACAGCAAAGTGCGGACTGTTATCATGGTCCTCCGCTTCGGGATAGAGTGTTCCCCCTCGCATGAGCGGCACCTCCTCGATCCCCGAGGGAGAAGGGAGTTTCACAACATTTGTACAGTGACCCACCAATCCACACGCAGCAGCGTAACCACCACGACCAGCACCACGGCACTGGTCGCGGGCGGGGAACACCGTCACGTGCCCATGTATCTACCGTCACGTGTCCATGTATCTACCGTCACGTGTCCATGTATCTACCGTCACGTGTCCATGTATCTACCGTCACGTGTCCATGTATCTACCGTCGGTCCCACGGCGCTGCGCTGTTGTCGACAAGCGGCAGCACCGTCCACTCAACAAGGCGCTCCGCTGTAAAGATGATCAGACGACAGAGAGCAACACTCTGCACATGCCGTTGATAACACTGCGGCCTTGAAATTAAAAAAAATATTTGTTGGGCGACGTTTCGGGCAATGTGCCTCCTTCACAGTGCATAGTTAACATCCAGGCCGCCAGGCGGGCCCAGCGCAAACACGAGGGTGGTCAGGGTCACGGCTGCCCATCGCCAAATCGCCCAGTAATTGGGAAAGGAGGAACGACTGGTGCCAAAGGTTACGTGCTGGACACGTCGCATTCAAGAGCACCGCATGCGCTCCGAGGGCGTCACGCGCCAAGGGCTCCCACCGCTCACTCGCGACCCCGTCACCCTCGGCCGCTCGGCGGGGGGGGGTCATGCGCAGTCAGAGTCCACGTCCCTCATCATTCGCCCAGCGCCTGGCGAGAGGCTGAGGCACCGCGTGTTGCCATGCGCTGCGGGATCCCTAATGAGTTGGTGGAATTAATGAGGAATCATTTGGGATCACCCGATAGACCCAGACGCAATTAGAACCGGAAAGGTCGGTAGGAAACAGAGAACCGTGGGCGTCCAAGCACGCAATGCAGCTCAGCGCCACGCAGCCATCTCCCGACGCGTGGCAGCCAAGGCCTCTGTGCGTGGGGCTTCGCTCTTCGTCGCTGCTCTGTCATCTTCTCTGTTGTGAAAACGGCGCCTTGCACTGCCAGGGACGGTGCTCTACCTGCCACTCACTCAGATTTATTTCAGAAAATAACTCGGCCCGATCATCGTCAAACCGCCGGCGTGAGATCTCTGGGGTTTGCTGCTCGCGTCTGTGGGCCCAGAAGCACCGTGACCCGTCACGCACAGCGATCGCTTTCAGGCGGAACAGTCCGGTGCCCTGTTCCTGAGAATGATGTTGGCACCTACCCACATCAACCAATCTCTGACAGCGACGGTAAGTTCATGCTCCTGATTTTAAATGAACACGTTCGTGGGATTATATAAATATAGAGGATAATTATATGATAATGCAATATTATTATGGATATGTTTTACCTTGTACTCTAGTGGCAGTGCCTTACGTTGACAATCCCTACTCCAAACAAACCTGGCAGCTTTCCAGGAAATGGCAGCAGCAGCAGCAGCAGTGGCGCTGCCCCGTGGCCCTGGGATGAGTGAATGGCCTCATTGCCGCTATAGCCGCTGCCTCGTGCTTTATGACCGCGCGCATCCATAAACACGGCCATGAACCCAGGACTATTCTCATCCGCGGGATATTCATGGGCGCGCCGCGTCGTGCAGATTCGTAATTATGTTACTATACGCGTATTTATCCAGGAGGGGCACCCTGAGTCATGCGACTCTTTTTTCAGGAAGGTCCTGCTGCTATATTTGGGGTTTTAGTTTGAGATTTTCATTCAATGAATGAGCACCCCGGAGAAACCGCACGCTTTGCACGAGGGGCACCACTTTATCCCCTTTCAGATGGACACAGATGGCGATTGGTCGACTTGCTGTACTGCCTTCTCCCAGCGAGCCAGAGTATGGCACCTTCTCGACGCCCACGGGAGGATTCGCGCCATCTGTGCGGTGATCCACCAACTCTCGATGTCTCCCCAGTGCTGCCCTACAGGTCACGTGTGCGGGTGCTTTGAAACGAGGGCAGCGTTCACCTCCGCCACCTGTCGCCCACGTGTGTCCACCACGTGACGTCGTTCCAAACCCACCAGGGTTGCGAGTTAAAATACTGGTGGGGGTTGGGTTGACCCAGCCCATCATCACTCCATCCAGGGTTGTTAAAATAGGCGCCACTTTGTAAGGAAGTGAACAGCGGTTGTGATCTGGATTGCGACTCGCCCCTGCCATAGGAACGAGGAATTTCCACCACTCGCTCTGCAGGGCCGTCAACTGGAGATGAGCAGGAATCACCCTTGGCTTGTACTAAATCCATAACCGTGATCTCTGTAAAATCGCAGCTTTTCCCACAGCTGCTGTGCGAAGTTTCCCCTCGTGGCTGTGACACAAATCTCCACGCTAATCCCTACTCCACTATGACGAATAAATAAAGAATCCTCGCCCGTGCCGGGCACCGGGCCCAGAGACCCGCGCCTCTCTTTCCCACGAGCCCTTGGCCCTGGGCTCGGCTGCGCGGCAGCTCTGGAACCCCGTGGGATCGCGACGACTCGGCCGTGGCCTGGTGCTGAAACGGAGCCGGGGCCGTTCCCACGGCTCGGGGAAGAAAAGCGCGCGCCTCCACTAAACTCCACTGCTGCTGCTGCGGGCTACATTGGGCAGTGTGGCAAATCGCATTGTTGTACTTTAATTCTATGCTCCCCGCTTGCACCAACCGGCACTGACCAGCATGAGGATGTATGGTCAAATACCCCCCCCCCTTCCCCCACGACCGGAAAGGCGTGGCCCTCATCCAGCAGTGGATTGGGATATTCGGCTGCACGTGTCCATATGCTAATGAGGGTCCGGCCGCAGCGGAGCGCCGAGAGGTTCGACGTTGAAGGCCGCGCGCCTCGAGGGCCCGCGGGTGCCCCGGCGACCAGTGGCACGCGACCGTGAACGCGGTTCGAGACGACGACGAGGCCGAGAAGCGGCCGTGTTTGCTGAGAGGATGGACGTGCGGCGTTTAACGTGGGCGCTGCTCCCACTCGTACACTTGGAATGAAAGTGCCCACTTTATCTAAGACGTGGGGATCAAGCTCTGGGGTGGGGGGGGGGAGTCGCGATGCGGGGTTAACGAGGAGACGGCGTAATTAGGGAGCGAGCGAATTGTCTGGGGCTTCCTCGAGAGAAGGAGGAGGAGGAGGGGTCGGTGCAGCGCGCCCGCAACTGAGCGTCAGCACCCCGGATCGCCCCGGGCAGGGGCGCCGCCTCCCGCTCGGCGCTTTAATCAAACGCGACGGCGCAACCCCGTCAGCCTCGCAGCTTGCGAGCCAGACCTAGAAACTCTCCACCGCAGCTGATTGTCGCTTAACAAACTCTGTCTCGGCACGTTCGCTGCGCGTGTGTGCAGTGGTGAGCGGTGGTGCAGCGATTCGTGCGCTGCACGACGAACCCGGCCACACGACTTCGATTATCGCTCACGGCCAACACCAGAAACGATTGTCTAAAACAAGTCCTCGGCCTCCAGTAGGTCGACTCAGCCTCAAATGAGTACCTGGGGCAATGTGTGAACACCAGCAATGGGGAGACAAAGGCGCCTGGAATGGTGCTGGCCATCCTCCCCTCGTGTCCCTTGCCGGGCTTCATAGGTGCTCGCTCACGGCAAGAGCCCCGGCACTGTTGAGGCTGAACGGGGACCTTGTCTTTGCAAAACGAGCCCCCCCCCCCTGTTCGGGCCACAGTTGTACAGATATCATAATCATTTAAATCCAGTCGGATTATTTTAATCACATCGCTTTACTTTGGCCAGCCGACAAGTAGCTGATGTAATGCCGAGGTCAAAGATATTTGCCATTTGAGAATGTGTCCTGAATATCAACCACGTTTATCATCCACCGACTGTGTGACAGATTGGAAATGCGGGATACCGACAAATGAAAATGAATGAAACTCTGTGACGATGCCCCAGAGCTGCTTCTGAGACCCCTTAGAGTGACCGCAGATGAACCTGAGGACGCGCCGTGCTCTCACCAGAGGCCCGCCACAGAGAGGTTCGCTGCTGGGAAATCAGTCACACGAGGTGAAACCCCCGGTGTCACGCAAACTTTTGAAATGCAGTTTGTGGAGGCTGCGTAGATTGTGGCATCGCGGGATCGTGGGAGGTGGCTGTGGCTTGGGGAGGCCTTCATCCAGCAGTGGATTGACCATGGCTGATCATTATGAGTGGCGACTGAGACAATCAACTCGTTGCGGTCACCTCCCGTGGTGACCCCCGTGAGCCAGGCTCGTCTCTCCGTGCGTTGCGGGCGCAGTTGCCCTGCGGGCCCGTGCATCTGCAGCCACGGTGCTGCCCAGCAGGCAGGCCGCACTGTCACCAATCACCTCCTACAAGGCAATTGAAAGCCCCTTCAGACCCAACAATCGGTATTAGAGTCATCATAATTCCGAGGGAAATACATTGAATGTGGTTTATTACTCATGCGGGCCCAGTTGAAAATCCTGAAATGTGGGGACAGCCCTCCCCCCACCGCCCCCTTGGGATTATTTTTCTCGATCCGCCTGTGTGAAGGACCCAAATCTGGGTGTAACTCTGCCCACAATGCATTGTGCCAGCAACGTTTTATACTTTTACTTTTAATACGTATTTGTTTCTTTAGTTTTAAAACGTTATTATTACATCAGGGGGGTTTGTGTGTTACCCAATAGTTACTCGTGCGTTATGTAACTGTGGCATCTCATTGACGCCCACGGGAAGGGAGTTCCACAACATTTGTCTGATCCACCAACCCTCGGTGCCTCCACAGTGGTGGATCAGAGGCCACGTGCCTCCCGCTCAGCGGCGTCACATTGGGCCAGCCCCTCGTGTCAAGTGAAGCCCCCAGGGGAAGCAGGTGGCTGGGCGATGACTGCACGTCCATCATGTATGGGGTGTGGGTGGGGGGGCATGATGTGAGCGCCTCCAGTGCGCCGCCAGCAAGCGGCGGGTCGCACCGCGTGGCCGGTGACGTTCCGCCGCCGCATGTCGGAGCACGTGTCCACCACCACCCCCGCCACTGCCGCGGGGTCTCGGAAGATGGTGCATTATTCATGCCTTCTCGTTGTGTTTGGTTTCCTCGGGGTGAGTCGATTTCTCCGTGTAAGCCGTTGGCAAGAGGGGCTTTCTTAAGCCTTGACTTGCAAGCGTTGTCTTGAGGATTTGTGTAGGGAGAGCAGAACAAGTCAAGCGAGAGCATCACCATGAAGGGGCACAGAAACAACAACGTGTTTTGGCCAGGATTGAAACAAACAAAATTCATAATATGAGCGGCAAGACAAGAGCTCGGATCTCATCCACAAAAGAGACTCGGAGGTGGTGGGGGGGGGGGCTGGGGGGGCTGCTAACACGACCCGGCCACTCGCACAGTCGGCGGGGGGCCCCGCGTGACCCCCCCCCCCCCCCC